>NC_052307.1:16954205-17265455 GCF_016432855.1 Salvelinus namaycush
AGAGCCCTGACCTCCACCCCATCGAACACCTTTGGGATTAATTGGAACGACGACTGCAAACCAGGCCTAATCCCCCAACATCAGTGCCCGACCTCACTAATGCTCTTTTGGCTCAATGAAGCAAGTCCCTGCAGCAATGTTCCAACATCTATTGGAAAGCCTTCCCAGGAGAGTGGAGGCTGTTATAGCAGCAAAGGGGGGACCAACTCCACATTAATGCCCATGATTTTGGAATGAGCTGTTCAACAAGCAGGTGTCCACATACTTTTGGTCATGTGGTGTATATATCATTTCCTGATCTTTCTTATGTATCTCAGATACAGGACAGACACTTCAAAACATACTTCCGTTTGATTTATTTTTTCTCTCTCTATTTTGCCATGTATGAGTCTGTTATTCAATGTGTTTCTATCAGCTAAGAGCAGTAAGGCCAAATTCAATATCTCATCAAAAACTTCATCAACGTTTTTATACCTACAGGGGTCCTACACTTCAAAATCAATTAGCTAAATGATCCTTGTTTAAACATATTAAAACAATTCCATATGTTAAGTTAGTAGAAACTGTGCTCTGTGCCATTAGATAAAAGTCCAATGACGCAGTTTTTATGTCAATATCAAATCATTTCTGGGTTTCAAGAATTTTGCTAGGACTGTCTGGGAGTGTTTTGAGTGGGGAGCGGAAGCAGTACATTTGCTGTTATTGGCAGAGAGGTTTTGGAACATTCTTTCTTATTGGCCTATTAGATAATTTATGTCATGGTGATGTCACCATGGAAGGCCAAAACTCCCTCCCACCAAAACAGGCTGAAATTTCAGTTCTTACACTAAAAGTGCATTGTCATTATTTTCACAATTTCACAGTATTATTCCAACCTCATAGTGTGGAAATACTGTATATATTGAACAAAAATATAAACGCAACATGCAACAATTTAAAATATTTGACTATACAGTTCATATAAGGATATCAGTAAATTGAAATTAATTCATTAGGCCCTAATCTATGGATTTCACATGACTGGGAATACAGATGTGCATATGTTGGTCACAGATACCTTGAAAGAAAGTAGAGGCGTGACTCAGGATACCAGTCAGTATCTAGTGTGACCACCATTTGCCTTATACAGCGCGACACATCTCCTTCACATAGAGTTGACCAGGCTGTTGATTGTGGCCTGTGGAATGTTGTCCCAATCCTCTTTAATGGCTGTGTGAAGTTGCTGGATATTGGTGGGAAATGGAAAACGCTGTCGTACACGTTGATCCAGAGCATCCCAAACATGCTCAATGGGTGACATGTCTGGTGAGCATGCAGTCCATGGAAGAACTGGGACATTTTCAGCTTCCAGGAATTGTGTACAGATCCTTGCGACATTGGGCGGTGCATTATCATGCTAAAACATGAGGTGATGGTGTTCGTAGCTTATTCCTGCCAATACCATAACCCCACCGCCTCCATGTGGCACTCTGTTCACAACGTGCACCTGTTTAATGATCATGCTGTTTAATCAGCTTCTTGGGATGCCACACCAGTCAGGTGGATGGATTATCTTGGCAAAGGAGAAATGCTCACTAACAGGGATGTTAACAAATTTGAGAAATTAGCTTTTTGTGCATCTGGAACATTTCTGGGTCATTTTATTTCAGCTCATGAAACATGGGACCAACACTTTACATGCTGTGTTTATATTTTTGTTCAGTACATATAAAACTCCCTGGAATGATAAATCCCTATTCTCTGATTGATAACACACCACACAGGCCCCTATCTTCATCAAGTCCTGCCCACCTCTAACCCTTACCTTTTGACCTCCACCCTATCAGAGGGATGCTTGACCAGAGACTTTTACAGGAGACCAATAACAAATCACTGGGGTACGCCCCAAAATCCTCTTACTGTCTGTTTCACAGGGGCAGCACTAAGCACTTTAATCTGGAGATAGCGACTATATGGATGTGGGTGGTGGGCATGGGTAGAAGAGCGGGGGCTCATGTTTTTAACCCCTTGCTCGCCCTCCTCTTTAATCCCACGTCTAGCATGGGGATTAGAGGGCAGTGGGCCGCACCACTGTTTGACATAAAGCAGTGTTTCCTATGGCACATCTATAAGATTACGTCTATAAGCAGTTTACCCTTTCCGCACTGTGAGAATATTACAGTCAGCACATGGCTAAGGCTAATGACTTTATATCAAATCAGAACATCCCTCCATACATCCACCATGCAGCATCGGGGCCTGGTATGTCTACAGAAGTGTGTGTGTATATGTGTGTGTTTGTGTCAACAACAGGTGTGCCCATCAATGTGGCCCTGTCACTCACTCACTAGACTAGAGAATCTGGCTTCTCCCTTTTCATTCTCTCCGGCTCACTGGTAACCCCCCCTCACCTCCCCTACCAACACGCACACCCACCCCACCATGCAAATACGAACCACACCGTTAACTGCTGGGGGATGATTTGACATCTCTCTTGGATTGGGCTGACGTAAAATTAGTCTGTTGGTCTATTAATCTGTAAGGATTAAGAAGTAACAACAATCCCCCATGGAGTGTGTGTGTGTGTGTGTGTGTGTGTGTGTGTGTGTGTGTGTGTGTGTGTGTGTGTGTGTGTGTGTGTGTGTGTGTGTGTGTGTGTGTGTGTGTGTGTGTGTGTGAATTTAATGACATTAGCAGATTTTTGTAGAAAAAAAACTAACTTGACATGATAAAATACATTTAGATAATATATATAGTAAGAATAAAGCCAGAAATTATGCTAAATATTTTGTATTTCCAAATCAGTCCCAGGTTCATCAGCTCTGTCTTGGCATGAGATCTGATGTTAAGATTTGACCTCACACAACTCTTGATGTTGTTTCATTTACAGTATGTTGATCATCTGACCACACGGAGGATAAGTTCCTAAGTAAGACACAGTAATAAGGGTTTTGGGATTGCTAATGTGACAGAGTTTAAAATGAGAAGGGGACGCATCAGGGATTACATGATTGTTCTCTGGTATTACATACGCTTTGATGAGCATCTACTTAAGTCTTATGTGCTGCTGTCTGGAACACACACACACACACACACACACACACACACACACACACACACACACACACACACACACACACACACACACACACACACACACACACACACACACACACACACACACACACACACACACACACACACACACACACACACACACACACACACACACACACACACACACACACACACACACACACACACACACACACACACACACACACACACACACACAAAAAGTACCCTGTTCCATTCACACATACAAACACACACACACACACACACACACAAAAAGTACCCTGTTCCATTCACACATACAAACACCATTAGTACAGTCCAGCTGATACTCTCAATACACAGAAGAAAGGAGAAGAAACATGTCAAGTCTTCCTCTGTCTGGCTCATTCATTGTCTCGCTTATAGGAGGAAGGATGGGAAAGAAAAAGTGGACAGATTTATTCATTGAAGTTTATGGTTTTAAGTGGGAAACACTTGACTTTACATTGGCTATACTGAGCCATTTCATAAACAAATACACACCACTACTCCACCTCAAGTATACTAGACGGACACAAATAAACCTTTGTTGTTATCATATTCATTTTGTTGTGCTGAAACACAATTACCATTGTATCAAATGCAGCTGCTCATCATGTAAGTAACATGTAACCTACATTATAGACTTTTAACACGTTTTGGAATAATAGGATATTAGGGTTTTCTAGATACCATTACAAAATAATTGTTGAAACTGTTTAGTTTCTCTATGAAGAATGTGGTAACACTTTACATCAACTGTAAAGTATGTGGAGGTCTCGCTCTAAACTGATTATAAACATGATTAAACACAGATTCACTTCCGGTTGAAAAGGTTTTTTCTCTCTCTACACAGCTTGGCGCGAGCACAATTGCAAGCTTGATTGGCTTCTAACACTGCAAGACAGTTGAGTGAGTTTTAATATCAAAGTCACAAGTCATAAGTATTTCGCTTATGAGGGGCAGTCTGAGATTCTGGGGATGTTCCAGAAAAGTTGCTATCTTCAAGAGACGATTTGCATGGAGCGATAGTTTTTAGATGCTGTGCTTCAAGAATTCACAAAACTTGTGCCACGAAGGCTCAATGCAATGCTCAACGCAATGCTCAACGCTCAACGCAATGCTCAACGCAATGCTCAATGCTCAACGCAATGCTCAATGCTCAACGCAATGCTTGTTCATGGGAATTGCAAGGGAAATCGGTTATACCATCCAGGTAATATTATTTATCTCCCAGCCTCTGTTAATTTTAATGGCAAAACCAGTGTGGCTTCAAGAACGCACTCGAAGTTCACAAAAAGCACACGCTAGGGTTTGTACAGAAGGGCAAGAATCTATTTAATATATTGGCAATATATTTTAGGCGGGCATGAATCCAAACATTTATGGAAGGGTATGTTTTGTTTAGTCCATATGTGTAAATGATTTATGATTATATAGGCCCAAATGTATTCACAAAATATTAATTAATACATAAAGGAATACTATGTAATGATTTACTAACAGTTTAGGAATATTAACAAGTAATTTAATACTGGCATATTCCACAGGCACACCATCAAACTAAGTGTTACCAAAGATGCAAATTGCAAGGGTTTGACATACTGTATATAAACCATTTATGTATATTCTATATAAATGTATTAATCTGTTACAAAAGATCTATAAAGTATCTATTCTTGCCTTTCAATAGTAACTACTGAACTACTGAACTGCTTACACCCTATCAAACCTTGATTGATACTTTAACAAGTGTTACCAAGGGGATTAACACAGGCATTCCTTTGAGTTGGGCTTTAGAATATTTTGTTACGCTGTTCAGTGACATAATGCTGTACGCACTCCAATCTGTCTTCTCCTGGGGTGTTTTTTCTTCTTCTGGGTTTTGTTCCACATACTTAACAATTTTTCTCATTTTGCTTCAGTGACTTCCATCTCTCCGCATGCCCTGCTATCCCCCTTTGGACCTCGTTCTGAATTATCCATACCGATCTCTCTTCTCTTCTTCATCCCCCTCTTTCCTGTCCTCATGCCTGCATGTCTACAGTACACCTCTCTCCCTCTCAGCCTCACATCCCCCATCTCACTTTACTCTCTCCTCCTCTCTCTGCTCTCTCTCTTCAGTTGCTCTCCATTTCCAACACTCTATCACAGCCCTTCCTCTCACTCTCTCTCTCCTTTCCTCTCTCTCTCTCTCTCCCTTCCTCTCTGTCTCTCTCTTCCTTCCTCTTTCTGTCTCTCTATATCCCTTCATCTCTCTCTCCACCTTCCTCCCTCTCTCTCTCCTCTCGGTCTCTCTGTCTCCCTTCCTCTCTCTGTCTCCCTTCCTCTCTCTGTCTCTCTCTCTCTGTCTCTCTCTCTCCCTGCCTCTCTCTCTCCCTTCCTCTCTCTGTCTCTCTCTCTCCCTGCCTCTCTCTCTCCCTTCCCCTCTCTGTCTCTCTCCCTCCCTGCCTCTCTCTCTCCCTTCCTCTCTCTGTCTCTCTCTCTCTCCCTGTCTATCTCTGTCTCTCTCTCTGTGTCTCTCAGTCTCGCTCCCTCTCTCTATCTGACTCTGACTCTCTCTCTCTGTGCGGGTGTGCAGTGTAACTGTAGGATATAGGTCAGCAGGGTGGCTTGGCTGGCTCGTGTCTAGACTCAACCTCAGTCTTGGGGGCATGCAGTCCCACAGTGAAGCACATTGACCAGCACAATCAGCAAAGCACAGAGCTGCTCCAATGCACACTCCACTGTGTGTGTGCATGTGTGTGTGTGTGTCTGACAAGCATGAAACCTCACTTCCCTAAACAGAAACAGGAGGGAGTACTAGACACGAATGCCAAAAACATCTGCACAAACATCTGCACAAACACATACACACTCAGGCATTTAACACACACACACACACACACACACACACACACACACACACACACACACACACACACACACACACACACACACACACACACACACACACACACACACACACAGGGCAATAGTGCTTGTTAGGAAGCCTCACAGCACACTGAGCATTACCAAAAACATTCACACCGTCTGCGAGGACAAAAATGTACCCAGTCAAATGTCAGTGAAATGCCATTAGTTGATATTTATATCAGGGCTAACTACAGGCAGTCTTTAAAGTGATATGAAATTCAAAGAATGCATCCATGCAAATCTACATATTCATGAATACAAAGTGTACATGTAAGCATACAGTGTTTTCCATTTTGTTTGAATGGCAATAGAAATAAAACCCAGCTATTTAAAATAAAACATTCAAATCTGCATGTCTACAGAACACATAGTATAATGTAAGATAATAGTATTGTAGGTGTGTGTGTGGAGGCATGGGGGGGGAAGCTATATGGCAGTGGGTGCTGCAGGGTGTAGGATGATGTGGGGAAGGGTAGAGGGGGGCAATGAGGAGGGGGGGGCATGATTCATTAACGTGAATCTAGCCATGTAACCCCATCCACTTTTCTTCCCTCCCCCCTCCAAGTCTGTAAGTCCAGATGTGATCCCCCTGTGTGTGTGTGTGTGTGTGTGTGTGTGTGTGTGTGTGTGTGTGTGTGTGTGTGTGTGTGTGTGTGTGTGTGTGTGTGTGTGTGTGTGTGTGTGTGTGTGTGTGTGTGTGTGTGAGTAAGTATTTTCTTTTGATATTGCCATTTATAAATTGTTCCCCATTTAATGTTATTTTTTTACATTTTGACTACAATCAGGGTGATGACAGGAGAAAATAAGTGATTCAGCCTAGCAACAGCAGTTTCCCCTTAATGTCATGCTGAAATATTGATAGGTGAATTATGAATGGAGTAGAGTGGAGGTGTGGGTGAAATGTGAGTGTGAGTTTGTGTGAAGGAGTGACTTTTTGCATGTATACTGGAGAAAGAGAAGTTACTGTATGTTGGTTGTAAGTACAGTATTATCCACTATACCACCACCACTACCACCACCACCACTACTACCCCCCCCCCCCAACAACACTACTACCACTACCAACACCCCCCCAACACCACTACTACCACTACCAACACCCCCCCCCCCAAACACCACTACTACCACTACCAACACCCCCCCAACACCACTACTACCACTACCAACACCCCCCCCAACACCACTACTACCACTACCAACACCCCCCCCCCCCCCCCAACACCACTACTACCACTACCAACACCCCCCCAACACCACTACTACCACTACCAACACCCCCCCCCCCCCCCAACACCACTACTACCACTACCAACACCCCCCCAACACCACTACTACCACTACCAACACCCCCCCCCCCCCCAACACCACTACTACCACTACCAACACCCCCCCAACACCACTACTACCACTACCAACACCCACCCCCCCCCCCCCCCCCCAACACCACTACTACCACTACCAACACCACATACATGCAACAACTCACTCCTTCACTGTATTATGATGCCAAGATCAATGATATAAAATCTTCTGCGCACTTTAAATTAAATTATGGGTAGAAAGATAAATTCAAGTTCATCTTTCATCGAATCAGATGGCTTATTCATCACAACACCATTTGATGTTGCCAATTATTTTAATGATTACTTCATTGGCAAAGTGGGCAAACTTAAGCAGGAAATGCCAACAGCACACAGTGAGCCATCCTATTCATGCTTAAAAATAATAATAATGAAAGAAAAGTTTACATTTTGTAAAGTTAGTGTAGGACAGGTGGGAAAATGATTGTTATCGATCAATAATGACAAACCTCCTGGCATTGACAACTTAGATGGAAAGCTACTGAGGATGGTAGCTGACTCTATGCTCACTACTATCTGACATATCTTTAATCTGAGAGTAGAGGAAGGTGTTTGTCCTCAGGCTTGGAGGGAAGCCAAAGTTATTCCGCTACCCAAGAGTGGTAAAGCGGCCTTTATTGGTTCTAACAGCAGACCAATCAGTTTGCTGCCAGCTCTTGACAAAAGACGTTCAGCATGCTTATAGAGAAAGGTACTGCACTGACACAAATGAATGATGACTGATTGAAAGTAATTGATAAGAAGAAGATTGTGTGAGCTGTACTGTTAGATTTCTGTGCAGCCTTTGATATTATTGACCATAAGCTGTTGTTGAGAAAACATATGTTTTATTGCTTTTCAAGCTTTGCCATATCGTGGATTCAGAGCTATTGATCTAATAGATCTAATAGAACTCAGAGGTTTTCTTTAATGGAAGCTTCTCTAATGTCAAACATGTAGGGTGTGGTATACCGCAGGGCAGTTCTCTAGGCCCTCTACCTTTTATATTTTTACCAATGACATGCCACTGGCATAAAAAAAATCCTGTGTGTCCATTGATGCTGATGATTCAACCATATATGTGTCAGCAACCACAGCTAATGAAGTCACTGAAACCCTTATCAAGGAGTTGCAGTCCGTTTTGGAATGGGTGGCCAGTAATAAACGGGTCCTGAACATCTCTAAAACTATGAGACTAAGCATTTGGTGCAAAATCTTCCCTAAGCTCTAGAACTCAGCTGAATCTGGTGATGAATGGTGTGGCTGTTGTACAAGTTGAGGAGACTAAATTACTTGGTTTTACTTTAGATTGTAAACTGTTATGGTCAAAACATATAGATTCAATGGTTGTAAAGATGTGGCGAGGTCTGTCCATAATAAAGAGATGTTCCGCTTTCTTGACTCCACACTCCACATAGCAAGTCCTGCAGGCTATAATTTTGCCTTATCTTGATTATTGTCCAGCCATGTGGTCAAGTGCTGTTAAAAACAACCTAGTTAAGCTGCAGCTGGCCCAGAACAGAGCAGCACGTCTTTCTCTTCATTTTAATCAGAGGGCTAATATAAATACTATGCATGCTAGTCCATCTTGGTCCCTCTTGGCTGTGTCGTGACTTGACTTGAACATTAATCTGAAGATTTATCTAATCAACTATTTATTTTTTTACCCAATTAAATGAATCATGTAACAATGAACTCATTAGGATCTGGGGCACCACAAGATCGTATTTTAAAGAGTTACCATCTCCTGAATTAAACTCTAAAAGGTTTTTACCGATCACATCTTTAAACAGTCAACTTATTAAACATAACCTCATATCGTATCATCATTCTGAACAGTCATAACCTCCTTGCATCTGCAAAAACCAGAGCCTTACTTATCATTCAGTACTACACAAATGTGTTAAATGATTTATTCACTAGCTAATTAATTGGTAACACAGGATAAACATACACACTTAATACGTTAAAAAAGGTCCCTAGCGGACTGACAACAATATGGCTGCTTCTTACAAAAGAGATGGAGAGGGCGAGAGAGAGAGGAACAGAGACACTTAACCTCTCTTGGGTACGTGAGACGTTAGCGTCCCACCTCTTCAACAGCAAGTGAAACTGCTGGGCGCCAAATTCAAATACAGAAATACTCATTATAAAAATTCAGAAAACAAAACATAAACATAAAGATGAACTTCTTGTCAATCCAACCACGGTGTCAGATTTAAAAAATGCTTTGCGGCGAAAGCATACCTTACGATTATTTGAGAACATAGCCCACTAGACAAATCATTACAAACAGTAACCAGCCAAGTAGAAGAGTTACACAAGTCAGAAATAGAGATAAAATTAATCCCTTTGATGATCTTCATATGGTTGCACTCAGCAGACATTCATTTACTCAATAAATGTTCCTTTTGTTCGATAAAGTCTCTTTATATCCAAAAACCTCAGTTTTGTTTGCGCGTTTTGTTCAGTAATCCACAGGCTCAAACGCAGTCAAAACAGGCAGACAAAAAAATCCAAATTGTATCCGTAAAGTTCATAGAAACATGTCAAATGATGTTTATTTTCAATCCTCTGGTTGTTTTTAGCCTAAATAATCGATAATATTTGAACCGGACAATAACGTCGTCAATTTAAAAGGTAAACAAGAAAGGCACTTTCTCGGTCTCGCGCATTAAAAAGCTCTTACTTCCTCATTTTTCAGAATACAAGCCTGAAAGAAGAAGCCTCCAGTGATGATCCATGGCACGAAGCCTCCAGTGATGATCCATGGCAAGAAGCCTCCAGTGATGATCCATGGCACGAAGCCTCCAGTGAGGAGTCATGGCACGAAGCCTCCAGCGACGTTCTCCAGTCCGGAGCCTCCAGCGACGTTCTCAAGTCCGGAGCCTCCAGCGACAGTCTCCAGTCCGGAGCCTCCAGCGACGGTGTCCAGTCCGGAGCCTCCAGCGACGGTCTCCAGTCCGGAGCCTCCAGCGACGGTCACCAGTCCGGAGCCTCCAGCGAGGGTCTCCAGTCCGGGGCCCGCAACGAGGGTTCCCGGTCCGGGGCCCGCAGCGAGGGTGCCCAGTCCGGAGCCCGCAGCGAGTGTGCCCAGTCTGGGGCCCGCAACGAGGGTGCTCAGTCCGGGGCCCGCAACGAGGGTGCCCAGTCCGGGGCCCGCAACGAGGGTGCCCAGTTTTTCCGACGTCATTTCTAATTAATTACAAAATGTACGCTCACCACGCTGCACCTTGGTCCACTTCATTCAACAGCCGTGACAATAATTCACTGTATCACAATTCCAGTGGGTCAAAAGTTTACATACACTAAGGTGACTGTGCCTTTAAAAAGCTTGGAAAATTCCAGAAAATGATGTCATGGCTTTAGAAGCTTCTGATAGGCTAATTGACATCATCTGAGTCAATTGGAGGTGTACCTGTGGATGTGTTTCAAGGCCTACCTTCAAACTCAGTGCCTCTTTGCTTGACATCATGGGAAAATCAAAAGAAATCAGCCAAGACCTCAGAAAAAAATTGCAGACCTCAAGTCTGATTCATCCCTGGGAGCAATTTCCAAACGCCTGAAGGTACCACGTTCATCTGTACAAACAATAGTACGCAAGTATAAACACCATGGGACCACGCAGCCGTTATACCGCTCAGGAAGGAGATGCGTTCTGTCTCCTAGAGATGAACGTACTTTGGTGCGAAAAGTGCAAATCAATCCCAGAACAACAGCAAAGGACCTTGTGAAGATGCTGGAGGAAACAGGTACAAAAGTATCTATATCCAGGGTAAACGAGTCCTATATCAACATAACCTGAAAGGCCGCTCAGCAAGGAAGAAGCCACTGCTCCAAAACCACCATAAAAAAGCCAGACTATGGTTTGCAACTGCACATGGGGACAAAGATTGTATTTTTTGGAGAAATGTCCTCTGGTCTGATGAAACACAAATATAACTGTTTGGCCATAATGACCATCATTATGTTTGGAGGGAAAAGGGGGAGGCTTGCAAGTCGAAGAACACCATCCTAACCGTGAAGCACGGGGGTGGCAGCATCATGTTGTGGTGGTGCTTTGTTGCAGGAGGGACTGGTGCACTTCACAAAATAGATGGGAGGGAAATTATGTGGATATATTGAAGCAACATCTCAAGACATCAGTTAGGAATTTAAAGCTTGGTCGTCAATGGGTCTTCCAAATGGACAATGACCCCAAGCATACTTCTAAAGCTGTGGCAACATGGCTTAAGGACAACAAAGTCAAGGTATTGGAGTGGCCATCAGAAAGCCCTGACCTCAATCCCATAGAAAATTTATGGGCAGAACTGAAAAAGCGTGTGCGAGCAAGGATGCCTACAAACCTGACTCAGTTACACCAGCTCTGTCAGGAGCAATGGGCCAAAATTCACCCAACTTATTGTGGGAAGCTTGTGGAAGGCTACCCAAAACGTTTGACCCAAGTTAAAGAATTTAAAAGCAATGCTACCAAATACTAATTGAGTGAATGTAAACTTCTGATCCACTGTGAATGTGATGAAAGAAATATCCTAACTGACCTAAGACAGGGAATTTTTACTAGGATTAAATGTCAGGAATTGTGAAAAACTGAGTTTAAATGTATTTGGCTAAGGTGTATATAAATTTCCGACTTCAACTGTATTTATGTGAAATGTCTTAGTTCGCTGGATCTCTCTCGATGGACAGTGCCGCCTTGGAAAGGGAGTTGGGCCTTTTCGCGTCACTCTGGTAAGACTCTGATTGTCCAAAAGGGTTCCAAGAAGTCTTCTACTGTTGTTCTTCTCTGTAGTTGTCCGGTATCTGGTGACTTGTCGTGTTGTCCGGAACAGAACTACAGAGTTTATTTTCCTTCCATTAGCTCTTTGAAGATATGCTAGCCAGCTGTGTCGATGGTTCCCAGTGGGGTGATGAGAGTAGCGTAAAACAATGGTTTGAGTGGAGTAGTAGAATGGTCACACTTAAATTTGCTTTAGAAGATACTTTACTTAGGACAGCTAATCAGCCGTACCAGTGATTGTCCTGGAGGTGAGTTTATCGTTTCTTCGTCGTGTTAAGATTCAAAGTTCAGACCACTTTAAACGTGTGGCTGCAGCTTGACACTTTTCTGGTCTGCTGTGTTAATTACTTGACTCATCATTTATACAGTTTGTTTGAAAGGGACGGCTCCGTCAGGTTGACACGCTCTCCAACCTCACTCAGGGGCGGTGGGTACTGACTGTGCACAGTTATAAAAAAACAATATATCTTATATTCTCAAATCACATTCCTCTCTTAAAACTTCTCTAGGGTAGGGGGCAGCATTGGGAATTTTGGATGAAAAGCGTGCCCAAATTAAACTGCCTGCTACTCAGCCATAAAAGCAAGAATATGCATATAATTAGTAGAGCTGGATAGAAAATACTCTGAAGTTTCTAAAACTGTTTTAATGATGTCTGTGAGTATAAAATAACTCATATGGCAGGCAAAAACCTGAGAAAAAATCCAACCAGGAAGTGGGAGATCTGAGGTTTGTAGTTTTTCAACTCTTTGCCTATTGAATACACAGTGTCTATGGGGTCATATTGCACTTCATAAGGCTTCCACTAGATGTCAACAGTCTTTAGAACCTTGTTTTATGCTTCTACTGTGAAGTGGGGGCAAATGAGAGGGGAATGAGTCAGAGATCTGCCAGAGAGCCACGAGCTGGCCACGTGCGTTCACGTGATAGTTAGCTTGCGTTCCATTGCATTTCTGAAGACAAAGGAATTCTCCGGTTGGAACATTATTGAAGATTTATGTTAAAAACATCCTAAAGATTGATTCTATACATCGTTTGACATGTTTCTACGGACTGTAACGGAACCTTTTGACTTTTCGTCTGCACCTAGTGATCGCGTGTCATGGATTTGTATTACTGGGCTAAACGCGCGAACAAAAAGGAGGTATTTGGACATAAATGATGGACATTATTGAACAAAACAAACATTTATTGTGGAACTGGGATTCCTGGGAGTGCATTCTGATGAAGATCATCAAAGGTAAGTGAATATTTATAATGCTATTTCTGACTTCTGTTGACTACACAACATGGCGGATATCTGTTTGGGTTGTTTTGGTCTCTGAGCGCTGTACTCAGATTATTGCATGGTGTGATTTTTCCGTAAAGTTTTTTTGAAATCTGACACAGCGGTTGCATTAAGGAGAAGTGGATCTAAAATTCCATACATAACAGTTGTATCTTTTAGCAATGTTTATTATGAGTATTTCTGTAAATTGATGTGGCTCTCTGCAAAATCACCGGATGTTTTTGGAACTAGTGAATCTAACGCGCCAATGTAAACTCAGATTTTTTGTTATAAATATGAACTTTATCAAACAAAACATGCATGTATTGTCTAACATGAAGTCCTATGAGTGTCATCTGATGAAGATAATCAAAGGTTAGTGATTCATTTTATCTCTATTTCTGCTTTTTCTGACTGCTATCTTTCGCTGGAAAAATGGCTGTGCTTATTGTGGTTTGATGGTGACCTAACATAATCGTTTGTAGTGCTTTCGCTGAAAAGCATATTTGAAATGGGACACTTTGGTGGGATTAACAACAAGAATACCTTTAAAATGATATAAGACACATGTATGTTTGAGCAATTTTAATTATGAGATTTCTGTTTTTTGAATTTGGCGCCCTGCACTTTATCTGGCTGCTGTCATATCGATCCCGGTAGCGGGATGCAGCCATAAGAAGTAAACTAACCTACAAACGAGTTTCAATGCCATACAACACTACTTCTGTGGCCTCCAACTGCTCTTAAACGCTAGCAAAACCAAATGCATACTTTTCAACCATTCGCTGCCCGCACCTGCCCTCCCGTCCAGCATCACTACTCTGGACGGTTCTGACCTAGAATACGTGGACAACTACAAATACCTATGTGTCTGGCTAGACTGTAAACTCTCCTTCCAGACTCATATCAAACATCTCCAATCCAAAATCAAATCTAGAATCGGCTTTCTATTCTGCAACAAAGCCTCATTCACTCACGCCGCCAAACTTACCCTAGTAAAACTGACTATCCTACCGATCCGCGACTTCGGCGATGTCATCTACAAAATAGCTTCCAATACTCTACTCAGGAAATTGGATGTAGTCTATCACAGTGCCATCCGTTTTTGTTACCAAAGCGCTTTATACCACCCACCACTGCAACCTGTATGCTCTAGTCAGCTGGCCCTCGCTACATATTCGTCGCCAGACCCACTGGCTCCAGGTCATCTATAAGTCTATGCTAGGTAAAGCTCCGCCTTATCTCAGCTCACTGGTCACGATAACAACACCCATCCGTAGCACGCGCTTGATAAGGGAATTTATATGCTTAAAGGTAATGACTAAACAATTCCACCCTGAAACGTAATTATGACATCATGAATAATTAGACAAATGTAACTATTAGTAATCATTCGATTCTGTAACATCTGTAATGAATTAGAATGGTAAACCTCAGTGTGACTAAGAAGAGACCGAGATCCATTAAACTATGTATGACCTGACCTGGCTAGAAATCTGAGAAACTTACGATAGGACAGGGAGTCCTTTCAAGGTTCCTCTAATCTTGGGGGAATGGAACTGCTGGCTTGGTAGTGATAAACAGTGGATACAACTCACCTACTGTTCGTGTGTATGTATGTGTGTAGGATATCTACTGTTTGTGTGGAGGTATGTGCGTAAGTAGGGAGTGAGTTATAAAATGGATGTCTTTGTATTATGGACTTCAGCACGTTCTCGTGAATAAACTGTACTAACCTTTTGCATAAGCTGAGTCTTTGCTTGATTATTATTAAACCCAGGGTCTTACAAACCTCGGGGATTGGTCAAAGCTTATTGATTGTTAGTTATTATCATTGGGATTGAAAATTCTCGTGACAGCGCTCCAGCAGGTATATCTCACTGGTCATCCCCAAAGCCAACACCTCCTTTGGCCGCCTTTCCTTCCAGTTCTCTGCTGCCAGTGACTGGAACGAATTGCAAAAATTGCTGAAGCTGGAGACTTACATTTCCCTCATAAACTTTACACATCAGCTATCTGAGCAGCTTACCGATCGCTGCAGCTGTACATAGTCCATCTGTAAATAGCCCACCCAATCTACCTACCTCATCCCCATATTGTTTTTATTTACTTTGCTGCTCTTTTGCACACCAGTATCACTACTTACACACCATCATCTGCTCATCATCATCTGCTCATCTATCACTCCAGTGTTAATCTGCTAAATTGTAATTACTTTGCTACTATGGCCTATTTATTGCCTTACCTCCTCATGCCATTTGCACACACTGTATATAGACTTTCTATTTTGTCTATTGTGTGATTGACTGTACGCTTGTTTATTCCATGTGTAACTCTGTGTTGTTGTTTCTGTCGCACTGCTTTGCTTTATCTGGGCCAGGTCGCAGTTGTAAATGAGAACTTGTTCTCAACTAGCTTACCTGTTTAAATAAAGGTGAAATTAAAAATTAAAAAATTAAAATGCCTCTCCCCTATTTGACCTAGATATTTTGTGTGTATGTATTGTTATGTAGGCTACGTGTGCCATTTTTAAATGTATGGACTTCTGTCCTTGAGCTGTTCTTTATTATGTCATGTTTCATGTTCTGTGTGGACCCCAGGAAGAGTAGCTGCTGCTTTCGCAACAGCTAATGGTGATCCTAATAAAATACCAAATTCCCCCAACACCACCACCAACACCACTACTAACACCACCCAACAACACCACCACCACCAACACCACTACAACCTTCCACCGACACCACCGACACCAACATCACCACCACCCACCAACATCACCACCACCTTTACCAACACCACTACCTCCACCACCACCCACCACCAACATCACTACCAACACCAACACCACCACCAAAACCTCCTCCTCCACCTCCACCACCAACAGCTCCACCACCATCAACACCTCCACCACTACCAACACCACCACCTCCACCAACACCTCCACCACCACTATCACCTCTACCAACACTGACAACAGCACCACCTCTACCACCTCTACCACCAACACCTCTACCTCTACCAACACCTCTACCAACACCAACACCACTACCTCTACCAACACCAACACCACTATCTCCACCTTCACTACCTCCACCAACACCACTACCTCCACCTCCATTACCTCCACCAACACCACCACCTCCACCAACACCTCCACCACCACTATCACCTCTACCAACACTGACAACACCACCATCTCTACCACCTCTACCACCAACACCTCTACCTCTACCAACACCTCTACCAACACCAACACCACTACCTCTACCAACACCTCTACCAACACCAACACCACTACCTCCACCAACACCAACAGCACTATCTCCACCTTCACTACCTCCACCAACACCACTACCTCCACCTCCACTACCTCTACCAACACCACCACCTCCACCAACACCTCCACCACCACTATCACCTCTACCAACACTGACAACACCACCACCTCTACCACCTCTACCACCAACACCTCTACCTCTACCAACACATCTACCAACACCAACACCACTACCTCCACCAACACCAACACCACTATCTCCACCTTCACTACCTCCACCAACACCACTACCTCCACCTCCACTACCTCCACCAACACCAACACCACCACCTCCACCAACACCTCCACCAACACTGACAACACCACCACCTCTACCACCTCTACCACCAACACCTCTACCTCTACCAACACCTCCACCAACACCAACACCACTATCTCCACCTTCACTACCTCCACCAACACCACTACCTCCACCTCCACTACCTCCACCACCACCACCACCTCCACCAACACCTCCACCACCACTATCACCTCTACCAACACTGACAACACCACCACCTCTACCACCTCTACCACCAACACCTCTACCTCTACCAACACCTCTACCAACACCAACACCACTACCTCTACCAACACCTCTACCAACACCACTACCTCTACCAACACCACTATCTCCACCTTCACTACCTCCACCAACACCACTACCTCCACCTTCACTACCTCCACCAACACCACTACCTCCACCTCCACTACCTCCACCAACACCACTACCTCCACCTCCACTACCTCCACCAACACCACTACCTCCACCTCCACTACCTCCACCAACACCACTACCTCCACCTTCACTACCTCCACCAACACCACTACCTCCACCTTCACTACCTCCACCAACACCACTACCTCCACCTCCACTACCTCCACCAACACCACTACCTCCACCTCCACTACCTCCACCACCACCACCACCTCCACCAACACCTCCACCACCACTATCACCTCTACCAACACTGACAACACCACCACCTCTACCACCTCTACCACCAACACCTCTACCTCTACCAACACCTCTACCACCTCTACCACCAACACCTCTACCTCTACCAACACCTCTACCAACACCACCACCTCTACCACCTCTACCACCAACACCTCTACCTCTACCAACACCTCTACCAACACCAACACCACTACCTCCACCAACACCAACACCACTATCTCCACCTTCACTACCTCCACCAACACCACTACCTCTACCTCCACCAACACCAACACCACCACCTCCACCAACACCTCCACCACCACTATCACCTCTACCAACACTGACAACACCACCACCTCTACCACCTCTACCACCAACACCTCTACCTCTACCAACACCTCCACCAACACCAACACCAACAACACATCCACACAAGCACTCTGCTTTATTGTAGACTCCCCTCGAATTGTGGCTTAAGGCAAGCTATTAGCATCCATCACTGAGAGACACACACACATTCTCTCTCTCTCTGTCTTTCTCTGTCTCCCTCTCTCTCTCTCTGTCTTTCTCTGTCTCCCTCTCCCCTCTCTCTCTCTCTCTCTCTGTCTCTCTCTCCATCCCCCTCTCTCTCTGTCTCTCTGTCTCTCTCCCTCTCCCTCTCCCTCTCTCTCTCTCTCTCTCTCTCTCTCTCTCTCTCTCTCTCTCTCTCTCTCTCTCTCTCTCTCTCTGTCTCTCTCTCTCCCTCTCCCTCTCCCTCTCCCTCTCCCTCTCCCTCTCTCTCTGTCTCTCTGTCTCTCTCTCCCTCTCCCTCTCCCTCTCCCTCTCCCTCTCCCTCTCTCTCTCTCTCTCTCTCTCTCTCTCTCTCTCTCTCTCTCTCTCTCTCTCTCTCTGTCTCTCCCTCTCTCTCTCTGTCTCTCTCTCTCCCTCTTATTTATATTTTATTTATGTAACACAAAGAGTTTGTTCTGTGCTAATGGAGTAAACCTGCCCTGAACTCTGACTTCCCTCTACAATGGACAACACAATAGTAAAATACCCATCAACCCACCTCAATGTAGAGACTCTCACCTACGCACGCACGCACGCACGCACGCACGCACGCACGCACGCACGCACGCACGCACGCACGCACGCACGCACGCACACACACATACACACACACACACACACACACACACACACACACTGATCCTGTAGAAATTGGATTGTGTGTTAGAGGATAACCTCAGTTCATTTCCCTATTTAGCGTAAGATAATTAGCCTTTTTCATTAAAAATGATCTTGGTTAAATGTTTATCTGTCCATTATGTCCACTTGTCAATCAGATCTCTGGACCTCAGACAGCCCCCTTAGCTTATACATGCTCAGATGACTGAACATCTCCTTATGGGGCATTAAAACACGGAGGGGCATTTTGATTACTCTGCAACAGTGGATTATCTCTCAAATCTATCAACCGTGACACAAGAGGACATTGTGTTCAAATCAAATCAAAGTGTATTGGTCACATGCGCCGAATACAACAGGTGTAGACCTTACAGTAAAATGCTTACTTACAGGCTCTAACCAATAGTGCAAAAAAGGTATTAGGTGATCAATAGGTAAGTAAAGAAATAAAAACAACAGTAAAAAGAAAGTGAAAAACAGTAGCGAGGCTATATTGTGTTGTCTTGTGCACAGTGCAATCAACAATACAGTATACGTGAATCATTTTCCTACTCTTAAAGTATGGACAGCTTGACATTCAGTACACAATATCAGACTGGCCTCTAGTGTGTTTGTGTGTGTTTGGTATCAAATGATCAAGGCATACTATATATACATTCCTTCCAACAGGGAAGTTTAATGAAAGCGAAGCAAAGAAAAAAACAATAACAACACAATATGTTAAACAATAAAAATGTATTTGCAATGTTGAATAAAATAAAATAAACTCAAAGAATAAGACCAAAACAAAATCTGTTGCAATGCAGGTAGCACAGTATGGAACAAAATGTAAAAATGTACTATTTTCCCATGTCTGTAAATTCAAAATACCCATGATAAAGGTAGTCATGTATATCTTGTGTGTTGTGTTATTATGACAAAAAAAACTACAAATACGAAAATGTATGCACTCACTACTCTACCTCGCTCTCGATAAGAGGGTCTTCTAAATTAGCAAAATGTCAATGTAAATGTTACTGCCTGGGATCTGGTTCAGGAGTGGCCAGTTTGATCCACAAACGGTCCCAGAAGGCAGACTGCAGGGCCGGTTCCTGAGGCCAGTCCAGGTAGGTCCTGGTCTTGACCAGCCTGGCCAGGCGGTGGTGGGCACACAGCTGGCGAGGAGGGATGTCCTCCAAGAAGACCAGGTTAAGGATGTCCCTGTGCTCCACCAACAGACGCAGGGTGGCCAGTCGTAGCTCCAGGGAGCACCAGTTACTGCGCAGGTAGTGACGACTCACCACACACAGAGTGTGGCGGCTGCTGTAGAGGCTGTCTGTGATGTTGTCCACAATGTCCTTCCCCAGCTGGAAGTCCCTGCTATGCAGACAGAGACACAGGTAGGGAGGCCCCCTCTGCTCCAAGCCCGGCAGCAGCTGCTCCACCACCCAGCGCTCGTCTCTACCGCTGTACGACACAAACACATCATAGCAGTGGCGCCCTCTGGGGTTGGGCCTCCGCACGGAGAGAGAAGGCCAGCAGGTAGTCCCCAGCCAGCTGATAGAGCACCGTCACCAGCATGAAGAGGAGCAGGCCCAGGGAGGTGCAGAAGAGCAGGACAAAGCCCACGTCCAGGGAACAGTTGGCCTCTGAGTACCTGGCAAAGTTTTGGATACCGGTCTCATCTTTGCAGGTCAGATCAGCCTCATTGGGGTGCCAGATGATGACCTGGATATGCCTCTGACCCCTGGCCCAGTTGTCCAGCCAGGTGTTGTCACAGCTACAGTGCAGACAAGGTTTGTAGAACAACAGGTAACTCAGGCTGGTCAGGGGCTCTGGGAAGGTCTCTAACATACTGAACTCCTCTTGGACTTTGATTGACAGCTGCACGAGGGAGTGCAGGTCTCTGCTCAGCTCCTCCTCCAGAGTGAGGATCCTACAGGAGATGAGGTTCAGGCTCTCCAGTTTGGTCAGATTGTGGAACACCATGGCCAGCCCCGGTTGCAGGATAAGGTCAACTCTCATCAGCTTAAGATACCTCAGCTGCACAAGTGTGTTCAGGTCAGTCATATCTACAAACTCTGCATAGAGCATAGACTGGAAGTCAAAATACTCCAGGGAGGGGAAGTACTTTGCAGCAAAATGAGATCCACACAGGAGGTGCTCCGTTATAGCTGTGAGGCTGACGACGGACTTGAAGAACGGCCTCCAGCAGTCCTGGAAAGACACATTTTGGGCACGGACCTGAAGGGCCAAGCCTAGTTTAGGGGTGCTGTGCTGCCGATGATGATGTTGATACAATCGAAAAAGGAGGTAATGTTCATGTACATCAATCCCGGAGGGAAGACCCCAAATATGTACGTCAGATTTAAAGTCACACGCTTCTCCCACTGGCTGGCTGGATGGTGAATGTCCCCTAAATCTACATTCTTCAGTGAAGTGAGGTGAATGAACGCAAAAGCTTCAATGTGTACAAGTGGGTTTAGTTCCAGTGTTAGGGTCTCTAAGTTGTGCAGGCCAAATAAACTGTTCTTTGTAATCTGAGAGATATTGTTACCCCTTAAATTTAGGATCCTCAATTTACCAAGTCCGTTAAATGTAAAGTCCGAAATATTGTTAATGTTGCTGGATTCTTCAGATATTCCAGATTTTTCAATCAACTGAACTGCTCTGAGGTGATACTTGGCATGTGTAGGGTCAAGGAAAGTCTCTTCAGCCAAGTGATTGGGCCCTGAGTGTGAGTGTCACAAAGCTCAATGCACTCAGGTTTAACGTCCCAGTATCTTAACACTGACACATCAGTGAGATTCTTCAAATAATGGATCAAGTTGACTCTAACATTATCACTATGACAGATGCTGAGTCTGAGCACCTCGATCCCCTGACAATTTCTTATTGCAGACTCTGAGTAGTTCTCAGTTTTATGATCACTTATATGAACTTGTCTGATTGATAGTTTGAATACAGTCTCACAAACGGATTCAAAAGAATTGTTATTGTTGAACACAAAATGACGCAGCCTGCTGATACCAGACTGCAGAAGCTGTGTCTGTAGCGCATCATTGTCAGGCAAAAAAAGAGATTAAATGTTTTCAAAGCATTTTAATGCTCTTTTTTTCTAAACGGTGGGCATTAGGGAAGTTAAGAAACACCTCTTGAAGACGGTAGAAATAAGGAAGCTCAAGAACAGCTCCGTTGGTGTCCGAACAGTTTGGGTGCCTTAAAATGACTATCCCATCTGAAGTAAAGTCCAGGGCTGTCAATGACTGTGACATATTGACTATCCCACATAGCAAATCAGAGAGTTCCTCTGTACAACTATCGACTGTGAGTTTCTTCAGAAGAGGTATCCCTCCTAATGCGTCCAGTGCCATCACAGAAATCCTGTAGTTCTCAATGGACAATTCCTCAAGATTAGTCAGGTCACTGAATGTGTTAGGTAGAAGTGAGGAATTGTAACACTGTCCCATACACAACAGATAGAGTTTCTTCACATGGGACAGCCCCTTGAAGGTTCCAGGGAGAATCGTGGACAGACATCCGCGTATGTGAATGGTCTCAAGGACGGAGAATCGAGAGAGAGCGCCAGACTGCATCACAGACCCACTCCTGATCTCGAGACAGAGAGCCTCGGTAGTTTGGCGGAACAATGGAAAGGTTGAGTTTGAGATCAGATAAATCCCAGCAAACGGCAGTTAGGTTGCTGTGAGGGCAGGAACTGGAGTGAATGGATAGCCAGTAATTACATTTATTGTCATAGAGGACACATTTATTACTTAACCAACCCCAGGAGCCGATGATCCAAACCACCAATAGTCCAAACTGAGCAGAGACCAGCCTCATCTTTCTTTTGAAGTAGACACTGGTCTGCTAGGATGATGTGAAGCCGTCTGTAGTTTGTCCGTAGGAAATCACTTTCAGCATCCTGTTTCTTATCCAGTTGAGATTTTGTCATACAGTGTAGGTTGATTAACAAATCTGTCTGGGATTGTAGATTGATAATCAGAATACTCCTCTATCCTATGGGATGAGGCGTCGGTGGGATAGCTTGTCCATTGGACTGAAGACCTGGTGTTCTTCCACTGCTGTGTCTGTTAACTGAGTTGTATCTGTGTGCAACTCCTCTTGATATTTTGACTATATATGGCTTTTGCATCTCTGCAATCTCTTCCTGGTCTATTTTTAATTAACTGTTAGATACTTTGAGAAAGGCTGTAGGTTACAGATAAGATTATTCTTACCACCTCTTTCTCGCTTCCTCGTAGCTTCAACATAAGAGGTAGTGGTTAGCACTGTCTTTTACTTCTTAGTTTGTCTTCAGTCCCAAGACCCGAGACAAATCAGCTTTTAATTTATCTGACATTCATTTATCTGACATTCATTTATCTGACATTCATTTGTCTGACATTCATTTGTCTGACATTCATTTATCTGACATTCATTTGTCTGACATTCATTTGTCTGACATTCATTTGTCTGACATTCATTTATCTGACATTCATTTATCTGACATTCATTTATCTGACATTCATTTATCTGACATTCATTTATCTGCATATCCTGCCCTTATATTTAGCCTCACAATTAAATGTTTTACCATGTTCTTTTCAGGACAACCAGGGCTACAAGTAGAACACAAAAGTATTTTACATAAACAGTTGAGTTCATGAGTTTTATTGACAAATGTCAATAAAAAAATAAGGTCAGCCAAAGTACAGAAATTGTTTGCTCAGTAGGAAATTAATATCCAACTAGTCAGTGATAACTGTGTGGAGTTTGGAGTTTGTGACAGCGACTATGTGAGTTTATTACAGTATTATAGACACTATGTCCAAGGATTTCCTAAGATTTTTTATGTAGAAGAACCCCTTACCTTCTAACGACTCTTGTGTAGATTGTGAGCATCATAGAGCAAAACATGTTACATGAGTGTGTTCGTGAGAGTCTCATCTTTTCATAGATAGCTCAAACCATTCTGACGTTTTTGGGAAAAGACCCGGCCCGGACAACTTGGGGGCCCTTGTCTCACAAACACCACTGTAGCTCAGCCCCCGTTAATCAAACTAATCACATAAATGCAGAAGAAATGGCTGGGGTGTTGTCTTGTCTGCCACTGTGTCAGACATGCCATGTTTCTGTGGTCCATCACTGTGGGTTACTAACAGAGAACCTCCTGCTCTACTCTCTGGATGGATGAAGAGATGCAGTATGTGCATGTGGACAGATTTGGGTGTGTGTGTTTTTAAATGTGTGTGTGTATTTGTGAGTGTGTGTGTGTGTGTGTCTGTGTCTGTGTGTGTGTGTATTTCTAAGTGTGTGTGTGTATGCTGTGTGTGTGATGAAGCAGCATGGCTCACCCCTCCTGGCCTCCTCTATTAGACCCCGCCCTCTCCGTGGCTGCACCAGGCGCTAATGTCACTTCCCATCATGCCGTGGGAGCGCTGCGTTGCTAAGAAAGCACTCTCTAGATGTACGCTTCAAAGTGGATGGAACTGGACCGTCAGGGTCAGGGACATATTTCAGACATGGATTTTATTACATGGATTATTATTTGATGATTATTGCTAATGAACTTGGCAACTTGAAAGCCTGTTCATGCCCAGAACTTTCTCCTCTTTTCCCCATTCAGCTTTCTGCACTTGTGTGAAAACAACATTGTGTCAACATTTGCATAAACCCCTGTGTAGTCAATATGATAAGAGCGCTGCAAAGCACAAAAGCACATTGATTCCTTTACTTCTCACTTCCAGCTCAACAGCAAACCCCCAGCTGTTTCCAATCAATGAAAGTCAATTTGCCATCCGTCCATCTGCCCATGCGCCGATCCATTCATCCATCCATCCCTTAATCCATACCTCCATCCATCCCTTTATCCATACCTCCATCCATGCCATTATCCATTCATCCATCCATCCATTTATCTATACCTCCATCTATTCAACCCTCTACACTATGTGATTCTGTGTGTAGTAGTATGGAACCCGTGCTCCTGTATTGTCGCCTGTCTCCTTGCCCTGGAAGTCAGAGTATTACAGCCTGGCTCAGACCATCCATATTTCATACAGCATTTTGCAAACAACAGATTAATAAAATATGCTGTAAAAATGGCCCCCTGCATCAGCATATCACCATGGCCTATTTCTCAATTTTTTTGAATGGGTGCACGTTGGTGTGTGTGGGTGTGGGTGTGTGTTTTCAGCGTGACTGGGCCGGTGTTGTGTCTCTGTTGTGTGTGTGAGAGAGAGAGACTGATATGCTGCACTGCCAGCTATCTCCACTGTCCTGTAACGTTATTACTTCCATAAAGAGGTAGTTACATTTGTCCATCCATTAACGGCTGCCATAACAAAAGAGAGAAATGTAATTACCAGCATGAATAACACTTCCTATTTTCCTGTTAAGAGAGGGAAGGAGAGAATGGGAAAGACAGAAAGAGCGAGTGTAAGAGAGATAGAGATTAAGGCGGGAGAGGATAAGTGAAAAGGAGGAAGAGAAGAGCAAGGGGAAAGAGTGGCAAGAGATGGGTGTAGATAGATAAACCCTCTGTGTGTGAACCTGTGTGTGTGTGTGTGTGTGTGTGTGTGTGTGTGTGTGTGTGTGTGTGTGTGTGTGTGTGTGTGTGTGTGTGTGTGTGTGTGTGTGTGTGTGTGTGGGTACACACGTGTACAGGAAAGGTTATGACCCCATGGTTATCTGGGTTATCTTGATGATATACACATGCAGTACTAGAATAAACGTAAATAACTGTAATTATGGTAATATGTTCTTTGTTCTGAAGTAAAGAGAGAGGGCGGCAGTGCTTGGTGCCATGTTGTTGAAGCAAAGTCATGTCACAATGAAACCTGCCAACGAGGCTAGTGGCAAAGACACACGGTTACTGTGTGTGTGTGTATGCGTGTGTGTGTGTGCGTGCATGTGTGGGTGTGAGGACGTGTTCTTATGAGTAAAACATGCCAGTGGCAAAGACAAAAAAAGCACAACGCCAGTTGATGTCTCCAGGAGAGAGAAGGACTGACAGAAGACCTCTCTATGTCCTCCAGTAAGAGAGCTGGTGTGTGTGTGTATTTGTGTCAATGTTTGTTTGTATGTTTGTCTTTCTCTGTGTGTGTATGTGTGCATGTTCATTTGCGTCACTGCATTTGAAAGCATCTGTATTTCACAAATAACCCAATGAACAGCGTTAACCTTAATGGTTCAACCTACATGTGTTTGTCAATATGATGTAGGAGTCATTTCTCAGTTTTCCTGAGTGTGTCATGCCTCAGATGGTGTGTGTGTCTGTTTCAAGTTTTTATTGAGTGCACAAATACAGTAAAATGGCTTTTTTGCTTGCTCTTTCCCAACAATACAGTAATGAATATCAGTAGTACTATAAAAAAAAGTTAAGTACAACAAAAGCACACTAGAAATAGAAATACGAAGAACACGAGAAAGTATATAAAGGGTCAGTTCCAGGGTCAGTTCCAATACCATAAATATGATTTACAATGTGCAGGGATACTGGAGTGTTAGGGGTAGGTATATATAAGAGTAAGGTGACTAGGCATCATATGTTAGCCACGGCTAGTGATCTTCACCTTTTTCTCGGTCACCAGCTAGCCTTACGTCGGACAATATCTGCCAGTCTGCACAGCGCGATATCAACCCAGTGCATATTGGACTGCTTCTCTCTACCACATCACCGGATTCCTGCCGCTCTGGATCATTACACCGGATCATCGCAGCTAGCTAGCTGCAAACAAGTGGCTACTGTTAGCTAACGCCTTTGTCCCGAAGCAAGCACCAGTTAGTCTTGAGTTGGCCTCGAGCTAGGCCCATATACCAGCTAATTCTAGGGCTACAATACCTCTTTTGCCAATTGGCCTGGACCCTTTATTTTCGACACGGAGCCCCGCCAATCCATCACGACTGGACTGCTGACGTGATCGCCCGATGTGGTCTCAACAGGCTATTCTGTTACGATGTCGCCGAAGAACCATCTGCTATCCCGGCCCGCTAGCTTTCTGAACGCTGTGTCCCCTGCTCGCCTAGCGTAGTAGTGCCTACCGAACGGCACCCTGACTCACCTATTGCTGCTCTTTTGACCCTATGATCACACAGGTGATGCCCCCCGGACTGTTTCAATAACACGGTACCTCATTTTGTTTACCTGACGGCCCCAGCCTCGAACTCAGCTCCTGTATGTACCTAACCGACCCGCTCTGCCCATTCATCACCATTTACCCGTTGTTGTCTTTGCAACCTGTGATTGCTTTATGCCTCTCTCTAATGTCAATATGCCTTGTCTACTGCTGTCCTGGCTAGTTCTTATTGTTTTATTTCACTGTAGAGCCCTCAGTCCCGCTAAATATTCCTTAGATAGCTCTTTTGTCCCACTGCACACACACGCAGAGACCTCACCTGGCTTAACTGGTGCCTCCAGAGACAAAACCTCTCTCATCGTCACTCAACGCCTAGGTTTACCTACACTGTATTCATATCCTACCATACCCTTGTCTGTACATAATGCCCTGAATCTATTCTACCACGCCCAGAAATCTACTCCTTTTATTCTCTGTTCCCAACGCACTAGACGACCAGTTCTTATAGCCTTTAGCCGTACCCTTATCCTCTCCTCCTCTGTTCCTCTGGTGATGTAGATGTTAACCCAGGCCCTGTAGCCCCCAGTTCCACTCCTATTCCCCAGGCACTATCATTTGTTGACTTCTGTAACCGTAAAAGCCTTCATGCATGTTAACATCAGAAGCCTCCTCCCTAAGTTTGTTTTATTCACTGCTTTAGCACACTCCGCCAACCTTGTTGTCCTAGCCGTGTCTGAATCCTGGCTTAGGAAGGCCACCAAAAATTAAAAAATGTCCATCCCCATTCTCCGCCAAGAAATAACTGCCAAAGGGGAGTTGCAATCTACTGCAGAGATAGGCTGCAGAGTTTTGTCATGCTGTCCAGGTCTGTGCCCAAACAGTTCTACTTTTAAAAATCCACCTTTCCAGAAATAAGTCTCTCACTGTTGCCACTTGTTAGGGACCCCCCCCCCAGCCCCCAGATGTGCCCTGGACACCATATGTGATTTATTTGCCCCCCATTTATCTTCAGAGTTCGTACTGTTAAGTGACCTAAACTGGGATATGCTTAACACCCCGGCCGTCCTACAATCTAAGCTAGATGCCCTCAATCTCACACAAATGATCAAGGAACCAACCAGGTACAACCCTAAATCCGTGAACACGGGCACCCTCATAGATAGCATCCTGACCAACCTGCCCCCTAAATACACCTCTGCTGTCTTCAACCAGGATCTCAGCGATCACTGCCTCATTGCCTGCATCCATAATGGGTCCGCAGTCAAACGACCATCCCTCATCTGTCACGCCCTGACCTTAGAGAGCCTTATTATTTCTCTATTTGGTTAGGTCAGGGTGTGATTTGGGTGGGCTTTCTAGTTTGTCTATTTCTTTGTTGGCCGGGTATGGTTCCCAATCAGAGGCAGCTGTCCAGCTTTGTCTCTGATTGGGGATCATACTTAGGCAGCCCTTTTTCCCACCTTCAGTTGTGGGATCTTGTTTGTGTGTAGTTGCTTTCTGCACTGCATATAGCTTTACGTTCGTTTTTGTATTTTGTTGTTTTTCGGTGTCATTTTGAATAAAGAAAAATGTACGCCTACCACGCTGCACCTTGGTCTCATACTAACGACGGACGTAACAGAAGATCCCACCACAAACGGACCAAGCAGCGTGGCCAGGAGGAGCAGACATCCTGGACATGGGAGGAGATCCTGGACGGGAAGGGATCCTGGACATGGGAGGAGATCCTGGCTGGAAAGGATCGCCTTCCATGGGAGCAGATGGAGGCAGCAAGGGAGGAACAACGACAACACCGGGGTTCGCAATCAAGCACTAGAGGCAGCCCCATAACATTTTTTTGGGGGGGCACACGGGGTGGTTGGCGGAGCCAGGTTTCAGACCAGAGCCAACTTCCCGCACTCGCTTTAAGGAGCGTGTGACCGTTCAGGCACCATGTTTTGCGGAGATACGCAATGTGTCTCCAGTGCGCATCCACAGCCCGGTGCGTTCTGTGCCAGTTCCTCGCATTTGCTGTGTGAAAGTGAGCATACAACCAGGACGAGTTGTGCCGGCTCAGCGCTCCTGGTCTCCAGTACGCCTCCTCGGTCCAGGATATCCTGCGCCGGCTCTACGCACTGTGTCGCCAGTGCCTTCACAGCACAGTGCGTCCTGTGCCAGCGCCCCGCACTTGCCAGGCTAAAGTGAGCATCCAGCCAGGACGGATTGTGCCAGCTCCATGCACCCGGCCTCCAGTGCGTGTCTCCGGCCTAGTACGTCCTGTGCCTGCTCCACACACGAAGCCTCCAGTGATGATCCATGGCACGAAGCCTCCAGTGATGATCCATGGCCCGAAGCCTCCAGTGATGATCCATGGCACGAAGCCTCCAGTGATGATCCATGGCCCGAAGCCTCCAGTGATGATCCATGGCCCGAAGCCTCCAGTGATGATCCATGGCACGAAGCCTGCAGTGATGATCCATGGCCCGGAGCCTCCAGTGATGATCCATGGCCCGAAGCCTCCAGTGATGATCCATGGCACGAAGCCTCTAGTGATGATCCATGGCCCGGAGCCTCCAGTGATGATCCATGGCCGAATCCTCCAGTGATGATCCATGGCACGAAGCCTCCAGTGAAGATCCATGGCACGAAGCCTCCAGTGATGATCCATGGCCCGAAGCCTCCAGTGATGATCCATGGCACGAAGCCTCCAGTGATGATCCATGACCCGAAGCCTCCAGTGATGATCCATGGCACGAAGCCTCCAGTGATGATCCATGGAACGAAGCCTCCAGTGATGATCCATGGCCCGGAGCCTCCAGTGATGATCCATGGCCCGAATCCTCCAGTGATGATCCATGGCACGAAGCCTCCCGTGATGATCCATGGCCCGGAGCCTGCAGTGATGATCCATGGCCCGAATCCTCCAGTGATGATCCATGGCACGAAGCCTCCAGTGATGATCCATGGCCCGAAGCCTCCAGTGATGATCCATGGCACGAAGCCTCCAGTGATGATCCATGGCACGAAGCCTGCAGTGATGATCCATGGCCCGGAGCCTCCAGTGATGATCCATGGCCCGAAGCCTCCAGTGATGATCCATGGCCCGAAGCCTCCACTGATGATCCATGGCACGAAGCCTCCACTGATGATCAATGGCCCGGAGCCTCCAGTGATGATCCATGGCCCGAATCCTCCAGTGATGATCCATGGCACGAAGCCTCCAGTGATGATCCATGGCCCGAAGCCTCCAGTGACGATCCATGGCCCGAAGCCTCCAGTGACGATCCAAGGCGCGGAACCTCCTGAGACGGTCCACGGTCCGGAACCTCCTGAGACGGTCCACTGTCCGGAACCTCCTGAGACGGTCCGCAGTCCGGAACCTCCTGAGATGGTCCACAGTCCGGAACCTCCTGAGACGGTCCGCAGTATGGAACCTCCTGAGACGGTCTGCAGTCCGGAACCTCCAGCGACGGTCTGCAGTCCAGAGTCTCCAGCGACGGTCTGCAGTCCAGAGTCTCCAGCGACGGTCTGCAGTCCAGAGTCTCCAGCGACGGTCTGCAGTCCAGAGCCTCCAGCGACGGTCTGCAGTCCAGAGCCTCCAGCGGCGGTCTGCAGTCCAGAGCCTCCAGCGGCGGTCGGCAGTCCAGAGCCTCCAGCGGCGGTCTGCAGTTAAGAGCCTCCAGCAGGGGTTCCCAGTCCAGAGCCTCCGGCGACGATCCACGGTCCGGTTCTTCCGGCAACGATCCACGGTCTGGAACCTCCGGCGACGATCCACGGTCCGGTTCCACCGGAAGCGGATGGATCAGCGTGCGGAGCAGGGGCTGCGGAGCGGGGGCTACGTCCCGAACCGGAGCCGCCACCGAGGATAGATGCCCACCCGGACCCTCCCCTATAGAGTCAGGTTTTGCGGCCGGAGTCCGCACCTTTGGGGGGGGGGGGGGGGGGGGTAGTGTCACGCCCTGACCTTAGAGAGCCTTATTATTTCTATATTTGGTTTGGTCAGGGTGTGATTTGGGTGGGCATTCTAGTTTGTCTATTTCTTTGTTGGCCGGGTATGGTTCTCAATCAGAGGCAGCTGTCTATCGCTGATTGGGGATCATACTTAGGCAGCCCTTTTTCCCACCTTCAGTTGTGGGATCTTGTTTGTGTGTAGTTGCTTTCTGCACTGCATATAGCTTTACGTTCGGTTTTGTATTTTGTTGTTTTTCTGTGTCATTTTGAATAAAGAAAAATGTACGCCTACCATGCTGCACCTTGGTCTCATTCTAACGACGGACGTAACATCATCACTGTCAAACGCTCCCTAAAACACTTCAGCGAGAAGGCCTTTCTAATCGACCTGGCCCGGGCATCCTGGAAGGATATTGACCTCATTCCGTTAGTAGAGGATGCCTGGTTATTCTCTAAAAGTGCTTTCCTCACCATCTTAAATAAGCATGCCTCATTCAAAAAATGTAGAACTAAGAACAGATAAAGCCCTTGGTTCAACTCCAGACTTGACTGCCCTTGACCAGCACAAAAACATCCTGTGGCGTAATGCATTAGCATCAAATAGCCCCCGTGATATGCAACTTTTCAGGGAAGTTAGGAACCAATATACACAGGCAGTTAGGAAAGCAAAGGCTAGCTTTTTCAAACAGAAATTTGCATTCTGTAGCACAAACTCAAAAAAGTTCTGGGACACTGTAAAGTCCATGGAGAATAAGAGTACCTCCTCCCAGCTGCCCACTGCACTGAGCTAGGAAACACTGTTACCACCGATAAATCTACGATAATCGAGAATTTCAATAAGCATTTTTCTACGGCTGGCCATCTTTCCACCTGGCTACCCTTACCCCGGCCAACAGCTCTGCACCCTCCACAGCAACTTGCCCAAGCCTCCGCCACTTCTCCTTCACCCAAATCCAGACAGCTGATGTTTTGAAAGAGCTGCAAAATCTGGAACCTCTCTTTCTAAAATTATCCGCTGCAATTGTTGCAACCCCTGTTACTAGCCTGTTTAACCTCTCTTTCGTATCGTCTGAGATCCCTAAAGATTTCAAAGCTGCCGCGGTCATCCCCCTTTTCAAAGGGGGAGACACTCTAGACCCAAACTGTTACAGACCTATATCTATCCTACCTTGCCTTTCTAAAGTCTTTGAAAGCCAAGTTAACAAACAGATCACCGACCACTTATGCTGCTAAACATACCCTCGTAAAACTGAATAACCTACCAATCCTTGACTTCGGCGATGTCATTTACAAAATAGCCTACAACACTCTACTCAGCAAATTGGATGTAGTCTATCACAGTGACATCCGTTTTGTCACCAAAGCCCCACATATTACCCACTACTGCGACTCGTATGCTCTCGTTGGCTGGCCCTCGCTTCATATTCGTCGCCAAACCCACTGGCTCCAGGTCATCTATAAGTCTTTGTTAGGTAAAGCAGCGCCTTATCTCAGCTCACTGGTCACCATAGCAACAACCACCCATAGCACGCGCTCCAGCAGGTATATTTCACTGGTCATCCCCAAAGCCAACTCCTCTTTGGCCGCCTTTTCTTCCAGTTCTCTGCTTCCAATGACTGGAACGAATTGCAAAAATCACTGAAGCTGAAGAATTATATCTCCCTCACTAACTTTAAGCATCAGCTGTCAGAGCAGCTTACCGATCATTGCACCTGTATACAGCCCATCTGTAAATAGCCCATCCAGCTTCCTCATCCCCATATTGTTATTTTTTTTTCTCCTTTGCACCCCAGTATCTCTACTTGCACATCATCTTCTGCACATCTATCACTCCAATTTTAATGCTAAATTGTAATTATTCCGCCATTATGGCCTATTTATTGCCTTTCCTCCCTAATCTTACTATATTTGCACACACTGTATATGTGTGTGTAGAGTCAGTATAAATGTGTGTGCGTGTTATGTGTATGTGAGCAAATGAAGTGTGTGTGTGAGTGAGTGTGTAGAGTGCGCATAGAGTGTGTGTGTGTGTGTGTGTGTGTGTGTGTGTGTGTGTGTGTGTGTGTGTGTGTGTGTGTGTGTGTGTTGGAGTGTGAGTGTGTAGAGTGCGCATAGATTGAGTGTGCATAGAGACTGCAAAAATCGAAATACAATAGAGGGGTCCGTGTAGCCATTTTGTTAACTATTTAGCAGTATTATGGCTTGGGGATAGAAGCTGTTCAGGAGCCTGTTTCAGATTTGTTTCTCCAGGTACCACTTGAAAGGAATTTAAAAAAGTCTCCCTGTATTAATTACATAATAACCAAAGCTTCAATAAAAGGTAAGTGAAGCAGTTTTTTTTAACCAATGGCTTATTGGTGGTTTATTGGCAAAAGTATTGTTGTGATCACACCGAATGTGTATTGGTTTTAATGACTGACATGTGAGCAGAGAAAATATGTAATTTAGAGTTGTTAATTCCACTTTTAAAGTTGGTCATTTTGTTTGTGTATTGGAAAAGGATCAGTTGAAGATCTCTGTTTTGGAGCGCTTTTGAGGTGTAGGTGTGAGGGAGACTGAGGAGAGGCAGGCATCTGGTTATTTCTGGCCCTGCTGACAGCTGTTGATTTATGACCGTGTGTTGGAGGGGAGAGAGGCTGATAAAGGTCTCAACTGGTGACTTGGCTGGCTGAGGGCCTGTTTGAAATAGAAAAAAACAGTTTATGAATTAGGAAAATATGAAAAATACATTGACGTCTAGGGGGCCACTAGAGGGTGCTGAAGCAGGATCAGGGTAAACAGCTTCATTTTGGCTTCAGTGCGCTGTTGAGTCTTCACATAGGAATGAATGGTGTCACGTGATCGATGGCTTTGTCCATTCACATATACAGTCATTTAGCGGCAGTGTTCCGTTCCCTTCTCAAAGAGTTCCCAAAGATGAAATTGTTAAAAAATATATCTATACAGTTCCTTCGGAAAGTATTCAGACCCCTTAACTTTTTCCACATTTTGTTACTTTACAGTCTTATTCTAAAATAGATTAAATACTTTTTTCCCTCATCAATCTACACACAATACCCATAATGACAAACCAAATTTATATTAAAAAAACAACTGAAATATCACATTTACATAAGTATTCAGACCCTTTACTCAGTACTTTGTTGAAGCACCTTTGGCAGCGATTACAGTCTCGATTCTTCTTGGCTATGACATTACAAGCTTGGCACACATGTATTTGCATAGTTTCTCCCATTATTCTCTGCAGATCCTCAAGCTCTGTCAGGTTGAATGGGAAGCGTCGCTGCACAGCTATTTTCAGGTCTCTTCAGAGATGTTCGTTCGGTTCATGTCCGAGCTCTGGCTAGGCCACTCAAGCACATTCAGAGACTTGTCCCGAAGCCACTCCTGCGTTTTCTTGACTGTGTGCTTAAGGTTGATGTCCTGTTGGAAGGTGAACCTTCGCCCCAGTCTGAGGTCCTGAGCGCTCTGGAGCAGGTTTTCATGAAGGATCTCTCTGTACATTGCTCCGTTCATCTTTCCCTCAATCCTGACTAGTATCCCAATCCCTGCCGCTGAAAAACATCCCCACAGCATGATGCTGCCACTACCATGCTTCACTGTAGGGATGGTGCCAGGTTTCCTACAGACAGGATTCTTGGCATTCAGGCCAAAGAATCTTAGTTTCATCAGACCAGAGAATCTTGTTTCTCATGGTCTGAGAGTCTTTTAGGTGCTATTTGGCAAACTCCAAGTGGTCTGTCATGTGCCTTTTACTGAGGAGTGGCTTCCGTCTGGCCACTCTTCCATAAAGGCCTGATTGGTGGAGTGCTGCAGAGATGGTTGTCCTTCTGGAAGGTTCTCCCATCTCCACAGAGGAACTTCGGAGCTCTGTCAGACTGACCATCGGGTTCTTGGTCACCTCCCTAGCCTAGGCCCTTCTCCCCCGATTGCTCAGTTTGGCCGGATGGCCAGCTCTAGGAAGAGTCTTGGTGGTTTCAAACTTCTTCCATTTAAGAATGATGGAGGCCTCTGTGTTGTTGGGGACCTTCAATGCTGCAGACATGTTTTGATACCCTTCTCCGGATCTGTGCCTTGACACAATCCTGTCTTAGAGCTCTTCGTACAATTCCTTCGACCTCATGGCTTGGTTTTTGCTCTGACATGCACTGTCAATTGTGGGACCTTATAATGACAGGTGTGTGCCCTTTCAAATCATGTACAATCAACTGAATTCAGCACAGGTGGACTCTAATCAAGTTGTAGAAACACCTCAAGGATGATCAATGGAAACAGGATTCACCTGAGCTCAATTTCAAGTCTCATAGCAAACTGTCTGAATACTTATGTAAATAAGGTATTTCTGTTTTCCTTTGTTATTATAGGGTATTGTGTTTAGATTGATGAGGAAAATAATGCAATACATTTTTTAAAGGCTGTAACGTAACAACATGTGGAAGAGTGAAGGTGTCTGAATAATTTCTGAATGCACTGAACGTCCATATCATTTGCCTATTTCTAAATCCGAAACGGAATCGGAATCCTTTTCAAAAAAGGACTTTTCTTCCTCTATTTGAATGTAAACTGAGTAGTGTAGTTGTGTGCTGGGTGTTAGCGTAGCTTGTTAGCACTGTATAATACTCCTGGCTTTATATATCTAACTAACATGGAAATAAACATTTATTAGCTTTAGCTGGAGCAGACTGCGCATTGTAAATGCAGAATTACAGATTTGATGTAAACAGTAAGCCTATGTGGAGTCTCAGTGAGGAGGAAGGAGGAGAGAGCTAGGATGGTGCCTCTCACTCAAAAACAGATCATGATTATCATGTTGGCAGGATCTGAAAGATTAGAAACATCAATAGTTGATGACTCTCTACAGAGTTGCACTCAATTCCCACATCTATAAATTACTAAATAAGGACATTTACATCACAGCGCCACAGCAACTTTTGTCTCTTCTCCCTTGTCTTTCTGTTCTGTTTTGTGAAAAAATATCTGACCCTTTTGAGAGAGAACACAATGCGCCGAGTAAGAAAAAAATCAATCAAAAAAGAACGAGGGATAGAGGAAGAGAAAGAAGTTGTTGTAATGTACCTCTTTTTGTTGTTTTGAGTCAGCGAGTGAGAGAGAGAAAGACATGGTAAAGACGTGAGCACCTAAAAAGAAAGACATCATTAATAAATGCGGCATGCTGATACACATGAATAATGTAACTTTTATATTGAAGAAAATTACAAACACAACCCATTGGGAGAGAATGGAAGGAATCATTACCCGCAAACTAGAACCTTTGTAAAATGCAGCAAACTTTTAATAATTAATCTGCATAAACAAATAACACATGAATAAAGAACATTAAAAAAGCCACCCAAGCCACAGGAGTTGCGCAAACTTCTAGTGCAACTTTTAGCATCTGGAGAGAGGGAGGAATAAAGGAATAAAACAAGTTTTCACAGAGCAGTATTCAAATGAAGACAGTTTGCTAAGTTTGCTCATCATTTTTTCACTTGTGCAGTTTGCTGCCGATCAGTTTCCGAACTTTTAGATTTTATCCTCTGCTTTTAGAGACAAGGTTTTCAGGAAAAAAATAGGCCTCAAAAGGTTCTAACGACATCAAAACCCATTGCAACTTTGTGATATATAAACCTTGAACCAGAAGTAACAATGTGTGATTTGGTTTTATTATGCATGGCAATGTGTGATCTATAATCTAGCGCTGGACAGCGACAATTGGCCTTTCATGGGCAATTTTCCAGACGTTTGCGAATATCACATTCACGGATAATGCTACACGTGTCGGTTCAAGCGTCAATTACCTATTAAAAGTCCAATACAATGTGCTTCTCTATAAATCGTATTATATTTAATCCTGGCTACATTTCTCCAGACCCATTCCTCAGCTTCATGCCTTTCAGAGTGATGTACCTGTCTAACAGGGGCTAAAACACACATTAAGGATTGTGGCTATATGCCTGACAAGAGACAGAAGACGGACCCAGAATTATTGCAAAATGGAGTAGAGAGTGTAATGTTTTTTGTGCGCATGTGTGGATGTGACCTTCTCACAGTAACACCCTGGAAATCAAGGTGATATGTTGCTGTTAACAAGGACACACACAATTTACGATTTGGGTTTAACACATGCATGCGCGTACACACCAGTGGAGGCTGCTGAGGGGAGGACGGCATGGAGTTTAATGGCTGGAATGGAATGAATGAAATGAAATGAAAACCATGTTTGACATCATTCCAATCACTCCATTCCGGCCATTATTATGAGCCGTCCTCCCCCCAGCAGCCTCCAGTGGCACGCACGCACGCACGCACGCACGCACGCACGCACGCACGCACGCACGCACGCACGCACGCACGCACGCACGCACGCACGCACACACACCATTATCAAAAAGACAAACAGACTCACACCCAGTCAGAAAAATAGAGATACTGTACATTCTAGTTTACAGCATGGTTTTCCTCTCTCACATCCTGACTCTCATCCTTTGGTCAGCTCAACTGTCTCTCTCTCTCTCTCTCTCTCTAATATCTCTCTCTCTAATCTCTCTCTCTTTATCTCTCTCTCTCAACAGACTGTTAGCTGCATTTATGTGAACACGTCTTTCTACTGTACAGTCACTGGTTCACTTCAGGCGATAAGGCATGGTGTTTTTTTCTTTTCCTGTTCAAAGCTCAAACCAGTCAAAACACGAACACAAAGTTACTCTGAAAACTGGGACAGTTATGGTCTACATTTGTCTGTTTACATTTGTCTATTTATTCATTCTACAACAATTGTACATAGATCACCTTGTGCTTTAGAGAGTTAACAACACAATGACACACACACATGCACGCACACACGCCACAGACAGTAGTTTAATGTGGGCTATATTGGGATTATTTTTACTCACAGCTGGAGGCCATTCTATTAAAATGAAACGGTTCATGCTTATCTACGTCTATACCGGGTCCCATCGCTCTTCTCCTCTTTGTCTTTGTTATAACTCTCTCTTCCTCAATCTTTATCTCAATTTGCTTCTTTTTGACTCTGTAGTCGACTCTGGTCACTGTTTCTGTCATTATCACGCTGACACTGTTTCCCTTTCTCTGTCTTCTTCTCTGTCTTCTTCTCTCTCTCTGTATCTCTCTGTATCTGTATCTCTCTCTATCTCTGTATCTCTCTGTATCTGTATCTCTCTCTATCTGTATCTCTCTCTATCTCTGTATCTCTCTGTATCTGTATCTCTCTCTATCTCTGTATCTCTCTGTATCTGTATCTCTCTCTATCTCTGTATCGCTGTATCTCTCTCTAAATTCAATTCAATTCAAGGGGCTTTATTGGCATGAGAAACATGTGTTAACATTGCCAAAGCAAGTGAGGTAGATAATATACAAAAGTGAAATAAACAATAAAAATTAACAGTAAACATTACACATACAGAAGTTTCGAAACAATAAAGACATTACAAATGTCATATTATGTATATATACAGTGTTGTAACAATGTACAAATGGTTAAAGTACACAAGGGAAAATAAATAAGCATAAATATGGGTTGTATTTACAATGGTGTTTGTTCTTCACTGGTTGCCCTTTTCTTGTGGCAACAGGTCACAAATCTTGCTGCTGTGATGGCACACTGTGGAATTTCACCCAGTAGATTTGGGAGTTTATCAAAATTAGGTTTGTTTTCAAATTCTTTGTGGATCTGTGTAATCTGAGGGAAATATTTGTCTCTAATATGGTCATTCATTGGGCAGGAGGTTAGGAAGTGCAGCTCAGTTTCCACCTCATTTTGTGGGCAGTGTGCACATAGCCTGTCTTCTCTTGAGAGCCATGTCTGCCTACGGCGGCCTTTCTCAATAGCAAGGCTATGCTCACTGAGTCTGTACATAGTCAAAGCTTTTCTTAAGTTTGGGTCAGTCACAGTGGTCAGGTATTCTGTCACTGTGTACTCTCTGTTTAGGGCCAAATAGCATTCTAGTTTGCTCTGTTTTTTTGTTAATTCTTTCCAATGTGTCAAGTAATTATCTTTTTGTTTTCTCATGATTTGCTTGGGTCTAATTGTGCTGCTGTCCTGGGGCTCTGTGGGGTGTGTTTGTGTTTGTGAACAGAGCCCCAGGACCAGCTTGCTTAGGGGACTCTTCTCCAGGTTCATCTCTCTGTAGGTGATGGCTTTGTTATGGAAGGTTTGGGAATCGCTTCCTTTTAGGTGGTTGTGGATTTTAACGGCTCTTTTCTGGATTTTGATAATTAGTGGTTATCGGCCTAATTCTGCTCTGCATGCATTATTTGGTGTTCTACGTTGTACACGGAGGATATTTTTGCAGAATTCTGCATGCAGAGTCTCAATTTAGTGTTTGTCCCATTTTGTGAAATCTTGGTTGGTGAGCAGACCCCAGACCTCACAACCGTAAAGGGCAATGGGCTCTATGACTGATTCAAGTATTTTTAGCCAGATCCTAATTGGTATGTTGAATTCTCTCCCTGTATCTCTCTCTCTGTATCTTTCTCTGTATCTCACTCTGTATCTCTCTCTTCCTCTCTCTCTCTTTCTCTCTCTCGCTCTCTCTTTGTATCTCTCTCTTTGTCTCTCTCTTTGTCTCTCTCTCTATCTCTCTCTGTATCTCTCTCTCTCTCTCTCTCTCTCTCTCTCTCTCTCTCTCTCTCTCTCGCTTTGTATCTCTCTCTCTCTTTCTCTTTCTCTCTCTGTATCTCACTCTGTATCTCTCTGTCTATCTCTCTCTGTATCTCTCTCTGTATGTCTCTCTTGCTGTATCTCTGTCTGTATCTCTAAATTTCAATTTAGGTGTAACGGTTGTCGAAGTCGTTCTCCTCCTCAGACGAGGAGGAGCATGGATCGAACCAACACGCAGAGTGGAAAGTGGTCATATTTTAATGAACATAAACTGAACACTTATACATACAAAAAACAACAAACGTGACAAAACCGAAAACAGTCCCGTGTGGCACGAACACTGACACGAGATACAATCACCCACAAACAAACAGTGAGAACAGGCTACCTTAATATGGTTCTCAATCAGAGGAAACGTCAAACACCTGCCTCTAATTGAGAACCATATCAGGCAACACATTTAACCCAACATAGAAACACATAACATAGAATGCCCACCCCAACTCACGCCCTGACCAACTCAACACATACAAAAACAATGGAAAACAGGTCAGGAACGTGACATTAGGGGCTTTATTGGCATGGGAAACATATGTTTACATTGCCAAAGTAAGTTAAATAGATAATAAACAAAGCGAAATAAACAATAAAAAATTAACAGTAAACATTACACTCACAAACGTTTCAAAATAATAAAGACATTTCAAATGTCATATTATGTCTATATACAGTGTTGTAATGATGTACAAAAGGGACAATAAATAAACATTAAAATAGGTTGTATTTATGGTGGTGTTTGTTCTTCACTGGTTGTCATTTTCTTGTGGTTTGATAAATCTTGCTGCTGTGATGGTACACAGTGGTATTTCACCCAGTAGATATGGGAGTTTCTCAAAATTTGATTTGTTTTCGAATTCTTTGTGGATCTGTGTAATCTAAGGGAAATATATGTCTCTAATATGGTCATACATTTGGCAGGAGGTTAGGAAGTGCGGCTCAGTTTCCACCTCATTTTGTGGGCAGTGTGCACATAGCCTGTCTTCTCTTGAGAGCCAAGTCTGCCTTCAGCGGCCTTTGTCAATAGCAAAGCAATGCTCACTGTCTGTACATAGTCAAAGATGTCCTTAATTTTGGGTCAGTCACAGTGGTCAGGTATTCTGCCACTGTGTACTCTCTGTTTATGGCCAAATAGCATTCTAGTTTGCTTTGTTTTTTTGTAAATTCTTTCCAATATGTCATGTAATTATCTTTTTGTTCTCTCATGATTTGGTGGGGTCTAATTGTTTTGCTGTCCTCGGGCTCTGTTCAGAAACAAAAACAGACCCCACAGAGCCCCAGGACCAGCTTGCTTAGGGGTCTCTTCTCCAGGTTAATTTCTCTGTAGGTGATGGCTTTGTTATGGAAGGTTTGGGAATCGCTTCCTTTTAGGTGGTTGTAGAATTGAACAGCTCTTTTCTGGATTTAGAAAATTTGCAGGTTTTGGTCTATTTCTGCTCCTTATGCATTATTTGGTGTTTTACGTTGTACATGGAGGATATTTTTGCAGAATTCTACATGCAGATTCTCAATTTGGTGTTTGTCTCATTTTGTGAATTCTTGGTTGGTGAGCGGACCCCAGACCTCACAACCATAAAGGGCAATGGGTTCTATATCTGATTCAAGTATTTTTAAGCCAGATACTAATTGGTATGTCAAATTTTATGTTCCTTTTGATGGCATAGAAGGCCCTCCTTGCCTTGTCTTTCAGATTGTTTACAGCTTTGTGGAAGTTACCTGTGGCGCTGATGTTTAGGCCAAGGTATGTATAGTTTTTTGTGTGCTCTAGGGCAACGGTGTCTAGATGGAATTTGTATTCATGGTTCTGGCAACTGGACCTTTTTTGGAACACCATTATTGTTGTGTTAATGAGATTTACTGTCAAGGCCCAGGTCTGACAGAATCTGTGCAGAAGATCTAGGTGCTGCTGTAGGCCGTCCTTGGTTGGGGACAGAAGCACCAGATCATCAGCAAACAGTAGACATTTGACTTCAGATTCTAGTAGGGTGAGGCCGGGTGCTGCAGACTGTTCTAGTGCCCTCGCCAATTCGTTGATATATATGTTGAAGAGGGTGGGGCTTAATCTGCATCCTTGTATCACCCCCCGGCCCTGTGGAAAGAAATGTGTGTTTTTTGCCAATTTTAACCACTCACTTGTTATTTGTGTACATGATTTTATAATGTTGTATTTTTCCCCCAACAGGCCAAATTGAGTCAATAGTTTTTTTTAAATCAACAAAGCATGAGAAGACTTTTCCTTTGTTTTGGTTTGTTTGTTTGTCAATTAGGGTGTGCAGGGTGAATACGCGGTCTGTCGTACTGTCATTTGGTAAAAAGCCAATTTGACATTTGCTCAGTACGTTGTTTTCCCTTAGGAAATGTACCAGTCTGCTGTTAATGATAATGCAGAGGATTTTCCCAAGGTTGCCGCATATCCCACGGAAGTTATTGGGCTAAAATTTGTCTCCACTTTTGTGGATTGGGGTGATCAGTCCTTGGTTCCAAATATTGGGGAGGAGGCCAGAGCTGAGGATGATGTTAAAGAGTTTAAGTATAGCCAATTTGAATTTGTGGTCTGTATGTTTTATTATTTCATTATGAATACCATCAACCCCACAGGCCTTTTTGGGTTGGAGGGTTTGTATTTTGTCCTGTAGTTCATTCAATGTAATTGGAGAATCCAGTGGGTTCTGGTAGTCTTTAAAGGTTGATTCTAAGATTTGTATTTGATCATGTATATGGTTTTGCTGTTTGTTCTTTGTTATAGAGCCAAAACGTTTGGAGAAGTGGTTTATCCATACATCTCCGTTTTGGATCAATAACTCTTCATGTTGTTGTTTGTTTTCTAATTTTCACAGAAGTGTTTAGAGTCTATGGAATCTTCAATTACAATGAGCTGATTTCTGACGTGCCATTCCTTCTTTTTCCGTAGTGTATTTCTGTATTGTTTTAGTGATTCACTAAAGTGAAGGTTTGATGGGTTTCTCAATTTCTTTCTTAGGTTTTTGCATTCTTCATTAAACTATTGGTCATTGTTGTTAATTGTCTTAGGTAGTCTGCTTGACATTTTTTGATTTGATAGGGAAGCTGAGAGGTCAAATTTACTGTTTAGGTTTTCTACTGCCAAGTTTACACCTTCACTATTACAGTGAAACCTTTTGTCCAGAAAATTGTCTAGAAGGGATTGAATTCGTTGTTGCCTAATTGTTTTTTGGTAGATTTCCACACTATTTTCCTTCCATCTATAGCATTTCTTAATATTATTCAGTTCCTTTGGATTTGATGCCTCATGATTGAGTATTGCTCTGTTCAAGTAGACTGTGGTTTTGCTCTGATCTTAGAGGGGTGTCAGTGGACTGACTGTGAATGCTCTAAAAGACTCTGGGTTGAGGTCAGTGATAAAGTAGTCTACAGTACTACTGCCAAGAGATGAGCTATATGTGTACCTACCATACAAGTCCCCTCGAAGCCTACCATTGACTATACACATACCCAGCGTTCGACAGAGCTGCAGGAGTTGTGACCCGTTTTTGTTGGATATGTTGAAGTAGTTGTGTCTAGGGGGGCATATGGGGGAGGGAATGCTGTCACCTCCAGGTAAATGTTTGTCCCCCTGTGTGCTGAGGGTGTCGGGTTCTTGTCCAGTTCTGGCATTAAGGTCGCCACAGACTAGTTCGTGGTCCTGAGCCTGTAAATTGTTGATTTCCCCCTCTAGGATGGAGAAGCTGTCATCTTTAAAGTATGGGGATTCTATTGGGGGGGGGGGGGGTATAGGTAGCACACATGAGGAAATTTTTCTCTGTTGAGATCATTTCCTCATTCATTTCTAGACAGATATAAAATGTTCCTGTTTTGACCGATTTAATAGAGTGGGTTAGGTCTACTCTATACCAAATTAGTATACCCCCTGAGTCTCTTCCCTGTTTCACAGCTAGTAGTTTGGTGGATGGGACTATCAGCTCTCTGTAACTTAGAGGGCAACCAGTGGGTCCGTCTCCTTTATACCATGTTAGGATGATAATGTCTGTATTTCCAATTTCTTTGATGAAGTCTGGGTTCCTGCTCTTTAGGCCAAAGGCAGATGACCTCAGACCTTGTGTATTCCAGGATGAGATAGTAAAAGCTTTGTGTTCCACAGTGTCTAGTGTTGTTTTTGTGTGGTTTTGGCACAGACCATCACAGTACGTGTGAGCAGAGCATGTTGAGCATCTAATACATACCTCTTAGGTCACAGGATGGGGCTTGGGCGGATGTAATAGTGAGGGTTGGATCTGTTGCTCTGCTCACGACTTGGGCATCTCTCTCTCTCTGTGTATCTCTCTCTCTCACTGTATCTCTCTCTCTGTATCTCCCTCTCTATCTCTCTCTTGATCTCTCTCACTGTATCTCTCTCTCTCGCTCTCTCGTTCTCTCTGTATCTCTGTCTGTATCTCCCTCCCTCTCTCTCTCTGTATCTCTCTGTATCTCTTTCTCTGTATCTCTCTCTCTGTGTAGTTATATATATCTCTCTCTCTCTCTCTCTCTCTGTATTTCTCTCTATCTCTATGTCTTTGTATCTATCTCTTATTCTTTATCCCTCTCTGTATCTCTCTCTCTCTATATATCTCTCTCTCTCTATCTCTCTCTCTCTCTATCTCTGTATCTCTCTCTCACTGTATCTCTCACTGTATCTCTCACTGTATCTCTCTCTCTGTATCTCTCTCTCTCTATATATCTCTCTCTCTGTATCTCTCTCTCTCTCTGTATCTCTCTCTCACTGTATCTCTCTCTCACTGTATCTCTCACTGTATCTCTCTCTGTATTTATCTCTCTCTGTATCGCTCTCTCTCGCCTCTTTTCAGTTCGCTGCAGCTAGAGACTTGAGCGACCTGCAACAATCACGCAAACTGGACAGTTTTATCTCAATCTCTACATTCAAAGACTCAGTCATGGACACTTACTGACAGTTGTGGCTGCTTTGTTTGATGTATTGTTGTCTCTACCTTCTTGCCCTTTGTGCTGTTGACTGTGCCCAATAATGTTTGTACCATGTTTTGTGCTGCCACCATGTTGTGTTGCTACCATGTTGTTGTTATGTTGTGTTGCTACCATGCTGTGTTGTCATGTGTTGCTGCCTTGCTATGTTGTTGTCTTAGGTCTCTCTTTATGAAGTGTTGTGTTGTCTCTCTTGTTGTGATGTGTGTTTTGTCCTACATTTGTAGTGTACAGTTGTGGCCAACATATTCATTTCTACAAAGTTTGCTGCTTCAGTGTCTAGATATTTTTGTCAGATGTTACTATGGAATACTGAAGTATAATTATAAGCATTTCATAAGTGTCAAAGGCTTTTATTGACAATTACATGAAGTTGATGCAAAGAGTCAATATTTGCAGTGTTGACCCTTCTTTTTCAAGACCTCTGCAATACGCCCTGGCATGCTGTCAATTAACTTCTGGGCCACATCCTGAATGATGGCAGCCCATTCTTGCATAATCAATGCTTGGAGTTTGTCAGAATTTATGGGTTTTTGTTTGTCCACCCGCCTCTTGAGGATTGACCACAAGTTCTCAATGGGATTAAGGTCTGGGGAGTTTCCTTGCCATGGACCCAAAATATCAATGTTTTGTTCCCCGAGCCACTTAGTTATCACTTTTGTCTTATGGCAAGGTGCTCCATCATGCTGGAAAAGGCATTGTTCGTCACCAAACTGTTCCTGGATGGTTGGGAGAAGTTGCTCTCGGAGGATATGTTGGTACCATTCTTTATTCATGTTTGTGTTCTTAGGCAAAATTGTGAGTGAGCCCACTCCCTTGGCTGAGAAGCAACTCCACACATGAATGATCTCAGGATGCTTTACTGTTGGCATGACACAGGACTGATGGTAGCGCTCACCTTGTCTTCTCCGGACAAGCTTTTTTCCAGATGCCCCAAATCGGAAAGGGGATTCATCAGAGAAAATGACTTTACCCCAGTCCTCAGCAGTCCAATCCCTGTACCTTTTTCAGAATATCAGTCTGTCCCGATGCTTTTCCTGGAGAGAAGTGGCTTCTTTGCTGCCCTTCTTGACACCAGGCCATCCTCCAAAAGTCTTCGCCTCACTGTGCGTGCAGATGCACTCACACCTGCCTGCTGCCATTCCTGAGCAAGCTCTGTACTGGTGGTGCCCCGATCCCGCAGCTGAATCAACTTTAGGAGATGGTCCTGGCGCTTGCTGTACTTTCTTGGGTGCCCTGAAGCCTTCTTCACAACAATTGAACCGCTCTCCTTGAAGTTCTTGATGATCCGATAAATGGTTGATTTAGGTGCAATCTTACTGGCAGCAATATCCTTGCCTGTGAAGCCCTTTTTGTGCAAAGCAATGATGACGGCACGTGTTTCCTTGCAGGTAACCATGGTTGACAGAGGAAGAACAATGATTCCAAGCAACACCCTCCTTTTGAAGCTTCCAGTCTGTTATTCGAACTCAATCAGCATGACAGTGATCTCCAGCCTTGTCCTCGTCAACACTCACACCTGTGTTAACCTCTAACGCCTCCCAAACCCGGATCCGGGATCCCCCCCATCACAAGAGCTGACTAGCATAGCCTAGCCTAAAGCCACAGGGATATCATATAATAAAATGTTCATGAAATCACAAGTCCAAGACACCAAATGAAAGATACAGATCTTGTGAATAAAGCCATCATTTCTGATTTTTAAAATGTTTTACAGGGAAGACAAAATATGTAAATCTATTAGCTAACCACGTTAGCAAAAGACACCACTCCCATACTCCACCATTTTCTTACTGCATCAGTAGCTATCACAAATTCGACCAAATAAAGATATAAATAGCCACTAACCAAGAAACAACCTCATCAGATGACAGTCTGATAACATATTTATTGTATAGCATAGGTTTTGTTAGAAAAATGTGCATATTTCAGGTATAAATCATAGTTTACAATTGCAGCCCCCATCACAACTCTCACTAAAATGACTAGAATAACTACAGAGACCATCGTGTATTAGCTAATTACTCATCATAAAACATTTCTTAAAAATACACAGCGTACAGCAATTGAAAGACACAGATCTTGTGAATCAAGACAATATTTCAGATTTTCTAAGTGTTTTACAGCGAAAACACAATATATCGTTATATTAGCTTACCACAATAGCAAACCAGACAACAGCATTGATTCCAGCCAAACATAGCGATAACGTATTCACCACCAAAATAAATTAATTTTTCACTAACCTTCTCAGAATTCTTCAGATGACAGTCCTGTAACATCATATTACACAATCCATATAGGTTTTGTTCGAAAATGTGCATATTTAGCAGCACAAATCGTGGTTATACAATGTGATCAGTGGCAACAGGTCATGCATTCTGGCCGGCGCCATCTTGGAAAGGCACCTAATCTAATCAATAAGTAATCGTAAACTTGACTAAAAAAATACAGGTTGGACATCAAATGAAAGATGCATTAGTTATTAATGCAACCGCTGAGTTAGATTTTTAAAATTAACGTTACTAGACATACAGTGTGCGTTACAGCCAGACTAGTGCCGCAATAATGGCGGACAAATCCGTTTACATTTTTCCACATAAATACGGAATAACATCATAAATAGCTCTTACTTTTGGACGAGCTTCCATCAGAATCTTGGCCAAGTGGTCCTTGTCCAAAAGAATCGTTGCTTGGTTGTAAAACGTCGTCTTCAACTTCGGATTTAGCAGCTAACAATAGCTATGTGGCCACAACATGCCCAAATCCTCAAAACACAATACTAAGGAAATTCCGAAAATAGCAATATACTCGCATAAACTGATATAACTCGGTTTAAAATAACTTTGTTATGATGTTTCTAACACCTATATCGAATTAAATTACAGACGGATATATCTAAGGTCGATAACTGAGCGTTTCAAAATGCCATCCTGAGGTCTTGCTTTGCGTAATGACGAACGTCGAAAAGAGAGCTCCCCTCGTTCCTTGGCCTTTTATAAACTCTGAGAACTACGTAGAAACTCCATTCCACTTCTCATTGGTTACTGACATCCAGGGGAAGGCGGGTGCAGTTCATGTCGACCCATAGGATACATACAGAGCTTTAAACTGATCTGAGAACAGAGCCTCGTTTTCAGACCTTCGCAGTTCCTGTCATGGATTTCGCTGCAGAAAGAGTTCTGTTTCACCCACAGACATAATTCAAACGGTTTTAGAAACTAGAGAGTGTTTTCTATCCAATAGTAATACTAATATGCATATTGTACGAGCAAGAATTGAGTACGAGGCAGTTTAATTTGGAGACGCATTTGTGCTATGTCGAAATGGCACCCCCCTAGTGGCAAGAAGTTAACGAGAGAATCACTGACATTATGTCAGCTGGTCCTTTTGTGGCAGGTCTGAAATGCGGTGGGAATGTTTTTTTTGGATTCAGTTCATTTGCATGGCAAAGAGGGACCTTGCAATTAATTGCAATTCATCTGATCACTCTTCACAACATTCTGGAGTATATACAAATTGCCATCATACAAACTGAGGCAGCAGACTTTCTGAAAATTAATATTTGTGTCATTCTCAAAACTTTTGGCCACGACTGTATATATATATATATTTTTTTTAATCACAGGCCCCCATCCCCGCAGGAGAGCTTTTGCCTTTTGGTAGGGCGTCATTGTAAATAAGAATTTGTTCTTAACTGACTTGCCTAGTTAAATAAAATAAAACATCTCTCTCTCTCTCTGTATCTCTCCCTCTGTATCTCTCTCTCTGTATCTCTCTCTCTCTCTCTCCCACTCCCTCTGTCTCTCTGTCTGTATCTCCCTCTCTCTATGTCTCTGTATCTTTCTCTCTCTCTCTGTATCTCTATCTTTATGTCTCTATCTCTCTCTGTATCTCTCTCTCTCTCTGTATATCTCTCTGTATCTCTCTCTCTCTCTGTATCTCGTTCTCTCAATCTTTATCTCTCTCTCTGTATCTTTCTCTAGTTCTTTCTCTCTCTCTCTCTCTCTCTCTCTCTCTCTCTCTCTCTCTCTCTGTGTATATCTCTCTGTATATCTCTCTCTCTCTCTCTCTCAATAGGTCTAAGACAGAGTGGATGTGCGCTGTGTCATTAGAATGGCTGGTAATTGTTTCATTACGGTAACATTTACCAATTACCCATAATTACCTGATACACACTGTATGCTCCCTGACTGGGAAAGACCATTAACCTCTGCCAGAAATCGGGCGGACTCCCTCTCCATTCTCCATCCTCTGAATATCAGAATGTTCAACCTGTCTGGGAGCGGGCCGGCACTCCGATAGCATGAAAGAACACAAGCGGGAGTCTCTGGTGGGATTTCCGTGGGGACCCGGGGTCATTTGGCTCCTAATTGCTGTGTGCCACAGAGGCCTCGTGAGCCAATCACACAGGCAATCTCCAAAGACACCCGCCCGGTAATATGTTAACAATACTCCCATTTCTCTCTTTCTCTCTCTTTCTCCCTCTGTATCTCTCTCTCTCTCTCTGTATATCTCTCTCTTTATCTCTCTCTCTGTATCTCTCTCTCCAGTGTTCGCTTGCTGTCCCAGCAGTGTGTAATGACCTTGCTCAGGGTAGAGGTGTTGATGAGAGACAGTCAGAGGCACTGACAGGATAGGGCCACTCCTCAGTAGAACAGGAGATATTTGTGTTAGTTATTATGTGTATCTATTTGTCCATCTAACTCTGTACTTATCTGTGTCTGTGTGCTTAGGTGTGTGTTAGATACACACCTCATGGAGCGTGAGAGCAGAGCAACTGTGGTCAGACAGTGAACACAGGAATTTGGCAGCCTGTTCTGTTTGTGTGTGTGTTTGTGTGTATCTCAGCTTCAAAAGGCAGTACCTTTCACTCTACAAAGTCATCTCTCTGTGTGAGAATACCAAATGTAATACCTTGAGACTTGACTTGGAACTGGTGACTCAAGACTCGGGACTCGACTTTGACTTGAGACTTTGACTTGAACGTGTCTGGCCAGGTTTTGTAACATTTTGTCACTCATTTTGTGGCACAGAGTCTCCGTGGATTACTCTACACGCAGCCAGAGACAGTAGCCGCAGCAAAAAAAACATGCAACAGATTGGCTAATGAAACAAACGCACACTCGGCCCTCTGATTGGATTAGCAAACTGTCAATAAACACAAGTCGGGTGAGCTAGCGAACAGATTGATTTGCTGTACAGCTATAGGTTCGGGTGCAGTGCAAACGTCAAATTATAGGGAGAAAGGATTGGCATAAATAAATATGCAGCCTCAAAAATAGTTTAACTGTTTACTTTGCAAGCTCACTGGTGATGGGGCATCAAGCTATAATTACTAGCATAGGCCTACTGGACTTTTGGTATGTCAACATTTTTGGTATGTCAAAAATGTATAATTTACTTAAGCTTGCATTTGGAATTTGTTGTTAAAATGAATTATTACACAATAAAAATAGGTTGTAGACAAAGGTCTGTCTGGTATCCTCAATAAATAAACAAAGATTTGTAGTTGAACAAGTCATTGCAGGTATAGATTTTTATTTTACTTGACTTGAAAAAACTTGTGACTCGACTTGACCTGCTCTTAGAATGCATGACTTGGGCTTGACTCGAGACTCAACCCGTTCTACTTGGGACTCAACTTGGGACTTGCTTGTGATTCGAATAATAGTTACCACCTCTGGAGAACACACACCTCTCTCTTAAAACACGCTACTCTCATGATTAAGTGATATGTTGTTGTGTAATGCTGGCACAGCAGTGAGTAGCTCCCCACTGGGAGGGAGGGAAAGTAAGGAAAGAAGACTTTATTTGTTTTAATTCCAGATAATCTGCTGGTGTTGTACCTCAAGCAATAGTTTTTAAATACACACCCCCACGCAGACATCGAGAGACATGCAAACACACAGACACACACATGCATACACAAACACACACACCTGCACACACGCACACACACACACACACACACACACACACACACACACACACACACACACACACACACACACACACACACACACACACACACACACACACACACACACACACACACACACACACACACACACACACACACACACAGATCTCTCAGTCCTTTGATAAGTACAAGAAGGTATAGCGAATGTCAATTACACACATTTTTGTTGGATGCTAGTTACACACAGTTGTATGATAAAACTGTCAAGCAACTCAATCCTTCAGAAGGTTAGTCACAAACAGATACAGATGATCTTTTTCATGATAGCTATTTTGATTATAGCTCCATCTTGATAGCTTCTGAAATTACCACTTTTAATCGGTTGTCACCTTGGGAGAAAAGAACGTTGCGTTCAATCATAGTCTAATTGGATCTCAGAAAGATTAAATTAGATATTCATCTTATTAGGTGACAATAATGGCTGAATACAGTAAAACACACACACACACACACACACACACACACACACGCACACACACACACACACACGCACACGCACACACACACACATACTTGTCCCAACACATGCACACACGCATGCACATACATGTCTCAACACTCACACGGATGCACAACAATGTATCATGTCGACAAAATGAAGTCAGAGGGCTCGTTGTCTATAATATTTCATCACTTTACCATGTAGCGCTGAAATAAGGCGCACAAAGAAAGATAAAGAATATAACTACAGCAAGTTTAGATGGGGCTAAACCATATGCCTTTGGAGAGACATTATATAACTTGTTAATATAGCACAGAATGTTTATTTTTTTCTCAGATCAAATACCCAGTCACTAATGACACCATGTCACTGTGGACATGTCCCAAGCTCTCCCTTTTGACCTCTGAGGTGGAACATGTCAGCCTCCATTGTTAGAACTCACGGAGGGGGTCAGTGGTCAGCCCATTGTTTCATGTCAGATGGCGTCACTTTTCCACAACGTTCGTCCCTCAACTGATCTATCTTGTAGAATGTGGAACTAATATACACATTTTAATATTGAGCATCCACCATTCAAAAAAGGAAAATATAGTTCCAAATTTCACAATATCAATGCACTCTCGTATGACTCATCATGAAATATGCAGAATAACTAGCTAGCTAAATTAATACAAACGTTGTGACAGTGATTTAACAGTTTGCAATTGTGAGAAAATAAAAACAAACTGGTGGCTATCTCTTGCACAAATTCTGTGCATGGACATTGGTCTCCAGTGCAGTGACTTTATCAGCTGTGTAACTAACTGTTATAGCTAGCTAGCTTATAGGCACAGTTAGCTAGCTAGTTAGTTAGCTCTTCCTTCACTGACAAAAAAAGCTTGCTTAGCCTGTTTAAATTACCCTGAAGTTGGAGACATGCAGCCCCACAATTAAGAGGAACCGACAGTTATCCGAAATCAGTCCGTAGATCAACATGTTTCTCAGTGATGAGCACAGTCAGCAGCTGACTTGTGGCAGAACAGATGCTTCATGAAAACTCATAATAATATAAGCATTAGCACTACTAGCTTGCTATCTAGCTTTTGTTGGAAGGTTCAATTCTGTGTAGGTAGCTGGTTGGTTAGCAGCATCGTTTCAGTCAAAGATGATTTCAGTGACTGGCTCAGCTGACGTTAGCTTTAATGTTGGACAAATGTATGCTATATTTTGTGCCAATGTCAAACTTCAGAAATTCTGCTCATTGAAGCACAATCCTTCTTAGCTAAATGTAAAATGGGGCGACTAAGATTTCCTCACCAAAAAAGCATCAACATTATTGAAATATTTATTGTTTTATTTTAGATCAATTCAGACACTTTTAGCCATTCAGCAGATTATGTCACCTAGGTAATATTTTCGAAAGTTGGACAACACATTATAGCAGAACTACTTTCGAGCTATCCCATTACCCTTTGCGAGATACGAGACAGATAAGGGGAAGGGGGAATCAACGCGCTATCTGACATAAGACAATGGGGTCACCAGGGTTAAGGCTGACATCATAGGTCTCCTGTAGTGTCAATTCTAAAAAAGTATTTCTACACTTTGTTGTGGATGGGCCTCTGGACGTCATCGACAAGACAAGAAAATAAATGTGTTTTTCTCGAGAAGAGACACCTTTCCTTTTACAGCTAAAAGAATGAAGAATAGTGTATTACTGAATACACTACTGAGTACTTGTATGTGTCCCCACATAATGACCATTTGAATCTGATTCATCCTGACATCTGAATTTCAGTATTTTTATCTGCTAAGCAAACATTAGAGCCCCCCGCTGAAGACCTAGGGTGAAGACCTACTCCCATTGCAGTGCCTGTAATGTTAAACTAACATTAGGACGGGTGGAGTGGGCAGGGGTGGGCAAGGCTGGCAGCACCAACACCAACACACACTAATGAGGGGTTTCACTGCTTATGAATGCCGTTCCCGTTAGTGTTGACGACCACAGACACATCGCACCGTGACGATGAGCAGGAGGAATGCCCCGAGAAGCAGACGATATTGTTCAGCAGCGTCCACCCGAGCATCCACCCCCTGTCTCTTGCCCCTTTGCCCCCCCGACCCCCCTCCCACCAGGCTATCCCATGCCCCCTCCCACCAGGCAGGCTGGGCTCTCTCTCGTCCCAGACCCCCTGGAACCCCCCAGAGCCCCATGGAAGCCCCCAGACTCAGGCCCCGGCTGACCAGGGGGAGCAGGCCGTTGGTTCCCAGGCTGGGCACGCACTTGTCATGTAAATGAAGAAATCACAACCAATTAGAGTCATTGCAGCGCATCGCCTTGTCTTCGCTACGGAGTCGAGACTTGTGGAGAGAGAGGGAGGAAGGGAGGGAGAGAGAAAAAGAAAATGGGAGGCAGGGGGATGAGTTGAGAAGGGGTGTTAAGGTTCCCAGTCTCACATTTCCTGTCCCTTCTTGCAGGGGAGCTTTTTTGTGTGTGTTTCTACATTCTTATTTATTTGTCTGTTTTCCATTGTGTGTATGTATGTTTGTTTGTGTGTGTGAGCACTTAGGGACGGGGATGGGGGGGGTCACAGCAGGTGGTAGGGCTAATGGAATCCCCCATGGCCTGGGGGGGTAGGGTGATGGGGGAGCCGTGATGTATCTTTACTGACAGAGCTGTTGTAGTTTGCAATAACCCCCCTCCACTGTAAGCGAGAGAGAGAGTGATAGAGCAAGAGCAAAAGATAGAAGTATGTAAATAGATGTAAGCCTATAGTGGCAGAGAAGGAGGCAAAAAAAGGTGAGAGAGGTAGGGCCGACATGGAGCAAATAAACGAGAGAGAGAGAGAGAGAGATGAAGAGAGAGAGGAGTAAAGGGCCGGGGGGGGGGGGGGGGGGGGGGTCAATCTGTAACACACCGTGGTCAGTCAGCATGGACTATAATGCTTCTCATATATCCATTCACTGGCCCTATCCAACTGATCACTGTGTCTATATATTACTGCACAGGGCCTGGGGGTGGCTATATAGATCTTACAAAAACATAGCATGGGTAATCAAATCAAATCAAATCAAGTTTATTTTATATAGCCCTTCGTACATCAGCTAATATCTCGAAGTGCTGTACAGAAACCCAGCCTAAAACCCCAAACAGCAAGCAATGCAGGTGTAGAAGCACGGTGGCTAGGAAAAACTCCCTAGAAAGGCCAAAACCTAGGAAGAAACCTAGAGAGGAACCAGGCTATGAGGGGTGGCCAGTCCTCTTCTGGCTGTGCCGGGTGGAGATTATAACAGAACATGGCCAAGATGTTCAAAATGTTCATAAATGACAAGCATGGTCAAATAATAATCAGGAATAAATGTCAGTTGGCTTTTCATAGCCGATCATTAAGAGTTGAAAACAGCAGGTCTGGGACAGGTAGGGGTTCCATAACCGCAGGCAGAACAGTTGAAACTGGAATAGCAGCAAGGCCAGGTGGACAGCAAGGAGTCATCATGCCCGGTAGTCCTGACGTATGGTCCTAGGGCTCAGGTTCTCCGAGAGAGAGAAAGAAAGAGAGAAGGAGAGAATTAGAGAGAGCATACTTAAATTCACACAGGACACTGGATAAGACAGGAGAAGTACTCCAGATATAACCAACTGACCCTAGCCCCCCGACACATAAACTACTGCAGCATAAATACTGGAGGCTGAGACAGGAGGGGTCAGGAGACACTGTGGCCCCTTCCGATGATACCCCCGGACAGGGCCAAACAGGAAGGATATAACCCCACCCACTTTGCCAAAGCACAGCCCCCGCACCACTAGAGGGATATCTTCAACCACCAACTTACAATCCTGAGACAAGGCCGAGTATAGCCCACAAAGATCTCCACCACAGCACAAACCAAGGGGGGGCGCCAACCCAGACAGGAAGATCACGTCAGTAACTCAACCCACTCAAGTGACGCACCCCTCCTAGGGACGGCATGAAAGAGCACCAGTAAGCCAGTGACTCAGCCCCTGTAATAGGGTTAGAGGCAGAGAATCCCAGTGGAGAGAGGGGAACCGGCCAGGCAGAGACAGCAAGGGCGGTTCGTTGCTCCAGAGCCTTTCCGTTCACCTTCACACTCCTGGGCCAGACTACACTCAATCATATGACCTACTGAAGAGATAAGTCTTCAGTAAAGACTTAAAGGTTGAGACCGAGTCTGCGTCTCTCACATGGGTAGGCAGACCGTTCCATAAAAATGGAGATCTATAGGAGATCAAGCTTTATTCATACAGCACATTTCAGACATGGAATGTAACGTAATGTGCTTCACAGAGTTTTTCTTTATTTTTACTATTTTCTACATTGTAGAATAATAGTGAAGACATCAAAACTATAAAAGACCACTTATGTAATCATGTAATAACCAAAAAACTGTTAAACAAATCAAACTATATTTTATATTTGAGATTCTTCAAATAGCCACCCTTTGAGAGAATGCCAAGAGTGTGCAAAGCTGTCATCAAGGCAAAGGATGGCTATTTGAAGAAGCTCAAATATAAAATATATTTGGATTTGTTTAACACTTTTTTGGTTACTACATAACTCCATATATGTTATTTCATAGTTTTGATGTCTTCACTATTATTCTACAATGTAGAAAATAGTAAAAATAAAGAAAAACGCTTGAATGAGTAGATGTTCTAAAACTTTTGACCGGTAGTGTATGTCCACTGTTTCGCATACATTAGCCCTGTATAAGCATACATTAGCAACATCTGGTGCTGTGATTGTGTGCATCCCTAACATGGGGAACGTAATCAGTTAGATATCTGGGCGCAGAACCATAAATACTCCGACAAACCAAACCCAGTCTAATCTGGGACACCCTAACCTCAACAGGCAGCCAGTTGAGTTCCTGAAAGAAGCTCCTGCCTATGTGAGTACGTGGACTTACCTTCAATACTACCCTGATCAGCTTCTGGGCTATCTGGAGCTTCCCCTTCATAAGTTTAGATAAGCCCACAAACCAGGACGTACTAGCATAGTCAAAATGGCATTGGACGAGAGCAGTGGATAGCACACCCATAGAGTCCTTATCAAGCAGCTTGGACTTTCTAGCCAAAAACTTAGTTCTGGCATTAATCTTCCCTAGCACCTAGCCATGCTCACACCTTCCAAGCTTCCATCAAGGATGCATAAAAGGTAGCTAACAGAGGTTTTAGTAGTCAGCACCTCACCCCCTAACTCCACTCTGATTTCAGACGAACTACACAATTTAGGTCTGGACCCAAAAATAATTGCCTCCGTTTTACCTAAGTTCAGAGATAGCTTATTATCTCCAAGCCATTTGCTAATGTTAGTAAGCTTTGTGCTAAGTATGCTCTCCAACATAGTTTTACTTTTATGAGACACCAGAAGTGTAGAGTCATCTGCATAAAGGAAAAGACGTTAAGGACAAGCATCTTTCATAACGTTAAAATATACAGAAAAAACAGTAGAGGCCCAAGCACTCCCCAAGTAAAGTAGCCACAACTTTACTCGAACCATTAATCTCTACCACTTGCTCCCTACCTGACAAGTAGGACTTTACCCAGCCTAGAGGGATACTGCTTAACCTCTCTGCGCACAGATCCCTTTAGCGGGATCATTTCCCTAAACAACCGCTGAATTGCAGGGCGCCAAATTCATAAATATTACTAAAAATATTGATAATCATGCAATCACAAGTGAAATATACCAAAACACAGCTTAGCTTCTTGTTAATCCACCTATTGTGTCAGAATTTGAAAATATGCTTTACAGAGAAAGAAATCCAAACTTTTGTGAGTGTAGCAATCAATGCTACAACAGCTAGCCCCAAATTAGCATGGTCACGAAAGTCAGAAAAGCAATAAAATGAATCGCTTACCTTTGATAATCTTCAGATGTTTGCACTCACGAGACTCCCAGTTACACAATAAATGTTATTTTTGTTCGATAAATATTACTTTTATAAGAAAAAAACACCATTTGGGTTGCACGTTATGTTCAGAAAACTACAGCCTCGTTCCGTTCGACGAAAATTCCAAAAAGTATCCGTAATGGTCGTAGAAACATGTCAAATGTTTTTTATAATCAATCCTCAGGTTGCTTTAACCTGTTTGGGCTGCAGCCCGACACCGGTACACTTATGACAACATCCAGCTCAAGTGCAGGGCGCGAAATTCAAAATATATTTTTTTTAAATATTTAACTTTCACACATTAACAAGTCCAAGACACCAGATGAAAGGTACACATCTTGTGAATCAAGCCAACATGTCCGATTTTTAAAATGTTTTACAGGGAAGACACAATATGTAAATCTATTAGCTAACCACGTTAGCAAAAGACACCACTATTCTTACTCCATCAGTTTTTACTCCATCAGTAGCTATCACAAATTCGACCAAATAAAGATAGAAATAGCCACTAACCAAGAAACAACTTCATCAGATGACAGTCTGATAACATATTTATTGTATAGCATATGTTTTGTTCGAAAAATTTGCATATTTCAGGTATAAATCATAGTTTACATTTCAGCTACAATCAGAAATTGCACCGAAAGCAGCCATAATATTTACAGACACCAACGTCAAATACCTAATTACTCATCATAAAACATTTCTGAAAAATACATAGTGTACAGCAATTGAAAGACAGGCATCTTGTGATTCCAGACAATATTTCCGATTTATTAAATGTTTTACAGCGAAAACAAAATGTAGCGTTATATTAGCGTAGCCACAATAGCCAGAAACACTTGGGCGCCCACGACCAGTTCACATGCACGACAGATATTAGAAATAGCATCATAAAATGTTTCTTACTTTTGGTGATCTTCCGTCAGAATGTTGGACAAGGTGTCCTTTGTCCAGAACAGTCGTTGTTTTGATCTGGAACGGCAAATATCCCTCTTCATTTAGCATGCACACTAGCCGAGTGGCACAGATCTCTCCAACGTCAACAAAGTCAGAGAACGGAACACGGCAAAACTCCCGAAAAAATTTCAATAATCTGATTAAACTATATTGAAAAAACATACGTTACGATGATATGGTCACATGTATCAAATAAAATCCGAGCCGGAGATAGTTGTCGTCCATAACGGCAGCAAAACAGAAGGCAATCCCACTGTCCAAGTCGCGCGCTTCAGAGTACCGGAAATGAGGGACACGTCATACAAAGACCTTGTATTCCAATTCAGATGAAGATAAACACAAAATTTCTTCTCTCTCAGCCTCTTGACATCCAGAGGAAGGCCTATGAAGTGTACGTAGACTCTTACGTGCCATGCCCATGTATAGGCAGGAAGTTGAACAGAGCGACGATTTCAGACATTCCACTTCCTGGTCAGGAAATGTGCTGCAGAACGAGTTCTGTTTCACTCAGAGAAATAATTCAAACGGTTTTAGAAACTAGAGAGTGTTTTCTATCCAATAGTAATAAAAATATGCATATTGTACGAGCAAGAATTGAGTACGAGGCCGTTTGAAATGGGCATGTTTTATCTGGCTACTCAATACTTTCCCTTGCAGCCATAAGAAGTTAACTTCCTGACAGAGCTTTAACTTCCTGACTGATGTCTTGAGATGTTGCTTCAATATATCCACATAATTTTCCTCCCTCATGATGCCATCTATTTTGTGAAGTGCACCAGTCCCTCCTGCAGCAAAGCACCCCCACAACATGATGCTGCCACCCCCGTGCTTCACGGTTGGGATGGTGTTCTTCGGCTTGCAAGCCTCCCCATTTTTCCTCCAAACATAACGATGGTCATTATGGCCAAACAGTTATATTTTTGTTTCATCAGACCAGAGGGAATTTCTCCAAAAAGTATGATCTTTGTCCCCATGTGCAGTTGCAAACCGTAGTCTGGCTTTTTTATGGCGGTTTTGGAGCAGTGGCTTCTTCCTTGCTGAGTGGCCTATCACGTTATGTCGATATAGGACTTGTTTTACTGTGGATATAGATACTTTTGTACCTGTTTCCTCCAGCATCTTCACAAGGTCCTTTGCTGTTGTTCTGGGATTGATTTGCACTTTTTGCACCAAAGTACGTTCATCTCTAGGAGACAGAACGCTTCTCCTTCCTGAGCGGTATAACGGCTGCGTGGTCCCATGGTGTTTATACTTGCGTACTATTGTTTGTACAGATGAACGTGGTACCTTCAGGCGTTTGGAAATTGCTCCCAAGGATGAACCAGACTTGTGGTCTACAATGTTTTTTCTGAGGTCTTGGCTGATTTCTTTTGATTTTCCCATGATGTCAAGCAAAGAGCCAGTGAGTTTGAAGGTAGGCCTTGAAATACATCCACAGGTACACCTCCAATTGACTTAAATTATGTGAATTAGCCTATCAGAAGCTTCTAAAGCCATGACATCATTTTCTGGAATTTTCCAAGCTGTTTAAAGGCACAGTCATCTTAGTGTATGTAAACTTCTGACCCACTGGAATTGTGATACAGTGAATTATAAGTGAAATAATCTGTCTGTAAACAATTGTTGGAAAAATTACTTGTGTCATGCGCAAAGTAGATGTCCTAACCGACTTGCCAAAACTTTAATTTGTTAACAAGAAATTTGTGGAGTGGTTGAAAAATGACTTTTAATGACTCCAACCTAAGTGTATGTAAACTTCCGACTTCAACTGTAGGTATAACTTTAGCTTGTTTCATGTCCCTGGGGAAGATGCCTTGTTCAAGATTTGAGATTAACGATATATGGAATACAAGTGTCAATGTGCTCAGCAGAATCTCTAATTTACCTTGCAGGAATATTATCCAGGCCTGTGGTTTTGGAGCATTTAAGCTCTGCTAGCATACTGGCTACTTTGGCTGTTGCTACCTTTGCAACAAAAAAAAGAGTTTGGCTAAACCACTAACTCTGCATATTACTTCTTGACTTGGTAATTTCTATATAATCCAGAACTGGTGGGCAGCTTGCTAACCAGCTTGCTGGCAACAGAAGTAAAAAAAAGAGTTGAATTCATTGGCAACCTCTTCTTTTTCATATAATATCTCCCTCCTGAGTTCAGTCCAATATTGTTTATTTTGTTTTTGATAGTACTCAGTGCTTAATTTGTAAATCGGGAGGTACTGTAACAAAAAGTGAGTGCGAGAGGCGGGTGACCTAGAACGCATGAGAAAAAAATCACCTTAATAATAAAGTATTGCATGCATATCATCACATTTGCGTAGAGGCATAGAGTAGTAGAGTAGAGGCAACCGGGAACTCAGAGCTGGGAAATCTCAGTCTTCCGACTTCAGTGCATTCAAGACGACTGGGAAATCTGGGAAAAACGAGCTCCGACTGGGAAAATTAGTTTTGAACAGTTATCCAACTCGGAATTCCAAATGGGGAACTGGCCTCTTTCTAGAGCTCTGACTTTCCGACCTGAAGATCACTGACGTCATTATTCAACCTCGTTTTCCCCCAGTTGTCTTGAAAGCACCATAATACCGTACAAATGATCAAAATGACAGGCTAATTTGACACTGACAAACTGAGAATCTGAGATCAATGAAAATAAACTTTTCTGGAATCCATCAATAGCCTAGGCCTAGGTGTGTGGAGACATAATGTTTGCTACTATATGAGGAGGAAATTATAGTCCTAAAAATGCTTTCAAGTTTCACTGACTCACCCAATGATGTGCAGGTCACTCGCTGGTGATGGTATATGCCTTTGTCCCAAAAGCCACTCTCTCTCTCGTTTTACTTTGTAAAAGAATATGGATGTTGATAAAATATTTTGATAGCCTTCAGCTAACAGATTAGAGTCTTCTCTTTTCAGCAGGAGCCATTTGCTTTCCAACCTGTGTTTTCCCACGATTGTAGACTGTTTGAAATATTGCGAAAGGCCAGTTTTGTCTGCAGGCTGTTTGTTCACTGACAGATTTGCCGCGCGTTCCCGACTGTAGGCTATGCCTTTTTATTAGGCTACGCTCCACAGCTAGGCTATTTTTAAATAAGCTATTTATCCTGTGTCAAAATTAATCTTTCTCATGGTGTAGTAGGCTATTCTGAATTATTTCATATCTTTCTGAACAGACAGCAGTAACTCTATAACTTTGGCAAATGTATTTTAAATTATCAGGTGTGCTGCAGCTCCTCCAGAATGCTTTGCGTGGCTATATAAGGAAATAAATTATGAAGTGCAATGCTGGAGAGACGAGAGTTGCAGGCTCATGTTTATCAGAGCAGAGAGAGGGAGATAGATCATAGAAAGTGAATCTCATTCTTGTTCCTTAAATGATTTCCAAAGCTTTTTGGGTCGTTTTTGTTCTCAATGATTTTATCAGCAAAGTAACCCCTCTTAGCTTCATCCATCCTGCTCTGTGCTTCATTTCTGTGACGTTTATATAGGACAAAATCAGGCTGCTCTTGAGAGTTCTTACATTTCTTAAAGGCCTTATTCCTTGCTTTGATAGATTCTAGAATCTCATGATTAAACCAAGGGCTAGATCTCTGCTTTACCCTGACCCGTCTAATGGGAGCCATCACATTCACCACCTCAAGGAATCTATATTTAATGGCTTCCCAGGCACTGTTAACCCCTATACTATCCAGCACAGTGGACCAGTCAATTTTACCCACTTGCTCCCTATTTTTTTCACAGTTTTGTGACACTTGAATATATTTTAGAAAACCCTCCTTGTGCAAAATGTAACAAAAATGATCACTGATTCCATAGACTATTACTTCACTCTGCGATATTTTGGATTTATCAGACACCAATTTTTGGTAAATTGTACTTTGCACTGTTTCACATACCCTGGTGGGATCTTTTATCATTTAGCATTTATCATTCATCAGAGCAAATGATCTACAGAAATGCATAAATACATTGTGGGTTGGGCTATCCCTTTTGCAGACATCAGTATTGAAATATCTTAACAAAATGATTTCCTTCACCAGGGAATCATTACAGTTTCGAGACCTTCATAGAATGAGTTCTGATTGTAGAGGCCTGTAACACGCCCCCAACAAAATCGGCTTGGTTTTGGGAAGGCAGATATCCAGCCAGACAATCTCCAGATCGATTAAATCCGATCTGAAGTTATAAGCAATGTCGGATCTGACGAAGGCACATATCCCCCCACCGTTCCAATTCCGTACTGACAATAGAGTAATTGCCTATCTCAATGTTTGAGTCACAAACAGATGAATCCAACCATGTCTCTGTAAAACATAAGACACCCACCTCTGATTTGCGAACCAACAGGTGTATCTCATCAATCTTTGGTAGTAAGCTTCAGTCATTTAAGTGCACAAAATGTAAACTTTCTTCCCAAAGGCCTTTCTGAATTCCCGATCCACTCGCCTCCCGCTGCACTGCTATCTACCCGCTGCACTGCCTCTGGTGACCTCTCTGCTGCTATGGAGCAACCCTCCCCAGGTGCACGCATTGCCAGCTCACCTTCCGCTGCACCGTCGTCCTCACCACCACATCCCCCTCTCTCGTCTCTCGTGGCCTCTGTGGTGCTGTGGAGCTCCCCTCCTCTAGTGTGCTCTCCGTCCTAGGTGAGTCCTCTGGTCTCACTTCACCCTTGATGCTCACACACCCTGCGGGTACAGCACACTGACAGCAAAGGTACGTTTCAATGACCCCATGCCCAAAGCTTGGATCGCTGCATTTTAGATGAATCAACTGCACGCATTCCAAACATACCAGAGCTTTGCTGTTACTCTTAACCCATCGCTCGCAGGAGGTGTGAGCAGCCACATTTGTGGAGCATCGTCCATAACCTCTCCCTGTTCACCGTGTCAAAAGCAAATGCACATTTGTGGCCTGCTGGAGGTCATTTTGCAGGGCTCTGGCAGTGCTCCTCCTTGCACAAAGGCAGAGGTAGCGGTCCTGCTGCTGGGTTGTTGCCCTCCTACGGCCTCCTCCACGTCTCCTGATGTACTGGCCTGTTTCCTGGTAGCGCCTCCATGCTCTGGACACTACGCTGACAGACACAGCAAACCTTCTTGCCACAGCTCGCATTGATGTGCCATCCTGGATGAGCTGCACTACCTGAGCCACTTGTGTGGGTTGTAGACTCCGTCTCATGCTACCACTAGAGTGAAAGCACCGCCAGCATTCAAAAGTGACCAAAACATCAACCAGGAAGCATAGGAACTGAGAAGTGGTCTGTGGTCACCACCTGCAGAACCACTCCTTTATTGGGGGTGTCTTGCTAATTGCCTATAATTTCCACCTTTTGTCTATTCCATTTGCACAACAGCATGTGAAATTTATTGTCAATCAGTGTTGCTTCCTAAGTGGACAGTTTGATTTCACAGAAGTGTGATTGACTTGGAGTTACATTGTGTTGTTTAAGTGTTCCCTTTATTTTTTTGAGCAGTGTATTTTTTAAAATATGAAAACATTTGCTCAGGAGTAGGAGCCCATTTCTAATTGTGGTTCCCACTCCATCTTTGCCAATCACTCCTTGCCAGTTGGTGCTGTCTTTGCCCATCTTGTCATAGAAGTCTCTAGCAATGATTAGTTTGTCACTCTGGGGAGTTGATTGGATGATGTTGTCTGGCTCTGAGTAGAACTGCTCTTTCACATTGTCAGGGCCTGCAGTGTAGGCACGGATTATTGTGGCATGCCTGGTCTTGTTGAGAGGAGTCCTGATTTTCATTAGCCTCTTATTTATGCCGGAGGGTAAGTCTTGAAGGTGCCTGGGAAGGTTGGTTCTTATGGCAAGTCCCACCCCATGTACTCTGTCCTAATCAAACGATTTCCCGTTCCAGAAAAACATATAGCCACCTCCTGGTTCAGTGATGGTGCCATCGCCAGCTAACCTTGTTTCACTCAGAGCTGCTATGTCAATCTTATGTCTGCTCAGTTCCCTGAACAGCAAGGCAGTTCTTCTCTCGGGACGTGGGACAGAGTTTTTGTCAATCATTATTCTAACGTTCCAAATAGCTATTATGAACTGCTTTTTGTCCAGTTTGCCTGGTTTTCCTTTTTTGTTTATAATGCTTGTGTTTGGAGGATGATCTGCCAGTCTTAGTTCGCTGGCCAGATTCAGTAGGGCAAACAGACAGTACACACACATCTAGACACAAACATACAGCACACACACAAAGTCATAGCACATTGACACAAAGAAAGACAGCTTAAGAAAAATAAGAGAACATGCACACATGCACACATGCACACACACACAAACACACACAGGTTTCTTGTCCACCCATGCAATGTTTTACAATATCATCAGTATCAGACATTGATGTCATGTTATAGCTGACATACTCAACGTCACCCTGACATAAATGCCCCCCCACACACATTGCATTTAAATAAATGACACTTTAATATACTGTGAACATTCCCATACAGTGTTTCCCCATAGCGTTGGTTGGGGGTAGAGAGAGAGCGGCCTCTCAGAGGGAACGGGGGATCCAGCATGTCTGCCTCCATTTAGCCCATGAAACATTCATGTGGAGAGAGACTTTCAGAAAAAGAGAGCAGCCCCAACACAGTCTGACCACTGCTCCCTAAAAGCAGCTCCGGCTCATCTGCTTCATGAATACGGTATGATAGTGTCTGTTAATTGATAAAACTTAATTACGGATAATGAAAACGTTCAGTGATTCGGCTTTAATCAGCCACTGCTCCAAAACCACCAGAAAAAGCCAGACTACGGTTTGCAACTGCACATGGGGACAAAGATTGTACTTTTTGGAGAAATGTCCTCTGGTCTGATGAAACAAAAATAGAACTGTTTGGCCATAATGACCATCGTTATGTTTGGAGGAAAAATGGGGAGAAAAACCACCATCCAAACAGTGAAGCACGGGGGTGGCAGCATCATGTTGTGGGGGTGCTTTGCTGCAGGAGGGACTGGTGCACTTCACAAAATAGATGGCATCATGAGGGAGGAAAATTATGTGGATATATTGAAGCAACATCTCAAGACATCAGTCAGGAAGTTAAAGCTTGGTCGCAAGTGGGTCTTCCAAATGGACAATGACCCCAAGCATACTTCCAAAGTTGTGGCAAAATGTTTTAAGGACAACAAAGTTAAGGTATTTGAGTGGCCATCACAAAGCCCTGACCTCAATCCCATAGAAAATTTGTGGGCAAAACTAAAAAAGCATGTGCGAGCAAGGTGGCCTACAAACCTGACTCAGTTACACCAGCTTTGTGTCACGATCGTTATAATAAGTGGATCAAAGCGCAGCGTGATCTGGGTTCCACATCTTTTTATTACTAAGTGAAACTCACAGCAAAACAAAACAATACATCTCAAACGAAACGTGAAGTTAAACAATAGTGCTAACAGGCAACTATCCATAGTCAAGATCCCACAAAGCACAAAGGGGAAATGGCTGCCTAAATATGATCCCCAATCAGAGACAACAATAAACAGCTGCCTCTGATTGGGAATCATACCAGGCCAACATAGATATATAATTACCTAGATGACCCACCCTAGTCACACCCCGACCTAACCAACATAAAGAATAACAGGCTCTCTATGGTCAGGGCGTGACACTGTCAGGAGGAATGGGCCAAAATTCACCAAACTTATTGTGGAAAGCTTGTGAAAGGCTACCCAAAACATTTGACCCAAGTTAAACAATTTCAAGGCAACGCTACGAAATACGAATTGAGTGTATGTAAACTTCTGACCCACTGGGTATGTGATGAAAGAAATAAAAGCTGAAATAAATAATTCTCTCTACTATTATTCTGACATTTCCCATTCTTAAAATAAAGTGGTGATCCTAACTGACCTAAGACAGGGAATTTTTTACTAGGATTACATTTCAGGAATTGTGAAAAACTGAGTTTAAATGTATTTGGCTAAGGTGTATGTTAACTTCCGACTTCAACTGTACATCATGACACTACATAAAGAGAGACTTAACACAACTACATAGCATGGCAGCAACACTTGATAACACAGCATGGTAGCAACACAACATGACAACAACATGGTAGCAACACAACATAGCAGCAGCACAACATGGTAGCAGCACAAAACATGGTACAAACATTATTGGGCACAGACAACAGTACAAAGGGCAAGAAGGTAGAGACAACAATACATCACGTGAAGCAGCCACAACTGTCAGTAAGAGAGTCCATGATTGAGTATTTAAATGAAGAGATGGAGATAAAACAGTCCAGTCTGAATGTTTTTTGCAGCTCTTTCCATTCGCTAGCTGCAGCGAACTTAACTGGCTGGCCTAGTTAAATAAAGGTTAAATAGAAATGAAAATAACAACATGTTTGTTGTTATGGTCACCTGCGTCCCCCGGATTTGCCTCCCAGATTTGCCTTTTAAGCAGCACATTCACCACTCTCTCAAACGGCAAATTCTGTCCTCTTGCAGCATAGGCCAAGGCCGACGTGAAACAAACCACCCTAGCTCGCAGTCGGCTTAATAGCAACTAGTCTAGACATGCTGCTGACGGTGTGTTTGTGAGATTCCGGGCAAAAGGCCATTTTAAAACTGCCCCGCCATGTCTACAGACATCCCCCAACAAACAAAAACCGACTCTCGGAGAATGAGTGCAAAACTGGTAAACAGTCACTTATAGATACAGTATTTATTTATTTTGTTTGAAATATAGCAGGATGAAATCTCTTGAGATGCACAATCTCGTTTTCAAGTGTGTCCAAATGAAATCAACTAAACAAACAAACATTACTTACAGTAGTAAGAAGGATAATATGGCAACTACTGTCTAATAAAAATAATAACAATGAAATTGCAATAATAATAATAGAACCAAAAAACATACATTAACAGCATAAAAAAGTTGTTGTACAACTACTAATAGGCATACAACTAATAAAAACGACTACTACTAATACAACTAATAAAACTAAGTACCCATAATATATACGGCAGGTAGGTAGCCTAGTGGTTAGAGTGTTGGACTAGTAACCGAAAGGTTGCAAGATCGAATCCCCTAGCCGACAAGGTAAAAATCTGTCTTTCTGCCCCTGAACAAGTCAGTTAACCCTCTGTTCCTAGGCAGTCATTGAAAATAACAATTTGTTCAATAACAATAACAAATTATTGCAAACTTGCCTAGTTAAATAAAGGTAAAATATATATTAAAAAATCTGCGTATACGGTGACTGACTGGCCATTGATTACCCGGGGGGAGGGATGAGCCTGGAAACAAAGGACAGTGAGACACGGTCTTAATTCTGGACACATGGAAAGTAGGGTGGATATGCAGGTTAAGGGGGTAACACAAGACTGACAGCAGTGGAACTAAGGACTCTAGAGATGGGAAAAGGACCAATGAAATGGGGAGACAGTTTGTGGGACTCTATCTGAAGGGGCAGGTCCTGAGTGGAAAGCCATACCCTCTGCCCAGCTGGGAGCTGGAGTCTGGTGACGATACCTGGAGTTGGTCTTGAGAAGTACCGCCCGAGCTCTTCTCCAGGTATGTTGACAGCGGTGGACAAACATCTGGGTCGAGGGTACGCTGACCTCTTCCTCTTGTTCTGCTCAGACAGTCTGGGTTTTTCCACTATACAGGTACATTGTTTTAACCTAATTCTGACTAAAACTACACACATCATCAGAATATAATTTTATGATTCTAATCAATTTCATACAATTATATGGTTTCAGAGTGGAATATTCTAATCATTAATTTAAACATATAAATTCCATTATCAGTGTGCTCCGGGCATGTGCTGACCAATTGGCAGGTGTCTTCACTGACATTTTTAACCTGTTTAGGACTGGTGTTCCGCTAGCGGAACTCCTCCCACATTCCACTGAAAAGGCAGAGCGCGAAATTCTAAAAATATTTTTGAGAAATATTTAACTTTCACACATTAACAAGTCCAATACAGCAAATGAAAGATACACATCTTGTGAATTCAGTCAACATGTCCGATTTTTTAAATGTATTACAGCAAAAACACCACGTATATTTATGTTAGCTCACCACCAAATACAAAAGAGGACAGACATTTTTCACAGCACCGGTAGCATGCAGGTAGCATGCACAAAGCCAACCTAACTAACCTAGAACCAACCTAACTAACCTAGAAACAACTCCCTCAGATGACAGTCCTATAACATGTTACACAATAAATCTATGTTTTGTTCAAAAAATGTGCATATTTGAGCTATAAATCAGTTTTACATTACTGCTACCATCATAGCTACAGTCAGAAATAGCACGGGAGTAGCCAGAGTAAATACAGACACCAACGTCAACTACCTAATTACACATCATAAAACATTTCAGAAAAATATATGGTGGATAGCAAATGAAAGACAAAGATCTTGTGAATATAGCCAATATTTCCGATTTTTGAAGTGTTTTACAGCGAAAACACAATATATCGTTATATTAGCTTACTACAATAGCTATCACACAACAGCATTGATTCAAGGCAAACGGTAGCGATAGCACAGTTCGACAGATATATGAAATAGCATCCCAAATTGGGTCCTTATCTTTGTTGATCTTCCATCAGAATGTTGTACAAGGGGTCCTTTGTTCAGAACCGTCTTTGTTTGGATCCAGAACGAACTATTTCCCTCTTGAATTAGCAAGCACACTGGCCGTGCGGCGCTAACCTCTCCTTCTTGAACAAATTCCTCCAACGCATCACGTCTAAAGTCCCGAATAAATTTCAATAATATAATTAAACTATATTGAAAAAACATACTTTAGGATGATATTGTGACATGTATCAAATAAAATCTAAGCCGGAGATCATATTCACCTATAACGACGGTTTTCCAGGAGGCGATTCCAGGTCCAACTTCGCGCCTTCCAAAAAAAAATAATGGCGGACCTCTCACTCCAAGAGGTTGTATTCAATCCCAGAACGAGATAATCAAGTCATTTCTGCTCTCACTTCCGCATGACACCCAGGGGAAGGTGTATGACGTGTTTCTACAGTCATAAGTGACATGCCCTTTTATAGACAAGCTCTTGAAGAGAGACCTCGCTTTTGGAAATCTCACTTCCGGATAGGAAATGGGCTGTAAAAAGAGTTCTGTTTCACTTAGAGAAATAACTAGAACGGTTTCAGAAACTAGAGAGTGTTTTCTATCCAATATTAATAATAATATGCATATTGTACGAGCAAGAATTGAGTACGAGGCCGTTTAAATTGGATACGATTTTCCCCAAAAGTGAAAACAGCACCCCCTGTCCTTAAGAGGTTTTAACATGTCCCTGATTGAGTCTGTATTACCAACATGTTTCAAGCAGACGACCATAGTCCCTGTGCCCAAGAACACAAAGGCAACCTGTCTAAATGACTACAGACCCGTAGCACTCACGTCCGTAGCCATGAAGTGCTTTGAAAGGCTGGTAATGGCTCACATCAACACCATTATCCCAGAAACCCTAGACCCACTCTAATTTGCATACCGCCCAAACAGATCCACAGATGAGACCAGGGACAATGAGGGTCCGGTAGTGGCTGAAGGAGGCCAGAAGGAGCTTGCCGTGGAGTCTTGTTCTGATCACACACTGTGCATGCGGTGACGACTACCAGGGTGATGCGGTGACGATGGCAGAGACGTCAGGAACCATTGTGGGCCACCGGAAACGTTGTCGGAGGAAGGCTAGTGTACGACGGGACCCTGGATGACAGGTCAGCCTGGAGGAATGAGCTCATTCCAGGACCCGGGACCGGACTGGGTTAAGGACAAACAGCCGATTAGCCGGGCCCCCTTCAGGTCCAGGCTGGGAGCGTTGCGCCTCGCGAACCAGGTTCTCAATACCCCAATCCACAGTGGTATCAAGGCATGAGGTAGGGAGAATGGTTTCAGAGGTCGAGGGTGTGGCAGAAGAACTGTATAGGCGAGAGAGAGCGTCAGGCTTCACATTTTTTGACCCTGGTCGGTAGGAAATGGTGAAGTTGAATCTGGTAAACAAGAGGGCCCACTGGGCCTGCCTGGAGTTGAGGCGCTTGGCTGTACGGAGATATTCCAAGTTCTTATGGTTGGTCCAGACCAAGAATGGCTGTTCTACTCCTTCCAGCCAGTGCCTCCACTCTTCCAACGCCATCTTAACCGCCAGGAGTTCTCGGTTGTGTACATCGTAGTTCCTCTCTGCAGGATTGAGACGATGGGACAGGAAGGCACAGGATTGTACTTTTGGAGCCAGGGAAATCCCAAAACAACCGGAACATGGGGAGATGCAATGAGGAGGAACTGTATGGTCTCACTGTGGTTACCAGAAACCCATAATTGAACGGGCACAGTACTATGGGTGACTTCCCCTATAGAGCGGCCGTCCAGTACCCTAGCATCCATGGGAACAGAGAGAGGCATACCAAGCTCCGAAGCAATAGTGGCATCCATAAAACTTTCATAAGCCCCACAGCACAAGCACAAAAAAGGGTGTGCGGGTGATGGGAATTAGGGAACTCCCAGTCTGACTCACCATAGTACTGCTACCCAGTAGAAACAAGGGTTTCCTAATAGGGTAGGTAGCTATAACATGTCCTGCCCCTCCACAGTACAGACAACAGTTACTCTTCATCCTCTGTGAGTGTTCCCCAACTGATAACCTAGCTCTTCCCAACTGCATAGGCTCAGGAGTATCCAACTCACCCGTCGTAGATTCACGAGAGGGCTTAGAATCCTCTCGGAAAAGCTGCCTTCGGAAACTTCCGGATTCCCTCAAAGGTGAACGAGCCATAGCGGGTGCACGAGTGTGCCTGAGACCAGATATCTTCTCACTCCTGCTTTCCCTTAGGCGTCCATCAATTTTAATGTTTAGGGCGATAAAGGAGTCGAGGTCCACCGGCAATTCCCGAGCAACTAGCTCATCCTTTACCTCCTCAGATAATCCGTGCAGAAAAGTATCAAAAAGAGACTCCGGATTCCAGGCACTCTCGGTGCGAAAATCAACCGCGTAGTCTGCCACACTACGGGAGTTCTGACGTAAGTCAAGCAGCCGCCTTTCTCCCGGATACCGGAGACTCAAATACCTTTCTCACCTCTGCCATAAATTCCTCCAGATGACTACAAATGGGAGATTGTTGCTCCCAAACTGCCTTAGCACAGGAGAGCGCCCTTTCCGACATTAGCGTAATAATATACGCTATCTTTGATCGGTCTGAAGGAAACTAAGATGGCTGTAGCTCAAAAATAAGCGAGCACTGAGAAAGAAAACCCCGGCAGCTACCAGGATTCCCCGAATATCGCTCCGGAGGAGGTTAGTGGGGCTCTCGGGGAGCCGGGATAGGCTGTACAAACTCACCACAGATAGGGAAAAAATTACCAGGTGAAGTCCTTGATTTGCTCCATAATAGCCTTTAACCCATTGGTCGTGGCGTTCCGTCAAGGAACTGAGCCCTTCCAAAAGGCCCTGAAACAACTCCTCATGTCTCCTAATGTTGGCTCCCTGTCGGGAGACAGCGTGGCGGAGATGGTCCGTCTGCTGGGTCTGTCATGGCCAGTTCGTACTATCAAGACACAAGGCGAGACCCAGATGCAGACACAAGAGGCAGATGGTTGGAGTCTTACAATGTTTATTCATCCAAAAAGGGGTAGGCAAGAGAATGGTCTTGTACAGTCAAAAGGTCTAAACCAGTTCAGAGTCCAATAGGTACTGAAGGGCAGGCAGATTCAAGGTCAGGGCAGGCAGGATGATCAGGCAGGCAGGAAAGTAGTCCAGAGTCAGGCAGTGGTCAAAACCGGGAAGACTAGCAAGAGAGAATAGAAAAGGAGTACGGGGAAAAACGTGCTGGTTGACTTGACTAAACATACAAGACGAACTGGCACAGAGAGACAGGAAACACAGGGATAAATACACTGGGGAAAATAAGCGATACCTGGAGGGGGTGGAGACAATCACAGGGACAGGTGAAACAGATCAAGGCGTGACACAATACCCCATAATGCCAAAGTGGAATTATGATTTAAAAAATGTGTACAAATTAATTTAAAATGAAAAGCTGAAATGTCTTGATCCGATAAGTATTCAAACCTTTTGTTATTTTATTTAATTGAATTTTTATTTTTTTATTTAACCTTTATTTAACTAGGCAAGTCAGTTAAGAACAAATTCTTGTTTACAATGACGGCTTACACCGGCCAAACCTGGACAACACTGGGCCAATTGTGCACCGCCCTATGGGACTCCCAATCACGGCCGGATGTGATACAGCCTGGATGGCAAACCTTAATAAGTTCAGGAGTAAAAATGTGCTTAACAAGTCACATAATAAGTTGCATGGACTCGCTCTGTGTGCAATAATAATGTTTAACATTATTTTTGAATGACTACCTCAGCTCTGTACAATTATCTGTAAGGGCCCTAAGTCAAGCAGAGATTTTCAAACACAGAGTCAACCACAAAGACCAGGGAACTTTTCCAATGCCTCGCAAAAAAGGGCACCGGTTGGTAGATGGGTAAAAATAAAATAAATCAGACATTGAATATCTTTTTGAGCATGGGGAAGTTATTCATTTCAGTTTTGATGATGTATCAATACACCCAGTCACTACAAAGATACAGGCGTCCTTCTTAACTCAGTTGCCGGAGAGGAAGGAAACCGCTCAGGGATTTCACCATGAGGCCAATGGTGACTTTAAAATAGCTACAGAGTTTAACAGTTGTGATAGGAAAAAACTGAGGATGAATCAACAACATTGTAGTTACTCCACAATACTAACCCAATTGACAGAGTGAAAAGAAGGAAGCCTGTACAGAATAAAAATACTCCAAAACATGCATCCTGTTTGCAACAAGGCACTAAAGTAATACTGCAAAAAATGAGGCAAAGCAAGTCACTTTTTGTCCTGAATACGTCAGTGTTATGTTTGTGGCAAATCAAATACAACACATTACTGAATACCACTCTCCATATTTTCAAGTATAGTGGTGGCTGCATCATGTTATGGGTATGCTTGTAATTGTACGGACTGGGGAGTTTTTCAAGATAAAAAATGTACGGAATGGAGCTAAGCACACGTAAAATCCTTTCCACCAGACTATGGGAGATTAATTAAACTTTCAGCAGAACAATAACCTAAAACACAAGGTCAAGTCTACACTTCAGTTGCTAACCAAAAAGAAAGTGAATGTTTTTGAGTTACAGTTTTGGCTTAAATTTTCTTGAAAATCTACGGCAAGACTTGAAAATGGGTTGTCTAGCAATGATCAACAATCAATTTGACAGAGCTTGAAGAATTTTTAAAAGAATAATGTGCAAAGCTCTTAGTATCCAGAAAGACTCACATATGTGTCTGTTACTTGAACTCTGTGAAACATTTATTTGGGCTGCCATTTCTAATGAACTTATCCTCTGCAGTAGAGGTAACTTTGGGTCTTCCTTTTGTCACGGCTCCTCCTCTGCAGTGCAGGGGGCGGTTCCTCCTGCAGGCAGAGGAGGGTCGTTAGTGATTGGAGCCACCTGGGCTCAGGGTATAAAACTGCTTACTAATCACCTCTCTCTCTCTCTCTGCTCCTCCAGGTATGCTCATGATTTGTTTGTTCCTTTGTAGTTTTGCATAGTTTTCACTCAGTCATGTTCACACACACTTATTCACGCACCCATGCACTTTACATACACCTTACATTATAATACTTCCACACCTCATTCCTTTTTCTTAGTTTTAAGTTAATAGTTTTGTTTATAATAAAGAACACTTTTAAATTGGCCTATACCTGTTGTTCGTGTCCCCTCATTTTTGTCACAGGCTATGAGCCGGCTTGTGACAAGTGGGGGCTCATCCGGGATAGTAGTTAATTTGGGTTAGTTTAGTTTAGTTTGCCAAATGTTTTTTTGTTTGAGTGGATGTTTTGGTTGGGCCAATTTTTGTTTAAGAGAGAGTTGAGAGCCATGTGTTATTTTGGTTCAGTTAGCTTGGTAGCTAAGCAATTCACTCTGTGTTTTTCTGGGTTTTGTTCAGGTGGGAGTCCTCTCCTGTTCAGGCATATCAGCAAGTGTCCATAGGAGGCTTGTGGTGTTTTTGTTTTAGGTGGCAGTGAACGTGGGTAGAGCATCCCTTTCCCTTTTCCCCTACATCGGCTCGGGAGCACCTCCGTGGTTATGGGAGGGCCGCCAGTTTCTGGTTGTCTTTTCCACTCCACTGGTTTTGTGTGCATAAAACCCCACCACATGTGACTGCACGAAGACCAGGGCCAGTTAGTTAGTAGTTTTGGAGGATAGTGGGGTGTGGCTCCTGTCCTTGAACCCAGATTGACAGCAGGTGAGTTGTGTTTTTTTGAGCATTTGTAATAGTTGTATTGGTTGAGGAAAATGTCTTCCATTTTGTGTAGTTTTGTTCAAGCTCCTTCAGAGGTAGCCTTAGAGTTGTGTACTAAGGAGCAGTTAATTGAAATTGCTGAACATTATCAGATTGAGATTGTTGATAAAAAAATTAAAGAGACTGTTAAAACTAGCTTAAAGCAGGGTCTTAGGGAAATGGGTGTTTTTGGTGGTCAGTCTGCTAGTAGTGAGGGTGCAAGTTTTCAGTCTAGCCCTTCATTAACTTTTGAGCAGCAGAGGGAACTGTTGCAAATGCAATTAGAGAGAGCGATTGAGAAATGCTAATAGACCGGAAAGACTACCACAGTTTGATGTTTCACAGAATCTTCGTTTGTTGCCTAAATTTGATGAGTCAGATCCAGACACATACTTTACTTTATTTGAGCGTATTGCGGAAGCTAGAGCTTGGTCAGATTTGGACATGACTATGTTGTTGCAATGTGTACTTACAGGTAAAGCACGTGAGGCTTTTGCAGCACTGAGTGTAGCTGACAGTAAAGTTTATGCTAAAGTTAAATCAGCAGTTCTGAAGGTCTACGAGCTTGTGCCAGAGGCATATCGTCAACGTTTTCGTTACAGGAAAAAGTTAGATTCACAAACCTATTCTGAGTTTGTTTGTGATTTGACTTCTGCATTTAATCGTTGGTGTACAGCTTCTGAAGTTAGTACTTTTGAGGGTCTGTCTAATTTGATTGTGTTAGAACAGTTCAAAAATTCTGTTCCTGACCAGGTTGCTACATACATGAATGAACGTAAAGTTAAGTCTCCAAGTGATGCAGCAATCCTTGCAGATGAGTACAGGCTAACACATAAAAGCCATTTTGAGTCAAACAGTGACATGTACCATAAGAATAACTTTACTCCTAGGAATAGTAGGTCACCTTTTTTGGGGGCATCTTTCCAAAGGCCTCAGCAGAAGTTTGGGTCTGGAGGACTTAAAGCACCGGTTAATGCTAATACCTGTCGCTACTGCTTAGTTGAAGGACATTGGAAGAAAAATTGTCCTCTGCTTAAATCAAAACAGTCAGTTCAAGTTAAACCTGCTGTGATGGCAAGTCCTGTTACAGCCTCTGACCACCAGGGTGAGCTGTTTCAGCCACTAGTTGAGTTTGATTCTCAGTTTTCCCGCTGTGATTTTTCAGCCTTTATTTCAGATGGTGTAGTGTCCCTGGTAGATGGCAACCAGAATGTTAAAATCAAGATCCTAAGAGACACTGGAGCTTTAGATTCTTTTATTCTGGAATCTGTTTTGCCGTTCTCTAAAGAGTCTGATACTGGCCGTTGTGTAATGGTATGTGGTATGGGTTTAGTTCCATTCTCTTGTCCTTTACATGAAGTTACCCTAAAATGTGGTCTGGTAGAGGGTGATGTAGATGTTGGGGTTAGACCTCAGTTGCCAGTAGAGGGAGTGCACATGATTTTGGGGAATGACTTGGCAGGTAGTAAGGTGTGGGCAGATGGCAAATTAAACATCTGTAAGAAGCAACCTTCAGTGTCCCCTGCAAGGGAATCTCCGGATCAGAACTGTGTGTCTCCTGAGGTATTTCCAGTTTGTGCGGTTACCCGCGCAGCCTCTCGTAAGGAGATTGAGAGTAAGCCAGAAAGTCTTGAGTTGCCAGTCAAACTCCAGACAGAACAGTTGACTAGTTCTAGAGATTCATTGATGGCTGAGCAAAAAGCCGATACTACTTTGGCTGATCTGTTTGATAAAGTGGTTCCTGATTCAGTGGTGAGGAATAGTGCTCAGTGTTATTTTCTTCTTGATGGGCTGTTGGTCAGGAAATGGGTTCCACACTATGATAAGGGTTTAGGAGAACCAGTCTTTCAAATAGTTGTACCTACTACTTTGCGAAATAAAGTGTTGCAAACTTCACATGGTGATGTGGCAGGTCATATGGGTGTTCGTAAAACTTATGATCGCATACTTCGTTATTTTTTTCTGGCCACGTTTAAAGCGGGATGTATCTCAGTTTATTAAAACTTGTGATACGTGTCAGCGCACAAGCAAGCCAAATCAGGTTGTAAAGCCTGCACCGTTGTATCCAATACCAGCCGTAGGGCAACCTTTTGAGCATCTTATTATCGATTGTGTTGGGCCATTACCAAGGTCCAAGTCAGGTCATAGCTACTTATTAACTGTTATGTGTCAAGCAACCAGATATCCGGCAGCTTTTTCCTTGCGTACCATAACTTCAAAATCAGTAGTTAAAGCTTTAACTCAATTTATTTCAACATTTGGGATTCCAAAAACCATCCAGTCAGATCAGGGGTCTAACTTTACCTCTCATTTATTTGCTCAGGTTCTCAAACAGCTTAAAGTTAAACACAACAAGTCTACTGCGTTCCATGCCCAGAGCCAGGGAGCTTTGGAACGTTTTCATCAAACTTTAAAATCCTTGCTTCGTGCATATTGTACGGAACTGTCTGCCGACTGGGAGGAGGGGTTACCTTGGCTGTTACTAGCTGCTCGTGAAGTAGTGCAGGAAAGCACAGGGTTTAGCCCAAATGACTTAGTGTTTGGCAATAAGGTGCGTGGGCCTTTAGCAGTGTTGCAGGATGGTTGTTTGCCTGAGGAACCACCTCGGAACCTTATTGACTATGTAAATGGCTTTAGGTTGAAGTTGTATAGGGCTGGTGAACTAGCGAAAGAAAAACTAAAATGTTCTCAACGGAAAATGAAACTGAAATATGACGGACAGGCTGAGCTGCGTGAGTTTAGTCCCGGTGATCGGGTACTTGCTCTTCTGCCTCTTGTAAGTTCACCTTTTCAGGCAAAATACTGTGGTCCTTTCACTGTGTTGCGTAAAGTGTCAGATTTGAACTATCTTATTGAAACCCCTAGTCATAGGAAGTCCTCTAAATTATGCCATGTGAACCTGTTAAAATGTTATCACTCCCGTGATCTAAGCAAAGTTGAAGGCACTCCAGCAGTGAGGTCAGTGTTGACTGCTGCCCCAGTCCCTGCATCTTGTGGCTTTAATTTGGTGGAGGGGGGAGAAGAGGAAGTTAAAGTTTCAGATGAGGTCTTACAAGGACGGTTGAAAAACTCCCAGACTTTGCAAAACCTTGGGGTTTTGGTAGATCATTTAGACTCTGAGAAACGTGATGAATTGGTAGCTCTTATTAGAAACTACCCTGTTTTGTTTTCTGACACTCCATCGCAAACCCACTTAATTGAACATGATATAGACATCGGAGATGCTAAGCCTATCAAACAGAGATTTTATCGTGTGTCTGAGGAGAAGAGATTGAAACTGGAAACAGAGGTGCAGTATATGTTGGACAATGGTATTGCGGAGCCATGTTGTTCAAATTGGGCTTCACCCTGTCTATTGGTCAAAAAGTCTGATTCTACTTTCAGACCTTGCACTGATTATAGAAAAGTTAACAATGTTACTAAAGCAGACCTTTACCCTCTTCCTAGGATGGAGGACTGTATTGATCAAGTTGGGTCAGCAAAGTATGTTAGCAAATTTGATCTTTTAAAGGGATATTGGCAAGTACCCCTTACCAAAAGAGCTTGTGAGATTGCTGCCTTTATAACTCCATCTGGTTTGTTCTCTTATAAAGTGATGCCTTTCGGCTTGCGGAATGCTCCAGCCACCTTCCAGAGGCTAATGAATCGGGTGGTCTCAGGTCTGGAAGGGTGTGCCGTGTATTTGGACGACGTGGTCGTCTACTCAGACTCCTGGGAGGAGCATGTTCGGAGAGTGCAAGGCCTGTTTGAAAGACTGGTGTGGGCCAGGTTGACTATTAATTTGGCAAAATGTGAGTTTGCCAAAGCTACAGTCACATACCTAGGCAAGGTTGTGGGTCAGGGATTTGTCTGTCCCGTGGAAGCCAAGGTTCAGGCTGTGAGGCAGTTCCCACAGCCCTCTACAAAGAAAGAACTGATGCGCTTCCTGGGAATGGCGGGGTACTACCGTGCTTTTTGTAAAAACTTTTCGGTAGTAGTGTCCCCACTGACCAATCTGTTGAAGGCCAAGGCTGAATTTATCTGGTCCACCCAGTGTCAAGAGGCATTTGATGCAGTTAAGACTCTTTTGTGTTTGGCACCTGTGTTGGCAGCACCAAATTTTGGGAAACCTTTCAAATTGCAGGTAGACGCCAGTCAAATCGGTGCTGGGGCTGTGCTTCTCCAGGAGAATGACGACAAGGTTGATTGTCCAGTCAGTTTCTTCTCCCGAAAATTTAATAAGTATCAGAAAAACTATTCTGTAATTGAAAAGGAGGCTTTAGGTCTCATTTGGGCTTTACAGCACTTCGAGGTCTATGTTGGTTCTGGTTTGACCCCTTTAACTGTGTTCACTGACCACAACCCACTTGTTTTTCTGAGGTCCCTGCAAAACCCCAACCAGCGCCTGATGCGTTGGGCTTTGTTCTTGCAACCATTCAACCTTGATATTAGGCACATTAGTGGTAAGGATAATATCATTGCTGATGCTCTGTCCCGTGCTCCTTTAACCTAGCTTGTATCTTTTCTCTGCTGACCCCTACGGGCTGTCTGCGCCTCTTTTCTCTTAAATTGCTCCCCAGGTACCAGGGCTGCTGAGTTTGAGGGGCGGACAGTCAGCTGGGGGACACGGGGCTACTGCTAGGAGCCGGGATTGGTATTTTTGTTGTTTATTTGTTTTTTGGGAAATTTGAATTATTTTGAATATGTTGGAGGAAGTTGGGTTGAGGGTGGGACCCTCATTTTAAGGAGGGGGGTGTCACGGCTCCTCCTCTGCAGTGCAGGGGGCGGTTCCTCCTGCAGGCAGAGGAGGGTCGTTAGTGATTGGAGCCACCTGGGCTCAGGGTATAAAACTGCTTACTAATCACCTCTCTCTCTCTCTCTCTGCTCCTCCAGGTATGCTCATGATTTGTTTGTTCCTTTGTAGTTTTGCATAGTTTTCACTCAGTCATGTTCACACACACTTATTCACGCACCCATGCACTTTACATACACCTTACATTATAATACTTCCACACCTCATTCCTTTTTCTTAGTTTTAAGTTAATAGTTTTGTTTATAATAAAGAACACTTTTAAATTGGCCTATACCTGTTGTTCGTGTCCCCTCATTTTTGTCACAGGCTATGAGCCGGCTTGTGACACTTTCCTGTGGTGGGTGGTCCTCATGAGAGCCAGTTTCATCATAGCGCGTGATAGTTTTTGCGACTGTACTTGAAGAAACCTTCAAAGTTTATTTGAGTTTAATGTTTATTTGAGCTGTTCTTGCCATAATATGGACTTGGTGTTTTACCAAACAGGGCTATCTTCTGTATACCACCCCTACCTTGTCACAACACAACTGATTGGCTCAAACACATTAAGAAGGAAATAAATTCCACAAATGAACTTTTAACAACCTACATCTGTTCATTGAAATGCATTCCATTGAAATGCATTCAGCTGGTTGAGAATGCCAAGAGTGTGCAAAGCTGTCATCAAGGCAAAGGCTATTTTGATTTGTTTAACACTTTTTTGGTTACTATATGATTCCATATGTGTTATTTCATAGTTTTGATGTCTTCACTATTATTCTACAATGTAGAAAATAGTAAAAATAAAGAAACTCTTGAATAAGTAGGTGTGTCCAAACTTTTGACTGGTACTGTATGTCAGTCAGGTGGATATCTGCCGGCAGAGACTTCTATTGCAATAACGTTGAGGGGGTCTGGCTAGTATTACTTAGACACCTAGAAGGATGAAGTAAGAAGCTAACGTTAAACAGAGCCTATTTCAGCAGGAGCAAAAAATACACTAAGTTCTCATAATAACTTTGCATTACAGTGAATAGACTACTGAGACAGACAGTGATGTGGCACTCAGTGGTGAGGCTGAGGCAGTTTGCAATATTAATGCAGGAGGAAACAGAAGACTGAGAGACCGGAAGCAAGCAGAGAGAGAGAGGTTAGTACAGCGGTTCCCAAACTTGGGGTAGGTGCCAAGTTCTGCTCTTCCCCTCCCTCTGCCAGGACTGACCATCAGATGAAGGTAGCCTACAATCAGTCCAGTAAAGCAAATTATTTCAATTTATGGTCAGCTATGACTTGTAAGTAACTGATCTATTTTGTTATCATAGAGTTTTGCAATATAATATGGTATAAGAAGAACAGTATTGGCAGGCCAATCATAGCCAATTTAATGTGATAATGTATTAGGCCTAATCCAAAAACGGATTTTATTAGGTTAATGTTGTATAGCCTTACAAGTCATGTTTAAAAAATGATCTGAGCGGTAGATCTAGGCTTGCATTTGACTCTGAAAGTGATCTTGACTTAGAAAAGTTTGGTAACCATGGATCTAAAGGATTGCCTGAGTACTCATATAACTGCTTGTGTTTTTGGTGCTGCTGTCCTGTCCCCCTCCCTCTCAGCTTGTTTTTGGTGTCACCATACAGCAGAGCAATACCAGCCCAGCATAGGAGTGTATATGCTTCTCCAGTTATGAATTATGAAAAGAGTTAGCTCTTTTGTTTATGAATTATTACTGATCCGCTTGCCTCAACAGAAAATAAGCTGGAAAAAAAGATTTTACAGCGTAAAGCCAACCAATATTGTTCTTTTTTAAAAATGTGTTTTTATCTGAATTACTATTTGAGAGGCTCTACACCAATGGGGTCAAACAAAAACAAAGCATACAACTCATTTTGAAAGGAGAATTCATTTGGAGAGAAGAAACAGTGTTTTTCACATGCCATAGCTTTGTATGAAGTTATGAATAAATATAACCACATGCATTTTGATTGTGTCTACAGTAAATAACAAAAACAGCAGCTACACAGACACATTAAAGACATCCCATGGAACTGATCTTCTTCATTGTATAGGGCCGGTATTTATTCAAAGCGCGTTCTACATCTGCAAAAGTGCGTCCTACCACTGCACGCTGAACTACCCACAATGTGCTTTTTAAAGGGAATTTTCCCAACGTTCGTGGAGATTATCATTCATGGTAGATGCTGCGGATGTCGGTTCAAGTGTAAATTACCTTTAAAAAGGCACCTTCGACATCTACTAAACAAGAGCGATGCGTTCATCGGTTAATTTGTTTTCAGATTGAATCCCGGCCTAGACTTCCATTGGCTGCCACTGAAGAATAACATTTGAAACCAGGGAACTGCTAAGTTCTCCCTCTTGAATGTGAACTCATGTAAACTCATTTGTTTGAATTATTTTATTTTAATGAGCAGTTTGTTCTTTCATCTTGAAATAGGAATGTCTACTATTATATTTGATGTTGATATGACTTGTTTTCAAGAAGCAAACATATAATGCTATGTGTTCAAATGGATGGAAGAGAAAATGAACGGGTGAGTAAGGGATAGAACATCAGAAAGGAAAGCAAAACAAAAACAAAGAGGTCATGAATATGCAACGGCGATTTCCATATTATTTAAATATTCATGACAGGACGATTAGTATGTCATAACGCAATTATCTGATACAACACAGAAACAAAAAACTCTGGCTTGATTGATCTCATCACAATATAATCAATAATGGATTCCTCCAATCATAGTTCTGGGAACACACACAGACACACACACGCACAGACACACACACACACACACATGCAAGCATGCACACATGTTTGCACAGTCACACAAACGCAAGTATGCATGAGATCAAACAGCAGCTACAGAGACACATTACACATGTACACACTCACTCATGCTTGCATGGTCTTGCGAACCCATTAACGTACACAAACACACACGCACGCACGAACGCACACACACGCACACACATGCACACACACAAGCAAGCATTCATACGTTTGCACAGTCACAAACGCATGCATGCAGATACACACGTACACACTTACTCATGCTTGCATGGTCTTGCACACCCATTAATGTACACAAACACACACACATGCACGCACACACACACAAATGCTATACACACCTTTTCTATTCACATACTGTCCATATCTAAGCTTACCTCTTGAGCTGTCTATATTCTCCTGACTGGTGGCTATTTTTTTAAATAAATTAAATATGCTCCTCTGCAGCTCTGGTAAAATATTTAAAGGAATGTGAGTCTTATTCAGTACTTTTAGTAGTTGCTTGCTTTTCTGAAGTCTACCAACCTTGCCAGCACACATGCTAGCTAAGATAGTTAGACAAGCTAGCTACTCTAACTTGATTGATAGCCTGAAATGGCTTCTTGATAGCTAGTTATGAGGTTGGGAGATTGGGAACCTCTCTGGGCTAGCTAAAGCAAACTTCATAAAGTTGCTAGGTGTCTAGTAGTAATATAACAGAGAAACAACAACAACAACAAAATGTAAACGGGACAAATCTGAGGGGGCACATGCACGGAAGCAAAATTTCTGCAGTTCAATCCATTTTACCATGAGGTTCTGTACAGTGTATTTAAATACTGTATTCTAACATACTAACATTCTATTAGTTTTACTACTGTACATTGCATTTTAGTTACACTGTTTATATACTTCGCATATTTATTTATATACTGTATTCTTGACATAGCTCACATTAATATACAGTGTATTCAGAAAGTATTCAGACCCCTTGACTTTTTCCCCATTTTGTTATGTTACGGCCTTATTCTAAAATGGTTCAAATTTATTTTATTCCTCATCAATCTTCACACAATATCCCATAATGACAAAGGTTTAACAGGTAAATTTTTTTTTGCACATTTATTCAATATAAAAAACAGAAATATCTTATTTACATAAGTATTCAGACAGTTTGCTATGAGACAGTTTGCTATGAGGTGAATCCTGTTTTCATTGCTCATCCTTGAGATGTTTCTACAACTTGATTGGAGTTAAATTGATTAATTAAATTGGTTGGACATGTTTTGGAAAGGCACACACCTGTCTTTATATGGTCCCACAGTTGACAGTGCATGTCAGAGCAAAAACCAAGCCATGCGGTCGAAGGAAGGACAACCATCTTTGCAGCACTCCATGGTAGAGTGGCCAAACAGAAGTCATTCCTCAGTAAAAGGCACATGACTATCCCACTTGGAGTTTTCTAAAAGGCACCTGAAGGACTTTCAGACCATGAGAAACAAGATTCTCTGGTCTGATGAAACCAAGATCAAATGCCAAACTTCACATCTGGAGGAAACCAGGCACTGCTCATCATCTGGCCAATACCATTCCTATGTGAAGCATCATGCTGTGGGGATGTTTTTCAGTGGCAGGGACTGGGAGACTAGTCAGGATCGAGGGAAAGATGAATGGAGCAAAGTACAGAGCGATTCTTGATGAAAACCTGCTCCAGAGCGCTCAGGACCTCAGACTGGGGCAAAGGTTCACCTTCCAACAGGACAACAACCCTAAGCACACAGCCAAGACAACGTAGGAGTGGCTTTGGGATAAGTCTCTGAATGTCCTTAAGTGGCCCAGCCAGAGCCCGGACTTGAACCCGATCAAACATCTCTGGAGAGACATGAAAATAGCTGTGCAGCAACGTTCCCCATCCAACCTGACAGAGCTTGAGGGGATCTGCAGTAAAGAATGGGAGAAACTTCCCAAATACAGCTGTTTTAAGCTTAGTCATTTTAAAATATAAACAATAAATTCAAACCAATCATAACATACCGTTGCATTTTGTTCTTTGATGTTCAATCTCTGATCCCCAATGAGAAGGCTAGGCACCCCAACCTCACTGAGCAAGGGTCACTACACTACTGTGGAAGAGCTGAGGCTAAAGAGCTAACATCACAAATAAACCCTTGTTGACGTGGAAGGACACTAAGGCTAATGCCAGTAGGGAATATCTGTGGTAGTCAAATAATGGTAAACAATTGCTGTTTGTTTTGTAAAATATTGTGTACGGTATTAGTGAGGAGATGTTGTACACAAGGTCAGTTATTCCCTTCTTCCTCTCATCCTCACATCGCCCACGGAGAGAATCTCACAGACAGATCATGTGGAAGCCTTGAGCTGTGTGTGTGTGTCTGTGTGTGTGTCTGTGTGCTGAGAGTGTGAGTAGATAAGGCAGGATAGCGCTTTGGGATGGGTCCTCCACTTGTAAAGTGTTCCATTGTGCATAACGGTGCCCTGAGTGTTTAGACATGCCTACATGTAAAGTTCATTCTGATGCACTTAAAAACCACTCTCTCTCTCTTCCTTTTCTGTCTGTCTCTCGTTTGCTCACTCCATCTCTCTTCCACAGTCCCTCTCTCTCAGCCCACCAAAACGTAGAGGCCTTATGAAAATGAATTTATATAAAAGAAGAGTTACCAAGGTGTTTACCCAGGGATTTTATGGTACCTAAAGAAGTGCTATCCTAATACGATTGCAAAAGAACAAAACTAAAACAAAACATTAAAAGTTCTCCATCCTGAACAGAATTTCCAGTTTTCCTTGCTCTCCATATCTAGCCATCACCCCACCACGATGGCACTATTTTACTCTCTCCCCCCCCCCCCCCCCCCCCTTGTTCTCTGTGGTTGCTCATCTTCAACTGGGTGTTACTGCCTGAGGGCTTGAGACATGTACTTAGTGTGTCTAGTCACTGTACAGCTGTGCTCGATGCCTCCCTCAGTCACCACACAGTTCTGAGGCCAAGGCCAGCCATGCCCATCTCTCCTCTCCTCCCACTCTTTTTCTTCTCTCTTCATCCGTTCACCTAGCTCTCTAGCCTTCACCATTTCCTCTCCCCATTCATTCCTTTCTTCTCTGCTTTATTTTGTATTTTATCTTATTTTATCCAGGTTATAGTCTTGTTGGGATAAAGAATAGCTGCAGAGTGATCTCGTCTGTTCTTCTATTCTCTCTTAAAAATATGTATTTGACCTGTGGTGTTTTGAGCAGGTCTGATAGACTGGTGTCCTCAACTCACTAGTCTAACGTAGAGGGGAGATGTTTGGGCTGCACCCTACTGTCTGCTAACACACTACAATAAAACAGGAGTCTCGGGTTTGATTACTGTATGAGATTATTCTCAACGTGACAGCTAGTGCCCGCTTTTTTATTTTTTATTTTATAGATGGAAGCCATGCACACAGGCATACCTGTTACACACTCTATTCTTTGGGGCAAATAAGAAAGCATGTTTTCTCTTTGGTAATGTTACTTTTGTTCACAGTGAAGAAGCAATATCTGCCCACTCTCGGATTTCCTATTCATCTTCTCATATTCATTCTGTGGTCCCACCGGTTATACAAACACACACACACACACACACACACACACACACACACACACACACACACACACACACACACACACACAGTGAGAGGACAACAAGTTTGCCGTAGAGAGGAAGTTCCAAAAACATTAAAGCAAAGGCTCATGGGACAATTGAATCAAAACATACCGTACATACTGAACATCAAAGGTATCCATTTATTCAACCCTGGACTTGATCAGCAGTATTCAATGACACCCTCTTTGAAAGACACAGTAGTACTGTGACAGTACCAAGCAGAACAGACTTGGGACGTGTTAATTAGGATACTGAATGGAAAATGTTTTAAAACTGTTTGCAAAAGAAAATTAAAATGTGTTTTTTAATGTAAAAGTAGTCCCTCCCTGTTTTTTTCTGTTTCGTACCTAATGAACATGGCCCTGGTATCTGGGTTAGCCTCCGAAGGAATGGTTGTAGCAATGCGAATGCTCCGCCCACCTGAGCATCTGTCCTTTTCAGACATCTATAGTATCTCCTGTGTTTGAGGGTTGCAAAATCCACTTGTCACTTACATCTGGTTGGATGATTGCTTTCATTTTACTCCGGCGATACTTTTCCACTTGTTTTTGCCATTCCTTTTCCCCCTTTTACCTAACGACCGCAGAAATGTTTGCAACGACCTGTAAAACACACTCTGGTTATAGTTGAGGTCACTGGAATACATTGGCTTAATGTTGCATCTTTAAAAACACTGACTCTTCGTCAGTGATTTAATGCACCATCTCGATACTTACATCACAAGAAAGAGTTCATTTTTTGTGCAATTGAAAAAAGTAATGATTTAATGTAGTTGAAATGTACAATGACATAGACTGACCAGGTCAATCAGGGTGAAAGCTATGATCCCTTATTTTTAATCCACTTCAAATCAGTGTAGATGAAGGGGAGGAGACAGGTTAAAGAAGGATTTTTAGGCATTGAGACAATTGAGACATGGATTGTTTATATGTGCCATGCAAAGGGTGAATGAGCAAGACAAAAAATGTAAGTGCCTTTGAACGGGGTATGGTAGAAGGTGCCAGGTGCACCGGTTTGAGTGTGTCTAGAATGGCAACGTTGCTGGGTTTTTCACGCTCAACAGTTTCCCATATGTATCAAGAATGGACACCACCCAAAGGACACCCAGCCAACTTGACACAACTGTGGGAAGCATTGGAGTCAACATGGGCCAGCATCCATGTACCTGCATTTCCACCGGAATGCCTGAACTCCATTTATTTGTCAGTGCCAGTAGAATGTTTTATGTGCTATAACTCAGTCAATATCTGATGGATCAAAAAAGTATCAATGCGTTTGTAGTATCTATATCCATTGTCCAATGGTTGCATTTATTAGAATTGATTTTTAAACCTTTTAAAAATGTCGATGTCCGTTGCTAATGGTTGTCTGTCCCATACTGGGATCACTATGACCAATTGTTATGTACATATCTCTGTCATGTGTGCCTCCTTAAGCATGGTTTGTGTTGGTTGTTAACCTCTCCCTCAACAATGTGCTTCTAGTGGAGATGTTTGTATTTTTGTTGAGGATGTATTATGTCCTGTAGCATTGTTTCTGCCCTGTGTTGTACGACTCCCCAAGCTTCATTTGTGGTGTGTGTCTTACGGCATAGTTCTTGTATGTTGCATCATCTGTGCTGATTATGTGTGTGTGTCCTATAGTGTTGTTTCTGTTGTCTGTGCCACTGTAATGCTGCTGCCCTCAGTGAGAGCAGCCCAGCCAGCAGGCCCAGTTCTGTTTTGCTTCCATGTGTCACTTTGAGTCATCAGTCAACCTGTCTTCGCCATGGCGACTACAGTGACATATGCCCACTTGTCTGCTCTATGACGAACACGTCTGCTGAAGGACAGATACAGAGAGATGGAAACACTATGGCACCAAAACTCACACCTTTATATCTTGTTTCCAGTGTGTGTGTGCTTGTGTGTGTGTGTGTGTGTGGTGGGGGGCTGTATCTGTGTGTCTGTGTGTGTGTGTGGTGCATTTGTGTGCCTAGCAGGAGTCAGACTTATAATGCTCAGATTTCCAGAACAGGCCACACGAGTAAACTGTCTCACACGATTTGTTCATTGTAAATTTGCACATACATACAGTGCATTCTGAAAGTATTCAGACCCCTTGACTTGCTATGAGACTCGAAATTGAGCTCAGGTGCATCCTGTTTCCATTGATCATCCTTGCTGTTTCTACAACTTGATTGGAGTCCACCTGTGGTAAATTCAATTGATTGGACATGATTTGGAAAGGCACACACCTGTCTATATAAGGTCCCACAGTTGACAGTGCATGTCAGAGCAAAAACCAAGCCATGAGGTCGAAGGAATTGTCCGTAGAGCTCCGAGACAGGATCGTGTCGAGGCACAGATCTGGGGAAGGGTACCAAAAAAATTCTGCAGCATTGAAGGTCCCCAGGAACACAGTGGCCTCCAGCATTCCTAAATGGAAGAAGTTTGGAACCACCAAGACTCTTCCTAGAGCTGGCCGCCCGGCATCTAATGGACTCTCAGACCATGAGAAACCAGATTCTCTGGTCTGATTAAACCAAGATTGAACTCTTTGGCCTGAATGTCAAGCGTCACGTCTGGAGGAAACCTGGCACCATCCCAATGGTGATGCATGGTGATGGCAGCATCATCCTGTGGGGATGCTTTTCAGTGGCAGGGACTGGGAGACTAGTCAGGATTGAGGGAAAGATGGTTACTACATGATTCCATATGTGTTATTTCATAGTTTTGATGTCTTCACTATTATTCTACAATGTAGAAAATAGTAAAAATAGAGAAAAACCCTTGAATGAATAGGTGTGTCCAAACTTTGGACCGGTAGTGTATATGGATGCATTTGTGTGTATTAAGGTAATGTTATGTTTACGCATGCTACAGATGTAGGATATTAACCCAACGTGGTCTCAGAGCATTTCGTATTATTCTGTACGTAAATCCGAGACACTCCATTTAGTATGTATGTTTAGTATGTTGCATTTCGTATTGTTTGTATTATTTTGTGGATAACCATAATCCATTTCGTGTGATATTTTACAAATTACAATTTGTAGGATACAGTATCTTACGAATTTCAATTCGTACGATATGTTACGAATTGCAATTAGTTGAATATGTTACGAATTTGCAAAACGTATGATATGTTAAGAATTCCAATTTGTTGTGGCTAACGTTAGCTAGGTGGCTAACATTAGCTAGGCTAGGGGTTAAGGTTAGGATTAAGGTTAGGGTTCGGAGTTAGGTTAAATGGTTAAGGTTAGGGTTAGGGGAAGGGTTAGCTAACATGCTAAGTATTTGCAAAGTAGCTAAAAAGTAGTAAGTTGCTAATTTGCTAAAATGCTAAAGTTGTCCGTGATACACTTCCGGCGCCGACAGAGATGGCCGCCTCGCTTCGCGTTCCTAGGAAACTATGCAGTATTTTGTTTTTTTATGTGTTATTTCTTACATTTTTACCCCAGGAAATATTAGGTTTTATTACATACAGTCGGGAGGAACTATTGCAAATAAGAGCCACGTCAACTCACCAACATTACGACCAGGAATACAACTTTTCTGAAGCGGCTCCTCTGTTTGGTCCACGACCCAGTACAATGGATCGGATCCCAGCCGGCGACCCAAAACAATGCCGCCGCAGAAGGGGCAGACGGAGTGGTCTTCTGGTCAGGCTCTGTAGACGGGCACATCGCGCACCGCTCCCGAGCATGCTACTGGCCAATGTTCAGTCTCTTGACAACAAGGTAGATGAAATCCGAGCAAGGGTTGCCTTCCAGAGAGACATCAGAGATTGTAACGTTCTTTGTTTCACGGAAACATGGTTCACTCGGGATACGTCATCAGAGTCGGTAAAGCCACCTGGCTTCTTCACGCATCGCACCAACAGAAACAAACATCTCTCTGGTAAGAAGAAGGGCGGGGGTGTATGCCTTATGATTAACGAGACGTGGTGTGATCATAACAACATACAGGAGCTCAAGTCCTTTTGTTCACCTGACCTAGAATTCCTTACAATCAAATGCCGATCGCATTATCTACCAAGAGAATTCTCCTCAATCATAATCACATTCGTGTATATCCCGCTCCAATCAGACACATCGACGGCCCTGAAAAAAAGTAATTTTTCTCTATGTAAACTGGAAACCACATATCCTGAGGCTGCATTTATTGTAGCTGGGCTAATCTGAAAACAAGGCTCCCTAAATTTTATCAGGATATCGAATGCGCGACCCGGGCTGGCAAAACCCTGAATCATTGTTACAAGCATTTCGCTACACTCGCATTAACATCTGCTAACCATGTGTATGTGACAAATAAAATTTGATTTGATGAGATTCGAACATGCAACCTTTGGGTTATTAGAGGTTCGCAATACCGCCAGTATGTTCACATACACACAAACCGTTCTTCCCATACAAACATTCAACTTGAAATGAAACCACTCGCTATACAACCAGTCTTAGAATTGTTTTGATTATTTAAGTCAATTTCTTTAAAAAAAATAATTTTAAGTTTCTTTCAGTATGAGACTAGTAAAAAAATTAAAATAAACATTTACTTGTCAAGGATTCCTCCGGAACTGTCATTACGCACACCTGGCCCCTATTCCCTGTGATTAGTTATTGTACAAGTGTGCCCTTGGTTTACCAGTGTCCTGTCGATTATTGTTACAATGTATGTTGGTTCGTGTGAGTACCTGTGCTGTGTGTTTTGGCTTTCGTGCCATTGTGGATTGCGCAAATGATTACGGGTTATTATTATTCGAGGTACTCCTCGCTCTTTTGTTTGGGTTTCAACCCTGTGTTTTGTATAGTGTTTGTTTGGTTTTCGTCCCCGCGTCTTTACACGGCACGCCGTAATTTGGGTAAAACAATTAATAAAAATATTATGCATTCCTGCGCCTGCCTCCCGAATCATTCATACCAGCGTGACATTACTGAAGATTTGGTTGTATTTGTTAAATTGCCCCAATGTCTGTACACCCCTAATGTGAGCACATGCAGTGTGAACAGATGAAATGTCACCACTGGTCTCTAATCATCCACCTCTTACACTCAGGGCATGTTTAGCATTTAAGCTTCCCAAACCAGGACTGCTAACATTTACCGCCAGGGAAAGGACAGTGGAAGAGGTTTCCTCAGCCCCTCTGGATGGGCTGCAGGGAAGTTTTAATTCTTGCCATCTTGGTTCATTTGTTCCCCAGATTCCTCAACTGAATCCCTGCAATGACCACTCATGTGTGCATCCCCAATGAATTATTTAGTAGAGGGAAGAGGAGGGGGAAGGGGAAGAGAAATGAGCGGAGATGTTGGAGTAGGGGAGGAGAGGTGAGAGGAGAGGAAATTATGGAGGCTTGGAGGAGAGGTGAGAGGAGAGGAGATGGAGGCTTGGACTATGGGAGGAGAGGTGTGGTGATGATGGAAACTTGGAGTAGGGGAGGAGAGGTGAGAGGAGAGGAAATTATGGAGGCTTGGACTAGGGGAGGAGAGGTGTTGAGATGATGGAGGCTTGGAGTATGGGAGGAGAGGTGTGAAACGATGGAGGCTTGGACTAGGGGAGGAGAGGTGTGGTGATGATGGAGGCATGGACTAGGGGAGGAGAGGTGTGGAGATGATGGAGGCTTGGAGTAGGGGAGGAGAGGTGTAGAGATGATGGAGGCTTGGAGTAGGGGAGGAGAGGTGAGGAGAGGAGATGATGGAGTCTTGGAGTAGTGGAGGAGAGGTGTGAGGAGAGGAGATGATGGAGGCTTGGAGTAGTGGAGGAGAGGTGTGAGGAGAGGAGATAATGGAGGCTTGGAGTAGTGGAGGAGAGGTGAGAGGAGATGGAGGTTTGGAGTAGGGGAAGAGGGTTGAGAGGAGAGGAGAGGTGATGGAGGCTTGGAGTAGGGGAAGAGAGATGTGGGAAATAAACATGGGAGGTAGGTGGATGGGAGGGAGGTGAGAAGAGAGGTGGGAGAAAGGGAGAGTGGATAAGAGGGAAATAAATTGGGAGTGGGAGAACTGAATACTTAAACACACTATATGCTGGATATGTGTGTGTGTGTGTGTGTGTGTGTACATGGGTCTGTTTCTTATATTTGTGCTCTGCTACTTCCAACATCCTTTTCAGATTGTATTGCTAATTTCCATAATTCATTAGACTTTCTCTCTCTTTATCTGTTTATTCATTTATCTCTCCTCTGTAGCAATTAACCCATTTTACAAGCGATATTGAATCCCAGTGATTGTGTGTTGCGTTGGAGAAGGGCAATTCCACAATAATGGAATTGCGCATAAAATGTATGTCAAACTAAAACCAATGATTTCAAAGTTTAACATCCCATACTTTTCTTTAGTTGTGGTTTCTTTGCAGCAATTCGACCATGAATGCCTGATTCACGCAGTCTCCTCTGAACAGTTGATGTTGAGATGTGTCTGTTACTTCAACTCTGTGAAGCATTTATTAGGGCTGCAATTTCTGAGGCTGGTAACTCTAATGAACTTGTCCTCTGCAGCAGAGATAATTCTGGGTCTTCCTTTCCTGTTTTGGTCCTCATGAGAGCCAGTTTCATCACAGCACTTGATAGTTTTTGCGACTGCAATTAAAGAAAATGTCAAAGTTCTTGAAGTGTTCCGGATTGACTGACCTTCATGTCTTAAAGTAATGATGGACTGTCGTTTCTCTTTGCTTATTTGAGCTGTTCTTGCCATAATATGGACTTGGTCTTTTACCAAATAGGGCTATCTTCTGTATACCCCCCCTACCTTGTCACAACACAACTGATTGTCTCAAACGCATTAATAAGGAAAGAAATTCCACAAATGAACTTTTAACAAGGCACACCTGTTAATTGAAATGCATTCTAGGTGACTACCTCATGAAGCTGGTTGAGAGAATGCCAAGATTGTACAAAGCTGTCAAGGCAAAAGGTGGCTACTTTGAAGAATCTCAAATATAAAATATATTTGGATTTGTTTAACACTTTTTTGGTTACTACATGACTCCATGTGTTATTTCATAGATTTTACAATGTAGAAAATAGCACAAACAGAGAAAAACCCTTGAATGAGTAGGTGTGTCCAAACCTTTGTCTGGTACTTTACACAAATGTATACATTTGGAATATCCTCCTTTGCATATTTGGGTATTATTCTACACACTGGCTATTATTTTAATGAGCTCTGCCTCCAAACAAGACCAAATTTGCTTGGTCCAAACAGGACCAAATCTTAACCAATGATAGACGTCTATGCTTCAAAAGTTTTAACCTCAAAGTACAGCACAGTAGAACTCAGTAGAGCACAGTACAGCACAGAACGGTAGAGTACAGTAGAGTGGCCTCGGTAATGCTGTACTGTTTATTGCTACTTGGCTACCTGCCAACTTTTTTAGCTTTTTTACTCTTAAAAACTTTAATCAAACTCTGTATTTAACAAGTTTACGAAGGTCTTAGTTTTGTCCTGACAACTTTTTAAATTGCACTTTTTCACCACAGACTATTTATCTTTACATACACCTTAGCCAAATACATTTAAACTCAGTTTTTCACAATTCCTGACATTTAATCCTAGTAAAAATTCCCTGTCTTAGGTCAGTTAGGATCACCACTTTATTTTAAGAATGTTACATGTCAGAATAATAGTAGATAGAATGATTTATTTCAGCTTTTATTTCTTTCATCACATTCCCAGTGGGCCAGAAGTTTACATACACTCAATTAGTATTTGGGAGCATTGCTTGTAAATTCTTTAACTTGGGTCAAACGTTTTGGGTAGCCTTCCACAAGCTCCCAGAATAAGTTAGGGGAATTTTGGCCCATTCCTCCTGACAGAGCTGGTGTAACTGAGTCAAGTTTGTAGGCCTCCTTGCTCACACACACTTTTTCAGTTCTGCCCACAATATGTCTATAGAATTGAGGTCAGGGCTTTGTGATGGCCACTCCAATACCTTGACTTTGTTGTCCTTAAGCCATTTTGCCACAACTTTGTAAGTATGCTTGGGGTCATTGTCCATTTGGAAGACCCATTTGCGACCAAGCTTTAACTTCCTGACTGATGTCTTGAGATGTTGCTTCAATATATCCACATAATTTTCCTACTTCATGATGCCATCTATTTTGTGAAGTGTACCAGTCCCTCTTGCAGCAAAGCACCCCCACAACATGATGCTGCCACCCCCGTGCTTCATAACATAACGATGGTCATTATGGCCAAACAGTTTCATCAGACCAGAGGACATTTCTCCAAAAAGTACAATCTTTGTCCCCATGTGCAGTTGCGAACCGTAGTCTGGCTTTTTTATGGCCTTTTGGAGCAGTGGCTTCTTCCTTGCTGAGCGGCCTTTCAGGTTATGTTGATATAGGACTTGTTTTACTGTGGATATAGATACTTTTGTACAGAATTAAAGATAGACTTCTCCTTAATGCAACCACTGTGTCAGATTTCAAAAAAACTTTACGGGAAAAGCATAATCTGAGTACGGCGCTCAGAGCCCAATCCAGCCAAAGAAATTTCCGCCATGTTGGAGTCAACAGAAGTTAGAAATAACATGATAAATATTCACTTACCTTTGATGATCTTCATCAGAATGCACTCCCAGGAATCCCAGTTTGACAATAAATGACTGATTTGTTCTATAAAGTTCCATAAAGTCCATCATTTATGTCCAAATAGCCACTAGTTGTTAGCGTGTTCAGCCCAGTAATCCATCTTCATGAGCACTAGGTCCAGACAAAAACTCGAAAAGTTCCATTACAGGTCGTAGAAACATATCAAACGATGTATGGAATCAATCTTTAGGATGTTTATTTTTTTTATTTTTTTTTATTTTTTTTAAAAATAATTTTATCCCATTTTCTCCCCAATTTTCGTGGTATCCAATCGCTAGTAATTACTATCTTGTCTCATCGCTACAACTCCCGTACGGGCTCGGGAGAGACGAAGGTCGAAAGTCATGCGTCCTCCGAAGCACAACCCAACCAAGCCGCACTGCTTCTTAACACAGCGCGCCTCCAACCCGGAAGCCAGCCGCACCAATGTGTCGGAGGAAACACCGTGTACCTGGCCCCCTTGGTTAGCGCGCACTGCGCCCGGCCCGCCACAGGAGTCGCTGGAGCGCGATGAGACAAGGATATCCCTACCGGCCAAACCCTCCCTAACCCGGACGACGCTATGCCAATTGTGCGTCGCCCCACGGACCTCCCGGTCGCGGCCGGCTGCGACAGAGCCTGGGCGCGAACCCTGAGACTCTGGTGGCGCAGTTAGCACTGCGATGCAGTGCCCTAGACCACTGCGCCACCCGGGAGGCCCATTTTAGGATGTTTTTAACATAAAATCATCAATAATGTTCCAACCGGAGAATTCCATTGTCTGTAGCAAAGGACTGGAACGAGAGCTAACTCTGTCGGGAGCGCGCATCAAGGGCTTGAGGCACTCTGCCAGACCCATGACTCATTCAGCTCCCATTCCCCCCTCCTGTATAGCAGAAGCCTGAAACAAGTTTCTAGAGACGGTTGACATCTAGTGGAAGCCTTAGGAAGTGCAACTTAACCCCATAGACACTGTGTATTCGGTAGGCCAAGCTTTGAAAAACTACAAACCTCAGATTTCCCACTTCCTGGTTGGATTTTTCTCAGGTTTTTGCCTGCCATATGAGTTCTGTTATACTCACAGACATCATTCAAACAGTTTTAGAAACAGAGTGTTTTTTATCCAGTACTACTAATAATATGCATATATTAGCATCTGGGACAGAGTAGCAGGCAGTTTACTCTGGGCATGCATTTCATGCAAATGTGAAAATGCTGCCCCCTATCCCAAACAGGTTAACCAGCCTGCCAGGTTAGTGGAGTCGGCCACTAGCACAGTCAGTGTAGTCAGCTTAATTTTCCCCATTGAGACCGTGTCTGTGCCTCAATCTAGGCCAGGCCAAACTAAACATGGCGGTGTTCGCCTTAGCAATATCACTGGAATAAAGACCTCCTCCATTCCTGTCATTATTGAAAGAGCTTGTGATAATATCTGACATCTCAAGAAAGGACTACTTAATGTTAGATCCCTCACTTCCAGTCATAGTCAATGAACTAATCACTGATCATGACCTTGATGTAAAATCTATGCAGCCTACTCAATCACTTTTTATAGATACTGTTTACAGGCCTCGCGGGCCGTATACAGCGTTCCTCACAGAGTTCTCTAAATTCCTATAGGATCTTGTAGTCATGGCAGATATTTATTTTTTAGTGGTTCAGACCACTAAACAACTAATGATTTAGAACCACAGAGAGTTAACACATGTCGCAAAGAAAACAGGAACTGCCTCCACTATTGCAGCACCATTTCCACTTCAACATCATCAAAACACCTCTGCTTAGTCTAATACAGTGACAACTAAAAGATACCAAAAACAATTTAGCCCAATCAAGAGATGTGCTGTTTCGCTCAATCGGATGCTGTCTCCTGTGAGATACATTCAGCCTCTTGCGAATTGAAGGAAAATTAGGAAACAGAGACAAATTATAAATTATTATTATTATTTTATTTTTTTAATTTTGGGGGAAGTCTGGCTTCCCTTGGCATCCATGAATACACACCACTGGCAATACTACTCGGTGACTACTGTAAACACACGTTAAATAACCGTTCCATTGGGAAGGAAAGGAGGGGGAGGGTGGGATAGGATGGGTGGTTAGAACATCCTCCTAGGGGAGCAACCGACTGGATCCACCCCTCCTCCTTGGCTCTGTCTGGGGGAGGTACATTAAGCCCTAGTGGATTTGAGAGAGGCCCGGATTGTTCATTAATAAAGAAAGGATGAGACTAGGAGTGGTGGTGGGGTTAGGGGGTAAGGGGTGAGGGTGGGGGTTATGGGGTGGTGTGTGGGGGTTAGGGGATTGGGGGAGGAAGGAAGGGGGTTCAGGGGCAGGGGGATCGAGGGGGGAAGGAGGTAGGGGGTGGGTAGGAGCAGGGTGCGAGGGGGGAAGGGGCAGACTAAAAGGGAGTGGGAGAGAAAGAGCAGGGGAAAGAATGAATGATACAGAGGGGGAGGGAGGGAGAAAGGGGCTACTTCATATTAGACAGTAATTAAATAATCATCTGTGTTTCCCTTGCTCACCTCCTCCCCTCCGCCTCCATAAGCACCAGTGGCCACAACACCTGTCACAACTAATCACACACACACACACACAGCCTCATTAACAACACACAGAGACACCTAAACACATAAAATAAGAAACAAACGCAAAAACAGTGATGTGTGTGTATCGTATGATAATGGCCTTACAGATGAGTATATCTTATGGGGACTAGTCAGATATTTACAGACAGGGATCTTCAAATAAATGTCTGGATAATCCCCCCCCCCACCCCCACTAGCTTGTCCTACTGTGTATCAGATATCTGCTGTTCTCCCCTAGGTGAGGGTTAAGCTCTGACCGGGCCTGGGTGATCGGGGGGTGGGGGATGGTAGACTGAAGGTTGGAGATGAGGACACACTATCAACCCTAATTAAAAACAGCCCACACCAGGACAGAGCAGATGATCCAATATGCATGTTAATTTTGACAATGTAAATAGTGACAAAAATTAGTCAAACAGCTATTTTCAGTGGCAATTGACGAGATGACATCTGACTAAATAGACCCAGAAAAAACTAAACAAAAATTATTTTTAATTTCTGTTGAGGAAAACAAGATGAGACTAAAGTATCTCTGACTAAAATCTGACTAGTAATTGGACTGGACACGAGCTTTTGGAGAGATTGAGAGCGTTTCAGTGCAGGACATTAACAGAATTGTAAGGCTTTCTCATGTGTGGTGGAAAATAAATACCATGCCCAGGTCATTCACTAGTCACTTTTCTACCCGCCAACCATTCTCCAATCTGGCAGCAACAAGTCATTGATGCAAATAAGGCACATGCCAAGGCTACTCTCCCAGTGGTACAAGCTCCCAATAGAAAACGTTTGGAGCCACTTTACTTATCGTGTTGATTCAAACAAGACTGAATGCAACATTTCCACAGGAGAAGACAGCATTTGCACCCATAATTTGACAGGGAAAAATATACCAACCTCAAGAGACATCTGAAAGCGCATCATTCCAATATACTGTATATGCTCAGATAATAATAGATTGATAATGCCAGCTAGTTAGCTTGCTGCAATCAATCAGACCACTACTTATGACAGAACTTTGGTTATAGCTACAGTATGTCAAGGGGTAGGGCTCCAGACTGGGATCATTTAGTGCATTTTGCGACCCTTTGACTTGGCTGCGCAAGTTTCATTTTTAATTGGTTGCATCAGTGTGAGCTGAACATTCTATCACACCCTGATCTGTTTCACCTGTCTTTGTGATTGTCTCCACCCCCCCTCCAGGTGTCGCCCATCTTCCTCATTATCCCCTGTGTATTTATACCTGTGTTCTCTGTTTGTCTGTTGCCAGTTCATCTTGTTTGTCAAGTCAACCAGTGTTTTTGTTCTCAGCGCCTGCTGTTCACAGTCTCTCTTTTTCTCGTCCTCCTGGTTTTGACCCATGCCTGTCCTGACTCTGAGCCTGCCTGCCTGACCACTCTGCCTGCCAACCTGTACCTTTGCCCCACCTCTGGATTATTGACCTGAGCCTGCCTGCCGTCCGGTACCGTTGCCCCACCTCTGGTTTATTGACCCCTGCCTGCCTTGACCTGTCTATTGCCTGCCCCGGTTGGATTATTAAACCATTGTTCATTTGATGTGTCTGCATCTGGGTCTTAACTTCATACCTGATACATTCATTATATGGTCACCTCACTGAAAAGTTTCAGAACATCCTATTTTTTAGGTGGGCAAAAACATGATTTGGTCAAAAAGTCAAGTGCATTATCCTCATGATTCCTGGGCCTGGGTATAATTGGTTATTTGTGATCTCTTAATATTGAGCTCCATAGCAACCATTTTACAACCAAGATATTTGATATTGCTTTAAGATACGATGCCCGTGAAATGCACAATTGCACATCAGCCTATGATATTAGTGCACATACACTACCGGTCAAAAGATTTAGAACACCTACTTATTCAAGGGATTTTCTTTATTTTTATTTTAGAATAATAGTGAAGACATCAAAACTATGAAATATCACATATGGAATCATGCAGTAACCAAAAAAAGTGTTAAACAAATGAGGTAGTCACCTGGAATGCATTTCAATTAACAGGTGTGCCTTAACTTAATTTGTGGAATTTCTTTCCTTAAGGCATTTGAGCCAATCAGTTGTGTTTTGACAAGGTAGTGGGGGGGAGGGTATACAGAAGATAGCCATATTTGGTAAAAGACCAAGTCCATATTATGGCAAGAACAGCTCAAATAAGCAAAGAGAAACGACAGCCCATCATTACTTTAAGACATGAAGGTCAGTCAATGCGGAACATTTCAAGAACTTTGAAAGTTTCTTCAAGAGCAGTCGCAAAAACCATCAAGCGCTATGATGAAACTGGCTCTCATGAGGACCGCCACAGGAATGGAAGACCCAGAGTTACCTCTGCTGCAGAGGATAAGTTCATTTGAGTTACTGTACCAGCCTTAGAAAGTGCAGCCCAAATAAATGCTTCACAGAGTTCAAGTAACAGACACATTTCAACATCAACTGTTCAGAGGAGACTGCATGAATCAGGTCTTCATGGTCGAATTGCTGCAAAGCAACCACTACTAAAGGACACCAATAAGAAGAGATTTGCTTGGGCCAAGAAACACGAGCAATGGACATTAGACCAGTGGAAATTTGTCCTTTAGTCTGGAGTCCAAATTGGAGATTTTTGATTCCAACCGCCGTGTCTTTGTGAGACGTGGTGTGGGTGAACGGATGATCTCTGCATATGTATTTCCCACCGTAAAGTATGGAGGAGGTATGATGGTGTGGGGGTGTTTTGCTAGTGACACTGTCTGATTTATTTAGAATTCAAGGCACACTTATCAACATGGCTATCACAGCATTCTGCAGCGATACACCATCCCATCTGGTTTGGTCTTAGTGGGGCTATCCTTTGTTTTTCAACAGGACAATGACCCAACACTCCTCCAGGCTGTGTAAGGGCTATTTTACCAAGAAGGAGTGTGATGGAGTGCTGCATCAGATGGCCTAGCCCAATCTCAACCAAATTGAGATTGTTTGGGATGAGTTGGACTGCAGAGTGAAGAAAAAGCAGCCAACAAGTGCTCAGCATATGTGGAAAAGCCTTCAAGACTGTTGGAAAAGCATTCCAGGTGAAGCTGGTTGAGGGAATGCCAAGAGTGTGCAAAGCTGTCATCAAGGCAAAGGGTGGCTATTTGAAGAATCTCAAATATAAAATATATTTTGATTTAACACTTTTTTGGTTACTACATGATTCCATATGTGTTATTTCATAGTTTTGAAATCTTCACTATTATTCTACAATGTAGAAAATAGAACAAATAAATAAAGACCCTTGAATGAATAGGTGTTCTAAAACTTTTGACAGGGAGTGTAGAGTAAAGATGTAGGCAAATTCATCTCTATTGAACAACAATTCAGAACTATCTGGAGCCCTATTTTGACAGTAAAACATAACAATACTATATTGTCAACCCACAATTCATGACAATCACTGGATTAGGTTGCACATCAAAATATTTTGAATCTGTACCGATGTGTGCTGAAAGTCAGGAAGCAAGTTCAGGGAGTGAGTGTTTTAATAAAAATAAACAGACCATAAAACAAAACAAGAAACACTAACAGCACACAGACAAGAAACAGAAACAATGACACCTGGGGAAAGAACCAAAGGGAGTGACACATATAGGGAAGGTAATCAGGGAAGTGAGGGAGTCCAGGTGAGTCTGACGCCGCGCAGGTGCGCGTAACGATGGTGACAGGTGTGCGCCATAACGAGCAGCCTGGTGACCTAGAGGCCGGAGAGGGAGCACACCTGACAGAATCATGCATTCCTGCTGCTACATGTTAGATGAAACAACTTATTTTTTGAATAGCATATCTCAGTAGTCTATTATTCAATCTAAAGCACTGTGAATGACTTTATAAGGTGATAAAAAATATATATACATATTGCGTGGCGCCGCAGAAAAAAAATTGGTGTGACCAAATCATGGGCTGATGCAACCAACTGAAAAAGTTAGTGGCACCAGTGCCACCTGGGAATAGTGTAAGTCTGGAGCACTGTCAAGGGGTGTGATTTTTCATCTGCTGCAGAGTAGCCAATTTGGCTGTTGGGTAGCCAACTTCCCAGTAGCCAATTTGGCTGTTGGGAAGAGAATCATGCGATAGGATGTTATGCCAAAAAATATGTTGGTTGGACAAGGTTATGTAGATTTATGCACATGGAAGTCAGTGATTTATGTTTACTATAGGTTAATGAGGCAATACAAATGTGATGTGACTAACTAAAATAAAAGGGCATTTCCACTGATAAGAAAATATAAACGCAACATTTAAAGTGTTGGTCCCATGTTTTATGAGCTGAAATAAAAGATCCCAGAAATGTTCCATATGCACAAAAAGCTTTTTTCTCTCAAATTTTGAGCACAAATTTGTTTACATCCCTGTTAGTAAGCATTTCTCCTTTGCCAAGATAATACATCCACCTGACAGGTGTGGCATATCAAGAAGTTGATTATATAGCATGATCATTACACAGGTGCACCTTGTGCTGGGGGCAATAAAAGGCCACTCTAAAATGTTCAGTTTTGTTACACAACACAATGCCACAGATGTCTCAAGTTTTGAGGGAGCATGCAATTGGCATGCTGATTGCAGGAATGTCCACCAGATCTGTTGCCAGATAATTTAATGTTCATTCCTCTACCATAAGTTGCCTCCAACATTGTTTTAGAGAATTTGGCAGCACACCCAACCGGCCTCACAACTGCAGACCACGTGTAACATAGCCAGCTCAGGACCTTCACATCCGGCTTCTTCACCTGCAAGATCTGAGACCAGCCATCCGGACAGCTGATGAAACTGTGGGTTTGCACAACCGAAGAATCTCTGCACAAACTGTCAGAAACCGTCTCAGGGAAGCACATCTGCGTGCTTGTCGTCCTCACCAGGGTCTTACCCTGACTGCAGTTCGGCGTCGTAACCGATTTCAGTGGACAAATGCTCACCTCGATGGCCATCCTGAGGCCCATTGTCGTGCCATTCATCCGCCGTCATCACCTCATGTTTCAGCATGATAATGCACAGCCCCATGTCGCAAGGATCTGTACACAATTCCTGGAAGTTGGAAATGTCTCAGTTCTTCCATGGCCTGCATACTTACCAGACAAGTCACCCATTGAGCATGTGGGATGAACTGGATCGACGTGTACAACAGCATGTTTATATTTTATATTTGTATTTTATATTTTTAAGTGTAGTTTACTAAAATGGCCCACTGTTTGTCAGTTTGACAATAACTGGATTAAATCATTATTCAAATGATAAAAATGTCACTACGATTTACTGATATTTTAGTGAAAATTACTCAAACTAGAATACATTTTTAAAAAGAGTGCCAAAATGAACACTGCTGTAAAGACAATCACGCACACACACGTGTGCGCACACATGCACACACCCACACATATTCAGCCAACACCAGATTAGGCTGTAAAACTCCAGGAGAGACCAGGGTGTCCATCCATCATCAATAACAACAGCTTTGTCTGATCTACTATTGACTGTAGAAGTCACCACGTCTTGACATCCATGTTTATTCAAAGTTGTATAACATTATTACCTCTAATTTGGATTTAGGGGTTAAATGTAACCATGGTCCCTGTGTAACGTACACGAGTCAGACTCATGGTCTCGTGACGAGGTAGCCCTACCTGCGACTTCAAAACCAGTGTCACCCTCGTCCCAAGAGGGAATTTCCCCTTGGTCTAACGCAAGACCTTAGTTTCTGCCGTGGGAGACCTGGGTTCAGATACCGCCCGTGACACCTGGTTGTTCCTCCAGATTGCAGAGAGAGTGATGTCGGCATGGATTCAAACGAAACCAGATAAACGACATGTGCACTGTACCTGTAAAACTGATGTCTTTTTAAGCCGACATCTGCAGCGTTGGACATCTAAAATGGACACCATATGTAACTTCACCTCCACCTCAAAGATGCAATGCTAGGCATTTTGTCCTCATACTGTATCTTCCACATCATAATATCATGCTTACTGTTTATTACATTCATTTGCTTTCATGACAAAACAGATACATTCAACTCTAGCACACATAAATTACAACATGTCAAGCAACATCTACAATGGCTCCACCATAACATCTATTTCATACATTACACTGTAAGACCTTTAACGACAAGAGGTTCATATTAGATTCTAATACGCTTAATGAAAACATGTCAGATGTACAACATACCCACTATCATTTAAACATCCCATACATTACAGTATAATACCATCACCCCAAAAATCTCCATCTGCCAATACCAATACCAGATTAAGCATACACACACCCTTAGCAATTACATTGGCAACACTCTGGATAGCAACTAAACATGGACGTTACATTATGTATAATTATCAAATCAAATCAAATGTTATTTGTCACATGCACCGAATACAACAGGTGTAGACCTTACAGTGAAATGCTTACTTACAAGCCCTTAACCAACAATGCAGTTTTAAGAAAAAATACAAAAAAATGAAGAAAAAATATATAAATGCTAAAAATACTAATAAAATGAACAATGTGCATAAATAAATATATATATTTTTTTAAATATAAAAAAATAATGACAAACAATATAAATAAATAATAACAATAAAAAATACAATTCAAAAATAAATAAAAGTAACAAATTATTATAGAGCAGCAGTAAAATAACAATAGAGAGGCTATATACAGGGGGCACCAGTTAGTCAAGGTAATTGAGGTAATATGTACATGTAGGTAGAGTTATTAAAGTGGCTATGTATAGATAATAAATAGAGAGTAGCAGCAGCGTAAAACGGCGGGGGGTGGGGGGGGGGGGCAATGCAAATAGTCTGGGTAGATATTTGATTAGATTTTCAGGAGTCTTATGGCTTGGGGGTAGAAGATGTTTAGAAGCCTCTTGGACCTAGACTTGGCGCTCCGGTACCGCTTGCCGTGCGATAGCGGGGAGAACAGTCTATGACTAGGGTAGCTGGAGTCTTTGACAATTTTTAGGGCCTACCTCTGACACAGCCTGGTATAGAGGTCCTGGATGGCAGGAAGCTTGGCCCCAGTGATGTATTGGGCCGTACGCACTACCCTCTGTAGTGTCTTGTGGTTGGAGGCCAAGCAGTTGCCATACCAGGCTTTGATGCAACCAGTCAGGATGCTCTTGATGTTGAAGCTGTAAAAAAAAATGGAGGATCTGAGGCCCCATGCCAAATCTTTTCAGTCTCCTGAGGGGGAATAGGTTTTGTCGTGCCCTCTTCACGACTATCTTGGTGTGCTTGGACCGTGTTAGTTTGTTGGTGATGTGGACACCAAGGAACTTGAAGTTCTCAACCTGCTCCATTACAGCCCCGTCGACGAGAATGGGGGCGTGCTCGGTCCTCCTTTTCCTGTTGTCCACAATCATCTCCTTTGTGAGCCATGACCAGCCTTTCACAGCACTCATGGCTACAGACGTGAGTGCTACGGGCCGGTAGTCATTTAGGCAGGCTACCTTAGTGTTCTTGGGCATATGGTGGTCTGCTTGAAACATGTTGGTATTACAGAGTCAGACAGGGAGAAGTTGAAAATGTCAGTGACGACACTTGCCAGTTGGTCAGCGCATGCTCGCAGTACACGTCCTAGTAATCCGTCTGGCCCTGCGGCCTTACTCACATCGGCTACAGAGAGCGTGATCACACAGTCGTCCGGAACAGCTGATTCTCTCATACATGCTTCAGTGTTACTTGCCTCAAATCGAGCATATAAGTATTTTTAGCTTTTCTGGTAGGCTCGTGGCTGTGCTTCCATTTGTAGTCTGTAATAGTTTGCAAGCCCTGCCACATCTGACGAGCATCAGAGCCGGTGTGGTAAGATTCAATCTTAGTCCTGTATTGACGCTTTGCCTGTTTGATGGTTTGTCAGAGAACATAGCGGGATTTCTTATAAACTTCCGGGTTAGAGTCCCGCTCCTTGAAAGTGGCAGCTCTACCCTTTACCTCAGTGCGGATGTTGCCTGTAATTTATGGCTTCTGGTTGGGGTACATACGGTCACTTTCGGGACGATGCCATCGATGCACTTATTGATGAAGCCAGTGACTGATGTGGTGTACTCCTCAATGCCATCGGAAGAATCACGGAACGTATTCCAGTCTGTGCTAGCAAAACAATCCTGTAGCTTAGCATCTGCGTCATCTGACCACTTTCTTATTGACTGAGTCACTGGTGCTTCCTGCTTTAGTTTTTTGTTTGTATGCAGGAATCAGGAGGATAGAATTATTGTCAGATTTGCCAAATGGAGGGAGAGGGAGAGCTTGTACGCGTCTCTGTGTGCAGTAAAGGTGGTCTAGAGTTTTTTTCAGTCTGGTTGCACATTTAACATGCTGGTAGAAATGAGGTAAAACGGATTTGAGTTTTCCTGCATTGAAGTCCCCGGCCACTAGGAGCGCCGCCTCTGGGTGAGCATTTTCCTGTTTACTTATGGCCATATACAGCTTATCGAGTGCGGTCTTAGTGCCAACATCGGTTTGTGGTGGTATGTAGACAGCTATGAAAAATACAGATGAAAACTCTCTTGGTCAATAGTGTGGTCTACAGCTTATCATGAGATACCTCAGGCGAGCAAAACCTTGAGACTTCCTTAGATTTCGTGCACCAGCTGTTGTTTACAAATATACATAGACTGCCACCCCTTGTCTTACCAGAGGCCGCTGTTCTATCCTGCCAAAAATGATTAACACCCGCCAGCTCAGCTGTATGTTATTCATGTGGTCGTTCAGGGACGACTCGGTGAAACATAAGATATTACAGTTTTTAATGTCCCGTTGGTAGGATATACGTGATCGTAGTTCATCTATTTTATTATCGATTTATTGTACTTTGGCTAATAGATAGTAGATTACCCTCTCGGCGACGGATCCTAATAAGGCACCCGGATCTTCGTCCACGATAATTCAGTCTCTTTCTCCTGCGAATTACGGGGATGAGGGCCTTGTCGGGAGTCTGAAGTAAATCCTTCCCATTAGACTCGTTGAATAAAACGTATTCCTCCAGTATGGGGTGAGTAATCGCTGTCCTGATATCTAGAAGCTCTTTTCAGTCATAAGACACGGTGGCAGAAACATTATGTGCAACATAACTGACATACACAATAGCACAATTGGTTACAGAATCGTAAAACGGCAGCCATCTCCTTCTGCGTCATGGTCTCTCCTATACAACCCCATATGGCGATGTAGACTTCTGGCTGGGTCGTCAGGGTTTGGCTTTATGTTGTAGGAGTGGGTGGGCAGTGCTGTCTGTGCGTATTCCTTCACTCACTCATTCATTCATTTTCACTTAGGTTAGCCAGAGGCAGGGTAATGTAGCATATAGACAGTATGTGCTGCTAATATGGCCACCACTAATGACGGTCATCTAGATAGCCTTTATAAGCTGGAAAATAATATTTTACATATTATGTTTGTTAATATTATGCCTGTGAAGATCCAACTAGTGGAGTAGACGACTACTGCTGTGGCTGTTGTCGTATAGGCTACTTATGCATTTCAAAAGGTTCAGACACTATAGCCCTTATTGTACTAGCTGTTTACCAATCACTTTGTATCTTTACTAGATGAAGGTTTGAAATAAAAGTGTCTCATACTGTAAACATGTACACACAGACACGCATACACACACGAACATGCATACACACATTGACACACACACACACACACACACACACACACACACACACACACACACACACACACACACACACACACACACACACACACACACACACACACACACACACACACACACACACACACACACACACACACACACACACACACACACACACACAGGAGCAGAGGAGACAGGATTTGATCATCGGAAAGAATCTCCATGTATGTAACGTGATAATGAAAAGGAAATATTCATATTAGGGGAAAACAAACTATTGAAAAGCTCCTCATTAGACCTCATTAATATATGCAAATGCTCTTAATTAGACAGAGGACCTTGGGATTCCTTCCTTCTTTTTGGCTTGTTTTTTCCCACTGTTTGTTTTTCTCTTTTTGTTGTTTTGAAGTCCTTTCCCATTCCCTTTCGTCCTCCTTCTCCCATTTTCCCGGTCCTACAGTATCTTCCTCTCCTCCCCTCTGGTTCCTCTTACCGTCCTTTCATCACTGGGGTGCCAACCTGACCTGTCCCTTCTCCTCTGACACCCACAGCTTTCTGCTTTACTGTACTGGAGGATGGAGCTGCTCCACAGGAGGAGTCCTGGTTTGGTGCCTCTCTCTGTGGTTCCGGTCAAACCCAATCACTCACAATGACTGGCACAGGCCCAATCTATCATCCACAGTGAGCTTCTAGTAAAGACACTTTCAATTGGGGGTTCATGAAATCTCATCAAGGCTGTATGAGTTTGATTAAGTGTGGTGCCTTAACAAAGTCAAGATGAACGTATGTTTTAAGAGCTGAATGACATGTAATCCGACTTTTACGACCCACTCCAGTTTAAGTTCCATATACATTTATTTGCCATTTGTAACATTGGAATTTCTCCTCGACGAGACCTAGTAAAAAAAAAGAAATATATATATATAAAATCTATACAAATAGACACTCAAGGTGCGGTTAGATAGACTTTTATCAGCATGGGTGCCACTGTCTGTCAGGAGATGCTGTTGATGGGGCCTTGAGGGCCTCATTGAACATGCAAGTGTCAGTGAGACGTGTTACACTGTTATTTTCTACAGGTGCACATTCGTCTCATAATTTACAGTGAACTTGTATCGCTTTTATTTTTGGCACTTGGTTATTGTTAATTATTTAGAGACATCTAATTGGCTCTTGTGTTCAGGGCAAAGGAATCGTTCATCTTAAGGGGTTTGGTGCCACCACAATTTCCTCTTCCCGTTTTTACAATATTTTTACAGTATTCTCAGTATTATTTGCAGTATATTTACACTACAATCTTCCCCACTAAGTCATGTAGTCAAACAGTTGCTAAACAGCTATTTTCAGGTCTCTCCAGAGATGTTTGATCGGGTTCAAATCCAGGCTTTGGCAGGGCCACTCAAGGACATTCAGAGACTTGTCCTGAAGCCACTCCTACATTGTCTTGGCTATGTGCTTAGGGTCGTTGTCTTGTTGGAAGGTAAAACCTTCGCACCAGTCTGAGGTCCTGATCTATCTGGAGCAGGTTTTCATCAAGGGTCTCTCTGTGCTTTGCTCCGTTCATCTTTCCCTCGATCCTGACTAGTATCCCAGTCCTTGCCGCTGAAAAACATCCCCCCAGCATGATGCTGCCACCACCATGCTTCACTGTAGGGATGGCGTCAGGTTTCCTCCACATGTGACTCTTGACATTCAGACCAATGAGCTCAATCTTTGTTTCATCAGACCAGATAATCTTGATTCTCATGGTCTGAGAATCCTTCAGGTGCCTTTTAGCAAACTGTAATGTGCCTTTTACTGCGAAGTGGCTTCCGTCTGGCCGCTCTACCATAAAGGCCTGATTGGTGGAGTGATGCAGAGATGGTTTTCCTTCTGAAAGGTTCTCCCATCTCCACAGAGGAACTCTGGAGCTCTGTCAGAGTGACCATCGGGTTCTTGGTCACCTCCCTGACCAAGGCTCTTCTCCCCCGATTGCTCAGTTTGGCCGGGCGGCTAGCTCTAGGAAGAGTCTTGGTGATTCCAAACTTCTTCCATTTAAGAATAATGGAGGCCCCTGTGCATACATTTTCTGGTACCCTTCCCCAAATCTGTGCCTCGACACAATCCTGTCTCTGAGCTCTACGGGCAATTCCTTTGACCTCATAGCTTGGTATTTGCTCAGACATGCACTGTCAACTGTGGGACCTTATATAGACAGGTGTGTGCCTTTCCAAATCATGTCCAATCAATTGAATTTACCACAGGTGTAGAAACATCTCAAGGATGATCAATTGAAACAGGATGTACCTGAGCTCAATTTCAAGTATCATAGGAAAGGGTACATAATACTTATGTAAATAAGCTGTTTTTATTTTAAATACATTTGATAAAATGTATAAAAAACTGTTTTTGCTTTGCCATTATGGGTTATTGTGTTTAGCTTGATGAGGAAAATTATCTGTTACATTTATTTTAGAACAATGCTGTAACATAACAAAATATGAAAAGGTCAAGGGGTTTGAATACTTTCTGAATGCACTGTACATAAATAAATATTTGAGAGAGAGAGAGAGAGAGAGAGAGGAATTTGTTTTTAATGGGAAGGGTCTCAATTTACTGTTGAGAGTTAGTAGAATACATGCAATTTTGAAATTTGGTTGTGCATCAGTAATTTTCCTCTTGTTATATGTCACTCACTGACAGTCAATCAATTAGCCCATGTCAGATAAAAAAATTGGATTGGTAATTTAGATTAGTCTAGTTAGTCTAGCCAGCTATCTAAACTTGTAGTAATCATGGCCGAATTACCGACCAGGCACGTAGGGCACATGCACAGGGGCCGTGTCCTCCAGGGGGCCAACATTGATTTTGGTAGTCCCTCTCACTCAGATATTACATTGACATGGCATAATTCATGTCAAACTGTGTAGAATTGCAGGAAATTTGCTTTGAAAATGTAAAAAACTTCTCTCCACCCTATCGCAAAATGTTTAGATTTGCGGGAAATTTGCTGTAAAACTGCAACAACAAAAAAAGTTTTGTAAAGCAAACATATTTCTTTACCTTTTGTTAATAAAATACTTTTTATTCAAACAGTTCCCTCTGTATGTATTAAATGTGTAGCGGCTAATTGTATAGCTAATAGGCTATGTGTTTGTAGATCAACTGGGGTGAATGAAGCTACAGCAACCAATGTGATGATGGCTGGGGTAATTTCTTCTTGTTTTTGCTGTACTCTAAATAGCCTTTTAGAGTTTTTAATTGTATAGAAATGCAGTGAATGAGACACACCGCTGGACCTCACTGAAACTCAGACCCTGGATATGGCTCTGGCCATACATACAGTACATGCATACTGTACATTCTGAACGTACACACACTCTGACACATACACGTGTTATAGTACATACAAACAGTTTTAAAATGAAGTGTTTCAAAATATGCAAGTACACTGCCACCATTTTGACAGTGTTGGGAATCACCTGGAAGGCTGTGCAAATGTTTTTCTGCTGCTGCTTTACAATTAATCTCATGAATGTTAATTTAACAATACATCAATTACCAGTAATATTGCATTGTAAAGCATACGCATAAAAAAGCACATTACAGAAACCTTTCAGGTGTATCCAAACACTTGCAAAAGGGGGGCAGCTGGTTGTAAGAATATATACATTTGTGTGTGTTTCAGATCTGTTTACTGTATACATAGAAACATCACTACTCTGGTGTTGTGTCTGTTACTGCTGATTTAGACTCAATTAAATCAAACCCATTGTGCATTTGTTATGAAGAGGCTGTTTTTCCCAGGGTCACATTTATATCGTTTTTTGATACTGTAAAAAAAAAACTGTTACTGTTACCAGGTAGACTGCTCTCACAGATAGATGGTTCCAGTTTTCAGTCTTGGAAATAGACGACTTACTAAAATAGTCTGCTGCTGGACTGCAAACACATTCTCTAAGCGCTCAACAGAGGAAGACATTATGATTATTTCAATGTTACAAAAACACCCGATGGACAACTCATTACAGTAAATGACCAAAAATAATTTGACTTATTCAAATGGTCTTCATCTTTCAGTCCATAGGCGAGCCTCCGCTGGCATGAACTTTCCTTTTGATTCTTATGTTGTTTTTTCCCCCCTGCTTTTAATTATTCAATATTTGTTTGAATAAGTGAACATGAAAAATAATCTCTGTAGACTAAAGAAAGCAATAGTTAATTGGAGTTCAAGAAAAGTTTAGCAATTTTTTTTCTTTTATACTTTTCTTGCATTGTACCATTGGACTTTTTATGCTTTCATGTCAGTTCATTACATTTAATTTATTAATAGCCAATATTTAATGTGCCAAAAATGTCAGATTCAAAGACATGAAAATGGGGCATTTTTTCCTCGTAAGGGGATGCTCAATCTGTTTGGTGCCTGTTGTTGTGACTCAGGGGGGCTCAGACATAGAGGGAGGGGAAGGAGAGAGACAGAGGGAGGGTAAGAGAGCGAAAGAGTGAACTCATCAGTCAGACCTGAAGTTTATCTTTAAACTATGCTCTAAGTCCCAAACTACAGTTCTGCTGTGTGCCAAAAGGCATAACTTTACTCAAACTAACCTCAAAACACAATATAAGACAGTTACAACTTAGCATAAACAAACATCAGTTCAGGACTGTATTGAAGGCAATAAGAACTTTACTCAAACTAAACTTAACCCAAAACAAAAATATATTTTCACACAGTTGCAGTGCCGTCAGGACTGCAGAAGAGTTCATGGTGTCTATGCATGAAGTTTGGACACACACACACACAAAAACACACACACATTGATCTGCTGGCTGTTTGCCCTTGATGTCTGTCCCTCTTCAGCAGAGATGTTCGATATTTCATTGATTGGCTGGGAGAGACACAAATACACACATTCACATTTACACACACACCCATGTACGCACGCACCCACACATACACACAAAAACACACACATACACACACATCTGAGTTTACTGCATTCTTGACAAACATCATTTTACGGCAAGATTCTGCATCAGAACAGTTTGCTTGCACTGTTGAACGGCACGTAGGAAATCACTTGGTTTGAGATGCCATTCATCCACTCTCCTCTTCCTCTTTGTCCAGCAGCAGGCCGTTGTGCCAGAAGCTCTAGGTTCACCTCGTCTCTGATAAAAGCTATCCCAAGTATGTCCCAGGTATAAGTAGTGGAATTACTAACAAATGACAGCCATGAATGGGATGACGGGGGAAACTATTGTCATGTTTATTCATAGCACATTATTCTCTCCTTCCAGGGCACTCACCGCAACACTAAACACACATTTAAAACTCTTCAACTGTGAGTGTTCTCGGAAAAGCTACAGAAAAGACAATACGAAAGTTTCAGACAATAAGGTTCTATCTGCATTTTTGTCAAAAGTTTGTTATTGATATAGCCTTGTTGTGTTCAATGTTCTCTGCCTATACAGTAGCCTAAATACTTCAATTCATGTTGTTAAGTTCAAAAGAATACAATATAAAAATAGCTGACACCATTCAAACCAAACAGCGTTTGGAAATGCAAAGCCAGTTATCTCAGAATCATCTATTTGCAGATAGAACCTTATAGTCCTAAGCTCTTGAATAACCACATACATTAAAGGTAAATGTGTTTGTGAGTTTGAAAGACAGAGGTGAGACAGAGGTAAGTGAGAGAGTGAATGAGTGAGTGAGTGAGTAGCATATGTGTTTGTGAGAATGAATGAGTTAGTCAAAATAAAAGTCATGCACATGACTCGTCTCTGTCTGACTGTGTGTGAATCAGACTGTGTGCCCTTAGCGGAATCGATTGATAATCATGTGTGACTCAATAATTTCCTGACACACACACATCAAATATAGAGTTTCTATGGCAACCTCTGACTAGCACAGAATGTTCAGGAGGCAGTTTCGCATACCATTTGCCAATTTGGTTAATTTAGTCTTTGTGCCGGTGAATAGGGCTTGATTTCCCCCCACCCTACTCATCTCCAGCTACAGCCAGCCATAACCCAGGCGGCAGCAGTGCAGAGCTGAGTCTTCTGTGTACTCTCTCACTCTCACACACACACACACACACGCACGCACGCACGCACGCACGCACGCACGCACGCACGCACGCACGCACACAGAGAGACATTGTTTGGGGGGCTGGAAGCCGGCGGACACAGGAACAGAGTGCGCGGCAGCCCTAATGAGTGACTGGCTGTCAGGAACGGTTAGGGAGCTGCACACAGAGAGGCGGGGCCAGAGAGGGGCGGGGGTGTCCAGACTCAGTCGTGGAGGAGGGGAGGACATCTCTCTCTGCATCTGTCTCTCCTAGTCCTCTTTACTAGATCACGATCTCTGGCTGTCTTTCTCTCTACATCTGTCTCCTAGTCCTCTTCACCAGCTCACTATCTCTGGCTGTCTTTCTCTCTTCATCTGTCTCCTAGTCCTCTTCACCAGCGCACTATCTCTGGCTGTCTTTCTCTCTTCATCTGTCTCCTAGTCCTCTTCACCAGCTCACTATCTCTGGCTGTCTTTCTCTCTTCATCTGTCTCCTAGTCCACTTCACCAGCTCACTATCTCTGGCTGTCTCTTTCTCTCTACATCTGTCTCCTAGTCCTCTTCACCAGCTCACTATCTCTGGCTGTCTCTTTCTCTCTTCATCTGTCTCCTAGTCCACTTCACCAGCTCACTATCTCTGGCTGTCTCTTTCTCTCTTCATCTGTCTCCTAGTCCACTTCACCAGCTCACTATCTCTGGCTGTCTCTTTCTCTCTACATCTGTCTCCTAGTCCTCTTCACCAGCTCACTATCTCTGGCTGTCTCTTTCTCTCTTCATCTGTCTCCTAGTCCTCTTCACCAGCTCACTATCTCTGGCTGTCTCTTTCTCTCTTCATCTGTCTCCTAGTCCTCTTCACCAGCTCACTATCTCTGTCTGTCTCTTTCTCTCTTCATCTGTCTCCTAGTCCTCTTCACCAGCTCATTATCTCTGGCTGTCTCTTTCTCTCTTCATCTGTCTCCTAGTCCTCTTCACCAGCTCACTATCTCTGGCTGTCTCTTTCTTTCTTCATCTGTCTCCTAGTCCTCTTCACCAGCTCACTATCTCTGGCTGTCTCTTTCTCTCTTCATCTGTCTCCTAGTCCTCTTCACCAGCTCACTATCTCTGTCTGTCTCTCTTCATCTGTCTCCTAGTCCTCTTCACCAGCTCACTATCTCTGGCTGTCTTTCTCTCTTCATCTGTCTCCTAGTCCCTTCACCAGCTCACTATCTCTGACAAATTCTCCAAAGTTGGGGTTAGGGTTACAATTAGAGGGTAAGGTTTAGGGTTGGGGTTAACATTAGGGTTGGGAAAAACAATGTCTCTCTCGTGTGTGTGTGTGTGTGTGTGTGTGTGTGTGTGTGTGTGTGTGTGTGTGTGTGTGTGTGTGTGTGTGTGTGTGTGTGTGTGTGTGTGTGTGTGTGTGTGTGTGTGTGTGTGTGTGTGTGTGTGTGTTTGTATATGGTTTTTGGTTGAACGTGCCGCCTTTAGTTCGACTCAATGAGTCCTGCTGTCCACTACATATGTTTGGTATGTTCCTCTGCCTCTATTACATGAATGTGCAAACAAGCTCTCATACAATGACAACCATCTGTCTACACTGCCCCAGTCCTCACTGCATCTCCAAAGTGGAGGGGAAACTGTTCCGCTTTTACAGCAGATCAAAATCAATACACACCTAACAATAGCTCTCAATTGTTCTCAATGAAACTGTAACTTGCTCCGTTGCCTCTCACTTGCCAACAGATGTCCGAAAGCTGTGGAAACGGGTTTATCAGGGCACACAAAGGAAAACATTTTAAAACCTTTTGCAACGGAACACAGATTCCCTGATTCAGTCTATTTGGAACCTCACATACAGTGCATTCGGAAAGTATTCAGACCCCTTGACTTTTTCCACATTTTGTTACATTACAGCATTCTTCTAAAATTGATAAATAAAACATTTTCCTCATCAATCTACTCACAATACTCCGTAATGACAAAGCGAAAAATGATTTTTTATATTTTTTTCAAATTCATATTTTAATTTTTTACAGAAATACGTTATTTACATAAGTATTCAGACCCTTTGCTATGAGACTTGAAATTGAGCTCAGGCGCATCCTGTTTCCAATGATCATCCTTGAGATGTTTCTACAACTTGATTGGAGTCCACCTGTTGCAAATTCAATTGATTAGACATGATTTGGAAAGGCACACACCTGTCTATATAAGGTCCCACAGTTGACAGTGCATGTCAGAACAAAAACCAAGCCATGAGGTTGAAGGAATTGTCTGTACAGCTCCGAGATAGAATTGTGTCTAGGCACAGATTTGGGAAAGGGTACAAAAAATGGCTGCAGCATTGAAGGTCCCCAAGAACACAGTGGCCTCCATCATTCTTAAATGGAAGAAGTTTGGAACCACCAAGACTCTTCCTAGAGCTGGCCTCCCGGCCAAACTGAGCAATCGGGGGAGAAGGGCCTTGGTCAGGGAGGTGACCAAGAACCTGATGGTCACTCTGACAGAGCTCCAGAGTTCCTCTGTGGAGATGGGAGAACCTACCAGAAGGACAACCATCTCTGCAGCACTCCACCAATCAGGCCTTTATGGTAGAGAGGCCAGACGGAAGCCACTCCTCAGTAAAAGGCACATGACAGCCCGCTTGGAGTTTGCCAAAAGGCACCCAAAGACTCTCAGACCATGAGAAACAAGATTGTTTGGGCTGATGAAACCAAGATTGAACACTTTGGCCTGAAGTCAAGTGTCACGTCTGGAGGAAACCTGGCACCATCCTTACCGTGAAGCATGGTGGTGGCAACATAATGCTGTGGGATGTTTTTCAGCGGCAGGGACTGGGAGACTAGTCAGGATCGAGGGAAAGATGAATGGAGCAAAGTACAGAGAGATCCTTGATGAAAACCTGCTCCAGAGCCCTCAGGACCTCAGACTGGGGCCAAGGTTCGCCTTCCAACAGGACAATGACCCTAAGCACAGAGCCAAGACAACACAGGAGTGGCTTCGGGACAAGTCTCTGAATGTCCTTGAGTGGCCCAGCCAGAGCCCGGACTTGAACCCGATCGAACATCTAGGATATGCTAGGATATGCATATAATTGGTAGATTTGGATAGAAAACACTCTAAAGTTTCCAAAACGGTTAAAATAATGTCTGAGTATAGCAGGACTGATATGGCAGGCGAAAACCTGAGAAAAATCCATCCAGGAAGTGGGATTTTTCTATGTTTGTAGTTTTCCATTGACTGCCTGTACAGATTCCATTGACTTAGGACTCAAATTGCACTTCCTATGGCTTCCACTAGATGTCAACAGTCTTTAGAAATTGTTTCATGCTTGTATTCTGAAAAACGAGGGAGTAAGACCACTCTGAGTGAGTGGACACTGGAAAGTCCCAGAGCTGTTTACTGCGCAAGACCGAGAACGCGCATTTCTTGTTTTTCTTTTATATTGACGAAGCTATTGTCCGGTTGAAATATTATTGATTATTATGACTAAAAACAACCTGAGGATTGATTATAAACATCGTTTGACATGTTTCTACGAACCTTACTGATACTTTTTAGATTTTTCATCTGCCTGTTGTGACTGCCTTTGAGCCAATGGATTACTGAACAAAACGTGCCAACAAAACGGAGGTTTTTGGATATAAAGAGGGACTTTATCGAACAAAACAAACATTTATTGTGTAACTGGAAGTCTTGTGAGTGCAACCATATGAAGATCATCAAAGGTAAGTGATTAATTTTATCGCTATTTCTGACTTTTGTTACTCCTCTACTTGGCTGGTAACTGTTTGTAATGTTTTGTGTGCTGGGCGCTGTCCTCAAATAATCGCATGGTATGCTTTCGCCGTAAAGCCTTTTTGAAATCTGACACAACGGTTGGATTAACAAGAAGTTAATCTTTAAACTGATGTATAACAATTGTATGTTTTATGAATTTTTATTATGAGTGTTTTTGAATTTGGCGCTCTGCAATTTCACCGGATGTTGGCCAGGTGGGACGGTAGCGTCCCACATACCCTAGAGAGGTTAAGGGGTATTGTGTGTAGATTGTAAAAACAATTTAATCCATTTTCGAAAAAGGCTGTAACGTAAAACAAAATGTGGAAAAAGTCAAGGGGTCTGAATACTTTCCGAATGCACTGTAGTATGCAAATCAAACAGTTAAACCCACAGAGACGTTCCAAAATGGTACCCTATTAATTCAAAATGCCCGTGTAGTTTGTGTGTGTGTGTGTGTGTGTGTGTGTGTGTGTGTGTGTGTGTGTGTGTGTGTGTGTGTGTGTGTGTGTGTGTGTGTGTGTGTGTGTGTGTGTGTGTGTGTGTGTGTGTGTGTGTGTGTGTGGTGGACGTGTTTAGCTATTCTTTTGTGTACCAAAAGTCCCCACAAGAATAGTAAACAAACAAACATTTGGCTGGGGACATTTTGTTGTTCCCCACAAGGTCAAATGCTATTTCTAGGGGGCTTAGTGTTAAGGTTAGAATTAGGGTTAGAATTAGGTTTAGGGTTAAGGTTAGGAGCTAGGGTTAGATTTTGGGTCAGGGTTAGGAGCTAGAGTTAAGGTTAAGGTTAGATTTTGGGGTTAGGGTTAAGGTTAAGGTTAGGGTAAGAGTACGGGCTAGGGTTAGGGGTCAAGGAAAATAGTATTTTGAATGAGACTGAATTGTGTGTCCCCACAAGGTCAGCGGTTCAAGACTGTGTGTGTGTGGTCTAACTTTACTATCCTTTTGGGTTTCAAAAGTCTTCACAAGGACAGTAAAACAAGAAACGATAGTAAAACAAGAAAAAGTGGGGATTAGAGTTAAATTTAGAGTCAGGGTTAGAATTAGGGTTAGGTGTTATGTTTCAAAGTGTTAGTGTTAGGGGTTTCAGGTTAAGATTAGGGTTAAGTTTAGGGTTAAGAGTTAGGGAAAATATGATTTTGGATTAGGGTTGGAATAGGGGTACATTTTTTGGTCCCCATAGTAAAACCAACATGTGCGTGTGTGTACGTGTGTGTCTGTTTGCGGGCATGATTGGGTATCTTTGCTTATGTGTGTATGTGTGTGGCGTTTATTTTATTTGTGTGTGTGGGTTGTGTTTTCATGTGCCACTTAGAAATCTGACGTCTGTCCAGGCACAAGGGACGTCGGGAGATGCCTTTAAGACCGGCCACTAGGGGCAACGGTGAGAGCTATTACCATCAAGTAGGCTTTCTATGGTTTTCTCTGGAGGGGGATGGCGGATGGCCATAAACCGTGAGCTTCGGCTTTGAGGGTTGCTTGTTCAATCCCAGTAATAGGCACACGTTTAAAAAAATTTTTTTTTTACCCTATCCCAAACCTTAAAGATCTGCAGATGCACCCCACCCCCCACCAGCCATGAGTAATCTGATGAATAGTTGTGGATTACAGTTAATTCATATACATTTTTTAAATCGCAGAGGAGATGCTGGTGATGAGGAGGATGATTGTTATCATTACCATAATCATTACACTTCGTCTACACGTGTCTGTGTGTGTGTCTGTGTGTGTGTGTATGTCTGTGTGTGTGTGTTGTGTATGTCTGTGTGTGTGCGTTGTGTTGCGTGGCCGCGTAAATACTGTATACCCGCTCGCAGAGGTTTATAAACTCATATTAATTTGCATTTTGTCTAGACATGACATCACAATTATCCTTTTGTTTTCCATAAACAATATGTATTGACCTTGCGTCAGTGGGGACGGCATCTCTACTTACGCTTTAAGACCGTCCGATAACAACACAGATAAAACCCCTTTTGTTTTAAGAGAGGGGGGACAGGAATCAAAGACTAATTTCCCATCTCCTCCTCCTCTCTCATTCCATAGACGAGGTTGAGACATGGAATTAAACATAATTCTGAATGCATGGATAATGTGATAATGTGGATAGACAACAGGGAGGAATGTAGTAAGCAGAGGCATGCTGCTACAAGGTCAAGGTTAGGCCATAGTGCCCATGGAGTAAGTCATCAATGCTTTAGTAGTGGCTTTTGAAATAAATAAAACGTCCTCTTGCAGGATGCAGACTGAGCCTCTCTATCTCCCAGTTTACAATTGGCTCATTCATCCCCCTCCTCTCCCCTGTAACTATTCCCCAGGTCGTTGCTGCAAATGAGAACGTGTTCTCAGTCAACTTACCTGGTAAAATAACGGATAAATAAATAAAATAAAAAATAAATCTCTCTGTCCAATTACAACAATACAGCGATCTCAGAAACAATAGGGAGGAACAGCACAGCCAGTTATAGGTTTCCCTATGTAGTGTTCTCCTTGAGACCAACTCTTGCACAGCTCCACTCATGCTTACTTAGATGTTTCAATAACTTGTGTAACAATAACTTCAAGCATGGCTTTTGAAAGAACGCATAGATATATGCCATATGTCATATTTGTCATATATTGTATACAACATATGTCATATATGTAACATGTATAAACCGGGTAGTTGGGATCCTGGTTGCTAATTGGCAGAAACAGCATTCCAGCCATATGTATCAGATGATATACCACAGGTACGACACAAAAATACTTGTTTAATGTTCTATCTGAAGTATCACTGCACTGTTCTTGACCTGCCATGGCAAATGACAAAAGAAAAGCAATTAAGCTCTTATTAACACACTATTTATCCTCGCTTCTAACCTAGTATTTGGTTTACAACAGTGAGGGTTTGTATTAACCTTGCGGTCTGCCGCTGTGACCTCAGCAACAATGTTTCAATTTAGAAATGTAATCTCCCTTTACCATAGAGACTGACGTTGTCCTGACAAGACAACAACCTTTCTGAGCCTGGTGAAATCAAGTACCAGCACAATTATTATTGATATATTCAAATAATTGTCAATAGAAAATAGCTGACAGAAAACGAAAATGCAGCTAGTTTGCTGTCATTCCAGCTGACGAGTTTGACATGATTTTGTTAGCTGTAGATGGCTAGCTAACAAGGTAGAAGAAGGTTAGCCAGTCTGCATAGCAACCATTCATGTTTATAGACCCTCAGATCAAACTCAAGCAATGTCTTTGTGCTACCACTTAACCAGACTCCAGCACTTGATTTTGACTTCCAAGATAACAAGCCTGGTTTTCTCCTCAGCGGAGATACACAATAGAAGACATGATCATAGAGAGATTGTTAACACTCAATCTCACTGAATGAATATAATTTGGAGTGGGAGACATTAAGCCTTGTTAAACATCGTTAATGTTACTATAGGACATCCCTGGCAAACTCGGGCTTGACGCGTGAGACTATGGGAGGGAGTCTCGTTGGACATGGAGAGGTGCTGGGAGAGATGAGGCTGTCACTTCAGCTGTCTGTCTGTCCATGGCGAGGGAGGCGCGAGGACGAGACTGGGCGCCCCTAACGAGCAGGTCCCTAAAAGCCAGCCGATTACCCCAATTAAGCAGCATTCCCATCACCATCCAACAGTTCCCATTACCAGCCCGGAAGCCTGTCTGAATCAGTTTACTTAGCCCACACTGACAAACCCAGCGCACATCACCCCCCCCCCCACATAGATACGCAAACACATTCCCAACACACAAACTCAAGCCCCATCACAAACCCCCCACCGTCCCACATATACACATCACCCCCAGACACCCCCACCCTCCATCAGATAGAGAACATACACATGCCCCCCCCCCCCACACACACACACACACACACTGCCCTCCTAAAACACACATAGACACGACAGCTCCTGTAACTCCTCCCATGAAGCAACCCTACTCATTAGAGGCATTGATTTCATGAACCGGGCCCGTTACTCTGTCTGAAGGACATCCTCATACACAGCCTACACAGGAACAGTGTGGGCACACACACATTCACATGCACACACACAGCGCGCTCCTCTAGTCCCATCCTGTGTCTGGCTGTCACAACCCCATGGTTGGGCCTTCTGCTCACTCTGACAAGCCCTCTCTGGGCAGATCATATTTAGACAGATTAGAGAACCCACGTCCAGCTGTCTACAGCAGCAAAACACTGCCTCTCTGATCTTTTAACCTGATATGCTCTCTCTCTCTCTTTCTCTCTCTCTCTCTCTTCTCTCTCTCTCTCTCTTTATTTGTGTGTGCTTTGTTACTGTAAGAATGTTATTTTGTGCTGGATGTTTGTCGACTGCTGTCAGAGGCTTTTGCTGCTGAATTAGATTAGGTCAGGTGTTTCTGAGCATGGCTGTGTAAGCCTTTGTTCCTCCTTGAAGAACATATACAGTTATCCATGTATAGAGCGAGAGATCGCAAAATAACAACACTTCCATTAAACTTCTTATGGCTGCAATGCCAGTAACGGGATGATATGACAACAGCCAGTGAAAGTGCAGGGCGCCAAATTCAAACAACAGAAATCTCATAATTAAAATTCCTCAAACATACATGTGTCTAATACCATTTTAAAGGTAATCTTGTTGTTAATCCCACCAAAGTGTCCGATTTCAAATAGGCTTTTCAGCGAAAGCACCACAAACGATTATGTTAGGTCACCACCAACTCAAAGAAAAATTCAGCCATTTTTCCAGCCAAAGAGAGGAGTCACAGAAAGCACAAATAGAGATAAAATGAATCACTAACCTTTGATGATCTCCATCAGATGACACTCATAGGACTTCATATTACACAATACATATATGTCTTGTTTGATTAAGTTCATATTTATATCCAAAAACCTCAGTTTACATTGGCGCCATGTTCAGAAATGCCTCCAAAATATCCGGAGAAATTGCAGAGCCACGTCAAATAACAGAAATACTCATCATAAACTTTGATGAAAGATACATGTTTTACATAGAATTAAAGATACACTTGTTCTTAATGCAACCGCTGTGTCAGATTTCAAAAAGCTTTACGGCAAAACACAATATTCAATCATCTGAAAACAGCGTTCAGCCACAAAAGCAAGCCATACAGTTACCCGCCCAAATTGTGCAGTCAACAAACTCATAAAAAGCATTATAAATCTTCACTTACCTTTGCTGATCTTCGTCGGAATGCACTCCCAGGACTCCCACTTCCACAAGAAATGTTCTGTTTTTTCGGTAATGTCCATCATCTATGTCCATAATAGCTATTTTTGTCGCGTGTTTGGTATACAAATCCAACGTCAGGGAAGCGCGTTCACTAAAACCTGACGAAATGTCCAAAAGTTCCGTAACAGTCCGTAGAAACATGTCAAACGATGTATTGAATCAATCTTTAGAATGTTGTTAACATAAATCTTGAATAACGTTCCAACCGGAGAATTACATTGACTTCAGATGAGCGATGGAATGGAGCTCCCTCTCATGTGAACGCGCATGGTCAAAGAATGGTCACCTCATGGCAGACCTGACTAATTCTCCTCTCATCCGGCCCCCTTCACAGTAGAGTCATCAGACAAAGTTCTACAGACTGTTGACATCTAGTGGAAGCCGTAGGAAGTGAAAACTCATCCATATCTCGCTGTGATTTCAATGGGAGCTTGGTTGAAAATCTACCAGCCTCAGAGTTTCCACTTCCTGTTTGGATTTTTTCTCAGGTTTTTGCCTGCCATATGAGTTCTGTTATACTCACAGACATAATTCAAACAGTTTTAGAAACTTCAGAGTGTTTTCTATCCAATGCTACTAATAATATGCATATATTAGCAACTATGACTAAGGAGCAGGCCGTTTACTCTGGGCACCTCTGTGCACCTTTCATCCAAGCTACTCAATACTGCCCCTGCAGCCATAAGAAGTTAATGATAACATGAATCTAAACAATAATGTGCATCTGCCTGTGTGTGAGTGTGCATGTGTGTCTGTATCAGTCTGTTTGTGTGTGTGTGTGTGTGTGTGTGTGTGTGTGTGTGTGTGTGTGTGTGTGTGTTTGTGTGTGTGTGTGTGTGTGTGTGCCTAATGCTTGCCTGCAAGCACTTAAATATCCATTCGTTCCTAATAAATCTTGTGTCCGAGCCCACACACATGCTGGAAATGTAAAGTAAATATCTCATTATTTCTGCTTTGTTTACATATGACCACTGCCCCTTTGGAGCCAAAATGGAAGAAGATTTTCCAGGTTTACCAAGCCTACTGTTCTCGGGGACTGCCAAGGGGGAATGAGCAGGTCCCTCTTGTCAGGGAATGTATGATGGCTGAGGGTTATTCTAGTGAATGTTCTAATGACACAACAAGTGCTTTGAAGGGCGATTAGAGGTGCTTACAGTACATGTGCACTCAATAAACCTCCACTTTGCACTTTCTCCCCCTCCGTCATTATCTACCTGTATGCATAGCAGGTGAAGAGATAGGGGAAGGAGGGAAGCTTATAGGCCCCACGCTGATGAGACAGATTGCAGAGCAACAGGTCTGTATAGTTTGAGACCATTGAAAAGACGATAACATGAAACCAACATAGTCCTATGTAATGCACCATATGCATTTCTCTGTGTTTTGGCAGTTTGATTTCTTTCTTACCGTGTTGTCGTTGAACTCACATGAGTTTTATTCAGGAAGACCCAACTGACTTTTCATCAGGCAGAACACGGCAGAGTTTTCATTTTCAACGAGGTGAGAGGGATGGAATGTGGTGAAAGAAGCAGAGGAGGGAAGGAGAGAAAGACGAGTGATCTGCACCCACCAGTGCTGATAAGAGAGAGACCTCCCACTGCAGGTGCCAGATTGGCAGGATATTCCCTGCAGAGGGGAGACCCTCCTGCCACAGTTACCATTGTTGTGACTGATGCATGGATCTCTGTGAAGATCTCAATTGCATACACCTCGTGTCCTCTCTTCTCCCTCCTCGTCTGATTCTCAAAACCCATTGGAGGAGAAGGTCAAAGGAGAGGGACCTCTGGCTTTCTCATCTAATGTGTTTTGAGAAGGAGATGAGGAGAGAAAACACGATGAGTATCCAATTGACATCTTCCCTATGTTGTCCTGACATATTTAGTCACACGGTTATAGACTGTCAGTTATAGTCCGTTATTTACTTTTAGGATAGAACAACTGTCTGATTATGGAATAAAGCTGGAAGATCTGTGTTGAAGCAAATTTTTGTTTGACAGAAACCAGTATAGCAATATTGCAATATATAGAAAACAGTATTGCAGTATTGCAATATATAGAAATCGGTATTGCAATATATAGAAAACAGTATTGCAGTATTGCAATATATAGAAATCGGTATTGCAATATATAGAAAACAGTTTTGCAGTATTGCAATATATAGAAACCAGTATTGCAGTATTGCAATATATAGAAAACAGTATTGCAGTATTGCAATATATAGAAATCGGTATTGCAATATATAGAAAACAGTTTTGCAGTATTGCAATATATAGAAACCAGTATTGCAGTATTGCAATATATAGAAACCAGTATTGCAGTATTGCAATATATAGAAATCGGTATTGCAATATATAGAAAACAGTATTGCAGTATTGCAATATATAGAAACCAATATTGCTAGTAAATGACAATTCAACTGTTTTGTGGCTTTCTGTGAATTCGTTGCCTGTCATCATCCAGAGTAGGTTCAGGAGGAAGGGATGCCCGTGATTCTTTTGTACCTCGAAGCTATTTCATTTCACACAGTAACAATGAAGATGGGACACAGAGGTGGTCAATAACACCAACCTTATATGCGTATCACATAGACGTGCAGGGAAAGGACAGGCCCCATCAGGCCCCATTATGGTTCCAATCAGGCCCCATTCAGGCCCCATTCAGCCGGTGCCAAACTGTAAGCTATACATTAACACCCCAAAACAATAGTAAACAGACCAAATAAAAAACATTTATTTAAAACGCAGGAACAGAACGACAGAGAGAGGGTTCTCAGACTGTTGCATCGTCTACCATCGGGGAAGGAACAGGGAGGTAGAGATTGCAACATGTTTTGATCTCAGCAAACAAAAGTGTTGTTTCTTCCATTTTGTCGCCTCGGAGTCCCCCGAGGGGGAAGAGGTGTCGTCTTTTTGCGCGGCTATTGTCCCGCGGACGGCAGAATGGCCTGCTGGGTAACCTAAGCTGGGAGGTAAGGGGCGAGCCGGATCATCAGATGTTGACCTTTTGTTTGATTTAGAATAATAAGAGACATGGACACCTCTCCAGGTCTGATCCTATCACCGCACACTGCCACTTTGTTTCCCTCCCCTTCTCCTCTTCATCATCCTCACCATCATCATCTTGGGACCAGACTATGTTTAGATTTCCCTGTATGAACTCCGAAAGGTGTTACAACATCCACGTCAAATCAAATCACATGTTATTGGTCACATACACTTGGTGAGCAGATGTTAATGGTCACATACACATGGTGAGCAGATGTTATTGGTCACATACACTTGGTGAGCAGATGTTATTGGTCACATACACTTGGTGAGCAGATGTTAATGGTCACATACACATGGTGAGCAGATGTTATTGGTCACATACACTTGGTGAGCAGATGTTATTGGTCACATACACATGGTTAGCAGATGTTATTGGTCACATACACATGGTGAGCAGATGTTACTGGTCACATACACATGGTTAGCAGATGTTATTGGTCACATACACATGGTTAGCAGATGCTAATGCGAGTGTAGCGAAATGCTTGTGCTTCTAGTTCCGACCATGCAGTAATATCTAACAAGTAATCTAACCTAACAATTTCACAACAACTACCTTATACACACAAGTGTAAAGGAATGAATAGAATATGTAAATAAAAATATATGAATGAGCGATGGCCAAACGGCATAGGCAAGATGCAGTAGATGGTATAGAGTACAATCCATGTCCTTTATATTAAAATGAGTTACTCTGCTTTGGATTGCGTTGTCGATTCATGTTTTTATTATTTATACAAAAGGCTGGGGTAAGGTTATGTCATGGAGGGGCAGCTATGATGGCGGGGACTATTTAATAACTCTTAGCAGGGGATGGTGATGACTTGAGGAAGTCAATGAGGTGGAGACCATGTGACTGGGGATGATACAGAGTGTGTGTGTGTGTCTGTGTGTGTGTGCGTCTGTGAGTTTGTGCAGGCTCAGGGTGACCTGGAGGCCAGGATGCCCTTCTCTCTCTGAAACAGCAGCAATATATAATACTGTATGTGTTGTATTATTATTAGTTTTACAGATCCACTCAGTATAGGTCTATCTGACACACATACACACACACATTGTCTGTAGAATGTAGAGGGAAGCGTTTTAGTTATATATATATATATATATATATATATATATATATATATATATATATGCAGCATCAACGGGTTTGGAAAATGAAAAACTCAGGAGAAAGGGTGCAGCAGCCAAATCCAGAGCCACTAAAGTACCATCAAATCCCACCAGTCTCCTCTGGGTTTACAGATTCAAACACCCAGAGACAGGACTCTGACAGGTGTGACTTATTTGCATGTTTTACCTAACTAGCAGTTCTATTGGTTAATCGACAGATCATGTGACTTTAAGTCAGTTTATTTAAACCCCCTTGTCTTTGTCTTCCAGGCGTCCGCACACAGGAAGTGAATGCAGTATGGAGGAACCAAGGTTGTGGTCGGGATCCCCTGCTCAGACGTAGCATGCATCAAATAATAGTTGTATGCCAAGTCATCGACTGTTCTGTCAGGCACCAGATTGCTATAACATAAGGTGTGGTTTACCTGATACATAAAATACCTATCCAGGCGTTGTAAGATCTGGCATGCATCAGCAACACCTGGGCTGAGGAACGCACCCTTTGTCTTTGTCTCAGTATGTAGTGCAGGGTTTCCCAAACTCGGTCCTGCCCCCCCCCTGGGTGCAAGTTTAGTTTTTTGCCCTAACACTACACAGCTGATTCAAATTAACTCATCAAGTTTTGATCATTTGAATCAGCTGTGTAGTGTTTGGGCAAAAAATGAGTTTGGAAAACGCTGATGTAGCCGCTTAGCTTGGTGAGAGCACATGGTGGTTGTGCTAAATTGACATCTTGAAAAAATGAAAGCCTGCCTCCTGGACTGCACCACTTTCTGTGCCCCTTTTTGTTTGGTTTGGTTTGTATGCTTGTCATTTCAACTAGCATGGTTTTTCAACTTAAAAGTAAGAGAATGCCATTTATGGAACATTTGTAAAATCTAACTATCAGAAAGCCATGCCCTGTTAAAATACGTTTGTTGAAACTGTTGTCTTCCTCTACTTTACTTTGCCTGCTCAACTCAGACCTAAAATAATTTGTCACTTTTCCACCTCATGACAGGACGGCCACAAACACCCAGCATACAGAGAATTTGAGCACACCATGGCAAATGGTCTATTTGGGGCTATGGAAAGCCACTGGGGTGGTTAGGTATGACTCCTTTGGGTTTCCATAAAAAGCGGGGAAAAACGCTTCTAAGTGAATAAAATGATATGCCTCCGCCTGTAATATTTTGATTTAAAATGGCGAGGCCAAGTTTACCAGTCGGGCCCTGGTGAGGACGTCGTGATGGAGGCCGAACTGTCTCCTTCCTACTCCTATGCTGTTCCTATGGTGGGCGCTCTATGGTGTGGGAAGTTTTCATCCCAACATTGACTGACAATGAATTGATTATGATCGAGCTCTCTCCGGAGCCTGGAGAGGAGAGGGTATGCTCTGACCCTTTCCTGGGGCTTGGAGAGAAAATTATTGCACCGTAAAATGTTCCTGGGTGTGGCACGGAAGAAGTGTCACTGCTGGGGGGTCTGGAGACAACCCCCAGTGTCCACTGTGCATCGTTTGGGAGAGAATGCTCCCTTACGTACTTCAACAAAGGCCCATACGGAGAAGTTTGTGCCCTCGCATCAAAAGGTTAGTGGATAGTGTTTAGGGCCTGGGCAAAGTGTTCATCTGCCTCAGGGCAACTTTTACATTCACCAAATGGACATACCATGTTGGTCAATATGTATCATGTACCCAGTGCTCTTTTGGAATGTGCCATTCTGCCTTGCTGTCACATGTCCATTACTTTGGGTAGTGTGTGCTTTTAAATCAGAAATACTGAACCGTAATGATTTCAGTTGAAGTCAAAATGACCACTGCTACTTCCTGACAATGTTTGAGGTTACTGCTTATGTGTGAGGAATGTGCCTCGAGCATCATTTCAAATGTCGAGACCAGAATAAGGGGAGGGGTGTGTGGTGAAGACAGTCTATAGACACATCTCTCTCGACTATTGCGCACGTCTCTCTCGACTCCTACCAATTCGTGCGCACTATTTGTTTCATTGTGTCAATGTTTGTCAATGTTTGTCAATTTTTGTCAATGCCCTGTGAAATATATATTAACATGTGAAGTTACTGATAATCCCAACATATTCACCCATTCATTTAGAATGTTTGGTTTTGGGAATGTTGATAATTCATTAAATATAATATACATTCATACCATTCTCATTTTCCAAGTGGACATGTTGTTTGAAGAGCACACAAACGGTGCAATACTTGTGATTAAGAACTTTTGGTTTATTTAATTGCATCTACCAGTTTACTGTCAATTGTTTTGTTGTATTTGTATGGAGAGAATGGTATGAATGTATATTATATTTCATGAATTATCAACATTCCCGAAACCAAACATTCTAAATGAATGGGTGAATATGTTGGGATTATCAGTAACTTCACATGTGTTCGGTTTCTCCATCATGTTTAATGTTGTGTGAACTTGCACCCTTTAGTGTGCATAGATATCCCTGGCCTGCGCGCCAAGAATAGGTGTGGCCAAATGTATTTCATTGCCCGTTTGGGGTGTTCTAGTTAGTTCCCTTTTGGGTAACTCAAGGGGCGGCTGTATCTGAGCCTGGTAGACTCCACCTGTTCATTATTGGTTAAGACAGGTGTTGCCTGATGAGAGGCTTTTTCTTTTGAATGCAGATATTTTGAAGTCAGAACTTTGTATATATATATATATATGTATTACCATCATCTTTGAAACACCAGCACTGTGTAAATAAATCCAACACTCATTAGCACCTCTACCTGCCTGCCTCCTGCTGAATCTTTGTCCTTATGACTGCTGCTATTTTAAGCTGATACAGTGCAGCTGATATAGGCAACAGATTTCACGCCAACCTGTCACTTCAAAAGCACTCAATGATCTCGGAGTGTCTGCATTTGAACTTTATGTTTATTGTGGTATACCGTGATGTAAGCAGAATTCAATATAATTCCAATGCAAGAACTCCCAAAAATGTATCCCCCTTGCCGATTTCAACTGCCCCCTTAGTCCCTTCATCCTGGCACCGGGACTGGCCTGCCTTAGTTACAGAACAGAGGCAGGTGATGGATAGATACAGTAGCAGCAGTGGAATTTTCCATTCCCTCCGAGTTGGCTCTCACCAGGCGTATGCAGGCGGATGTACATGCAGCACAGGTCACATGACGATTGCACCAATTTCTACATGATTTAAATTCAATTAGTAAACCTATCCAGCTAGGGCTGGTGATGCAATATCTCTTCTGGTGAGTGACAAATGGTCCTTGGAGGTCATCGAAGACAGACCTTTAAGAATTGGGAGCATCACACTAGGGTGGCTTCCTTAGCCAATGGTGACAGGACCTGTGCACTGTTCACCCTCATTTTGGTAGCACAGGCCTAGCTAGTGATTTGTTCTAATTATATCTGACCATGTTTAATTTAAAATATGTTACATTACTGGAGGAATTTAAAGATAGTGATGCACAAAGTAAACGACAGTATCGGGGCGACTTCCACAACAACTAAGAGTGCGAAGCTAAACTTCTTGGCTTTTGTTGACCCGCAGCAGAGGGAAGTGCACCCGTGCACATGTGCAAATACTCTGTGTGAGTACAGCGTCTTGCATGGAACTCATCTGCAATATCTTCGGTTCATCCTGCTGCTCGTGGCACCATCATATCGTGGATTCTCAGTTTAATCTTCAGACTTGAAATCAGATCCTGGTTTCTGTACCGTGTGTACTAGTGGAATATGTGCATTCAAGTAGAGTATTAGATTCCATAGTCATTTAATTTGTACAGAAGTCATTTCCATATAGAATCTGTACTCTCTGCCAACATAATCAGTCAGCTATTTTTAGAGGTGTACTCTAATCTGCATGAATATTCCAATGAGATAGCAGAGGCGTCATGCCCATATGGGGCACAGGGGCACTTGCCCCCTCACAGGACACTATTCATCACGATCAGACAGGATTCTTAAAAGGAAGATATATTGGAGACAATATTAGACAACTACTAGAAATAATGGGAAACTTTGAGAATGCAGGGAAACCAGGTATAATCTTTATAGGAGATGTTGAGAAAGCATTTGATACAGTATGTCTAGAATCTGTTTATAAGTGCCTGGATTTTTTAATCTTTAGAGAATCTCTCAAGATGGGTAAAAGTCATGTACAACAATTATTTATATAAAAAAATTATAATGGTTACATCTGAGAACTTTGAAGTGTCAAGAGGCATAAAACAAGGTTGCCCTCCGTCACCATACATACAGTATTTATTATGGCCATTGAATTGTTGGCTTTAACAATCAAATCTAAAGATAACATTTAAGGGACCAAAAATTAAGGAATTAGAGTATCAATGTACGCATATGATTCAAGTTCTCTCTTGAGTCCTTAATCTTCAACCTTGAAGAGCCTCATTGAGGAACTGGATAATTTCTCCAGTTTCTCTGGACTAAAACCCAACTATGATAAGTGTACTATATTACGGATTACTTTAAATTGCTATGTGGTCTCTTGATTTAAATGGGTGGATGGTGAAGTACATATCCTGGAAAAGTTGAGCAATTTTGCAACTATTAACTTTCATATCAAATGTAGCAAAATATATAGAATCTTGAAACCATGGAGATGGAAAAACCTATCCAATTACGGGAAGATTAATATTTATGAAGGACATTGTAAACAAGAACTGTAAAATTGTCACACAAGCAACTAACAACAGTGTATGGCGGTGCATGCTCAATACAAAATTATAACCAACTCATCGCGGCTCTGCTACAAAATATGAAAATACAATTACTTAAAGAAATGAAAGAATTTGTCTTTCACCCATTAAAAATCATCAATGGCTTAAATTGATTAGTATAAATTGAGAAATGTAGCAGTTTCACTTGAACTCAAAAGGTTTCACCGCAATACCATATAAAATTCAAGTAAGTTGGGAACAGGTTTTTGATGTCCCATAACCTTGGCTTCGGGTCAATGAACTGACAAATAAAACAATTGCATTCAGAAATTATTCAGACCCCTTCCCTTTTTCCACATTTTGTTACAGCCTTATTCTAAAATGGAATAAATTAACATTTCCTCATCAATCTACACACAATACCGCGTAATGACAGTGAAAACAGTTTAAAAAAAATGCTATACCCTTTGCTATGAGACTCGAAATTGTTTCGATTGATCATCTTTCAGATGTTTCTACATGATTTGGAAAGGCACACCTGTCTATATAAGGTCCCATAGTTGCCAGTGCATGTCAGAGCAAAAACCAAGCCATGAAGTCGAAGGAATTATCCGTAGAGCTCCGAGACAGGATTGTGTTGAGGCACAAATCTGGGGAAGGGTACCAAAACATTTCTGCAGCATTAAAGGTCCCCCAAAACACAGTGTTCTCCTTAATTCTTAAATGGAAGAAGTTTGGAACCATCAAGAGTCTTCCCAGAGCTGGCCGCTTGCCCAAACAGAGCAATCGGAGGAGAAGGGCTTTGGTCAGGGAGGTGACCAAGAACCTGATGGTCACTCTGACAGAGGTCCAGAGTTCCTCTGTGGAGATGGGAGAACCCACCAGAAGGACAACCATCTCTTCAGCACTTCACCAATCAGGACTTTATGGTAGAGTGGCTAGACGGAAGCCACTCCTCAGTAAAAGACACATGACAGCCCGCTTGGAGTTTGCCAAAAGGCACCTAAAGGACGTTCAGACCATGAGAAACAAGATTCTCTGGTCTGATGAAACCAAGATTGAACTCTTTGGCCTGACTGCCAAGCGTCACGTCTGGAGGAAACCTGGCACCATTGCTACGGTGAAGCATGGTGGTGGCAGCATCATGCTGTGGGGATGTTTTTCAGCGGCACGGACTGGGAGACTAGTCAGAATCGAGAGAAAGATGAACGGATCAAAGTACAGAGAGATCCTTGATGAAAACCTGCTCCAGAGCACTCAGGACCTCAGACTGGGGTAAAGGCTCACCTTCCAACAGGACAACGACCCTAAGCACAGAGCCAAGATAATGCAGGAGTGGCTTCGGGACAAGTCTCTGAATGTCCTTGAGTGGCCCAGCCAGAGCCCGGACTTGAACCGGATCGAACATCTCTGGAGAGCTTAAAATGGCTGTGCAGCGATGCTCCCAATCTAACCTGACAGAGCTTGAGAGGATCTGCAGAGAAGAATGGTAGAATCTCCCCAAATATAGGTGTGCCAAGCTTGTAGCGTCATACCCAAGAAGAATTGAGGCTGTAATCGCTGCCAAAGGTGCTTCAACAAAGTACTGAGTAAAGGGTCTGAATACTTACGTAAATGTCATATTTCAGTTTTTATATTTAATATATTTGCAAAAAATTCAAATTCATTATGGGGTATTGTGTGTAGATTGATGAGGATTAAAAAAAAAAACTTTTAGAATAAGGCTGTAACATAACAAAATGTTGAAAAAGTGAAAGGGTCTGAATACTTTCCAAATGTACTGTAGTCTACATATTTCATCATCAATTAATTTGGTATCTTGTGTCATGGCTTAACCTCTCTGGGATATTCGGGACGGTAGCGTCCCACCTCGCCAACAGCCAGTGAAATTGCAGGGCGCCAAATACAAAACAACAGAAATCCCATAATTAATATTCCTCAAACATACAAGTATTTTACACCATTTTAAAGATAAACTTGTTGTAAATCCAGCCACATTGTCCGATTTCAAAAAGGCTTTACGACGAAAGCACACCAAACGATTATGTTAGGTCAGCTCCTAGTCACAGAAAAACACAGCCATTTTTCCAGCCAAAGAGAGGAGTCACAAAAAGCAGAAATAGAGATAAAATTAATCACTAACCTTTGATGATCTTCATCAGATGACACATGACACTCATAGGACTTCATGTTACACAATACATGTATGTTTTGTTCGATAAAGTTCATATTAATATCCCAATCTCAGTCTACATTGGCGAGTTATGTTCAGTAATATGTTGCTTCCAAAACATCCGGTGATTTTGCAGAGCACCACATCAATTTACAGAAATACTCATAATAAACATTCCTAAAAGATACAAATGTTATGCATGGAATTATAGATAAACTTCTCCTTAATGTAACCGCTGTGTCAGATTTCAAAAAAGCATTATGGAAAAAACACACCATGCAATAATCTGAGTACTGCGCTCAGACACAAAAACAAGCCATACAGATACCTGCCATGTTGTGGAGTCAACAGAAGTCAGAAATAGCATTATAAATATTCACTTACCTTTGATGATCTTCATCAGAATGCACTCCCAGGAATCCCAGTTCCACAAAAAATGTTTGTTTTGCTCGATAAAGTCCATAATTTATGTCCAAATACCTCCTTTTTGTTTGTGCGTTTAGTACACAAATCCAAACTCAGGAGGCGCGGGCAAGTCCAGGTGAAAGTTCAGACGAAAAGTCATATTACAGTTCGTAGAAACATGTCAAACGAAGTATAGAATCAATCTTTAGGATGTTTTTATCATAAATCTTCAATAATGTTTCAACAGGAGAATTCCTTTGTCTGTAGAAATGCAATGGAACGCAGCTAACTCTCACGAAAGTGCGCGAGACTGAGCTCATGGCACTCTGCCAGACCCCTGACTCAAACAGCTCTCATTCCCCCCTCCTTCACAGTAGAAGCCTCAAACAAGGTTCTAAAGACTGTTGACATCTAGTGGAAGCCTTAGAAAGTGCAATATGACCCCATAGACACTGTATATTTGATAGGCAATGACTTGAAAAACTACAAACCTCAGATTTCCCACTTCCTGGTTGGATTTTATCTCAGGTTTTTGCCTGCCATATGAGTTCTGTTATACTCACAGACATCATTCAAACAGTTTTAGAAACTTCAGAGTGTTTTCTATCCAAGTCTACTAATTATATGCATATTCTAGCTTTTAGGCCTGAGTAGCAGGCAGTTTACTCTGGGCACCTTTTTATCCAAGTTACTCAATACTGCCCCCCAGTCCCAAAGAAGTTAATCGACTCCATGAAAACAAAATCTATTAATAGCCTATCAAACAGATGAAAGAATATGCCGCTTGAGTGTTATAAGAATCATTACTGAAGACAAAATGATCAGTGATCAGTTCTCAGCAGGGTTGTTGTGAGAAGATCTATTGCTCTGAGTAACAAGACTGAATCAGAGATAAAGTGAAAACTTTCACTGGCAGTTACAATCAAAGAAGATTAGACTGAGATTGCAGGCCAATGATGGCTCGCCAAACACAACATTCCACAGCTGTGGATGGTCAGTCCTTGCATCCATTGCTCTGTCTATGAATTGGAAAGTGGATACATTTCTCCAGTGGTGGAGTAACCGCTTTGTTGTTGTTGGAATCCCAGATTGCCCCTTTAATGGACACGTTAACGGACATATTTTCTAAAAATACCTCATTGGACAGAATAAGGGGCACACAGTTACACGCCCAGAAGCAAAAGATCAATTAATATTGTATAATTACTGCATCCTCACTTTTGTAACTGCAATAGTGCCGTCATTTTGTAGTTCAACTGTAGATATTTTGCAGTAAACACTGCAATTACTGCGTCCAAATTAACATTGTTTATTTTTTTTAAAGTAGGTATCCAGGTAACGAGGATTGCCTGTGTCAATGTTTTTTTAAGAGTTACCTACATATGTTTGTTTTGATAAATCTCTATATGTTAGTGAGAGGAAACCTCCCTTTTTCACTGCTCTCCATATTTGAAAACACATTCCTGCGCATGATGAATGCCTGTCCATCCACACCTGTAGCAGGAAACCAGCAGACACTGTACACTGATCTGATCGAGCCTACCTGGCCACGGGGGTTATGTAATCTCATGTCTATGGTGTACGTAAAACCAAACACCTAGTTATCTTAGCTGTCTATGGCGAGGTGTTTGGTAATGGGAGTTAGTTCGTATACTGAAGTACTACTGTATAAAGTGATAGAAGCTGGTCTGTAGGGAAAAGTCCAATAGAGAGGGTCCTATAGAGTCCTTTCTGATGGGTGGAGATGTGACAGGCTGCCAGCTCATATGGTGTTGTGCTTGAGTCACTTCACAGTGGGTCGTGGGCCCCTCTCGCCCCCATCCCTGGCCTCAACCCTATTCTCTCACAACCTCGTTTGAGCCATTAGGGCCATAGCAGAAGACGCCCCATGTTTCAAACCACCCCTCTCTGCACCCCACCTCCCCATCCCTTCATTCCTCTGCCCTCTACTACTACTCCATCCCATAACCCCCTCTGTGTCTCATAGACAACCTGTCGTGGCACGTTGGCTGAGGGCCGCATCACAGTGTTCAGGGTGTTGTGAAAAGCCCTTTCTAACGATGCCATGATTACATGTCTGTCCATCAGCCAGTGCTGTAGCAAATCATCAACTCTGAGAAGACAAGGGGCCAGGGACTTGAAGGGGTTAACTGCCTTTGTATGATTGATTGAACTGAAGCGATTCATCAGGATACTCTGTCTCACATTCAAGGGAGTCGAATGAATATGTATCTTCGTGTCATTTATCTTTGTTGTATCTGTATCATTTTCCAAAATCATATATTAAATGATCTGGGAAGTGTGTTAAGCCATGCCCTTTAAACTGGCAAGGGGAAAAAATTGGGCTGGTAGGGGTTATCTGGATTTTCTGCCAGGTTACCTATTGTACAGATGAAGACAAGTGTTGGGTTTTCCCTAATCTGATACATAACACCTGTAGCAAATACACGGATTACAACTGACTTGAAACAGACAAATTAGGCAATGTAATACTCAACAGTGATGTACTGCAGGAAAACTGAACACGCGACATCATCGCTCGATGTTACGTTAGAATTTAAATGGGTCTATTGATTAAATGGTCATTCATGTAGTCATTGTTCCAAACACCTGTGTTTTGATTCCCCGACAGAGAACCAAACCTGATCAATGTGTGTTGAAAATGCCAATACCACCTGTGATTTCTGAGAAATATCAATGCTGTAGCTAGAATGTGGTGGGTGTGTTGCATGGAGCAAGGGGAGAGGTATATGAGAGAGATGGAGTCACACACACACACACACACACAAAGAGCTATGGTTATCAGGAGGACCCTGATGTAATGAGATCTTTATCCAAAATGACATAGGGTGTGGATATATGAGAGACGTGTGTGAGGAAAACATAATTGTGTCCCAAGATTTGGCATGGTGTAATGTCCCCAACAATGGCTAGCCTCAATCCCATTCAGTCCACTGGATATAACCGGTATGATATATTCACTTTATGCTTCTATCTTTCAAATGTACAGGTGTTTACTATGATTCTTTTTTAGACTGATGCCAAAGTGACGGTATTAAAAACAGGTACGTTCAGGTAGAGGATTATTACAGGATATGACATTTGGGCAGCAGCTTTATTTAGTGACAATCTCTCAGCATGTGTCAGAGGCAGGGGTGTGCTTTGCAACAGGTGCTTTACATTAGTGTGGACTTGGCTGTATTGGTCAAAGTGACCTTGCTGATTATGACAGTTCATAACATGGCTGCTCTGGTTTTATCTCCCCACGGCTGTCCCTATCTGAAACTGCCGAGGCCTAGTGTCACTATGCCACCTCTGTGAACTGTCATCCCTTTGGCTTGTCCCCTGTGATTTTCATCCCTGTGACTATCTGTTATATTGTAATTCAGCCATCACAATGTGTGATACGGTAAACAAAAGACAGATGGTATTCAATCAGTGTGAGGCATTGGTTGAATATTTCAGTCCTTTTGCCAGTAGACGCCTCTCATCAGTCGAATGAACTGCACCACAATCTAAGTTGCTTCAACTGCTGTGATTAGATAAGGTGTGTGTTATTCTTAAGAACTTTACACATTATTTAACAACTCAAACAAGCAATATCAGCAGGTAGTTAAACAACCAGCATCTATGAAAAATTACATATAAATATAATTTCCCCCCAGAATTCATAAAAATGTACAATATATATTTTTAATTTTTTTTGTTGCCAATCTTGGAAAACTAACCACCATACAAAATGTAAGGCTACAGTACTGTTCTCGGTAATACTTTATTTGGATAGTCCATCTGTAGATATAGACCATCAGTAACATTTCAACTAACTATCTACTAACCCTAGCTGTAACCTAAACCGTTATCATAACCCTAAGCTTAGACCGTACCCTAACCTTAACCCTAAACCTAACAGTAACCATAGCAAGCAGTTGCTTATCAACAGATAGTTTGTTGATAGTATGACCATCTGTAGAGCATCTACAGATTTAAAATCCGGACTATATAAATAAAGTCTGACCTGGTTCTCTCTAATTGCGCTAACAACTAACCTAGGCTAGCAGAGTAATGGTTCAAGCTAGCTACCTCTAATCGAAATTTCACGCTAGCTAGCAAATGTTGTACTTTACAGCTCACTAGCTTCTTCTGCGTATCTTACAGTGTTGATAAGAGGTAGTAGGGATTCATTCAAAAATGTCACCACAGAACAAGTTCAAAAAGGAAACTGATATGACATATATAACCTTCATCGCTGGCTAATCAATGGCTAAGTATAACTGCTGGATAAAATTTTACTGCAGCCTTGGCAAATATGAAAATGGCTCAGATGGTACTGTATGTCCTCCAACAACCCCTTAACAGCTTTCCCATTTATTTATTTCCCTCCCTATCCCTTATGCTACTGATCCAATCCCCCCAACTCAATATAGCTACTCATCAGTGTCCTGGAAAAATCTTGTATAAAAAAGTTATCTTTTCAGGAATCTGAAACAATGTTGTTGTTGCCATATATTAATGGGAATTCACAAGGCTTTTTGAATGACTTATATTAGTATTAGATTCATTAATCTTTCACAGAACATGGAGTGGAATGTTCTGTGAAAAGTTCAATTTATGTTTAAAAAAAGTGAGAGTTTTTCTAGGACGCCGACGTACGACAGAATTTGCTTCGCACTCATGCAACACACTTCTTCCTCCTCCTCCTCAATCTCAGTGATCACCATCTCTAGTCCTGGACACCTATAGGGTGTGGAGGTTTTTGTTCCAACCCTACACTCACACACCTTGTTCAACGACTCAACTGATCATCGACCCCTTGAGTAGCTTGATCTGATGTGTTAGTAAGGGCTAGAACAAAAAGCTGATCACTTGGGCTCTTCCCTGAGCGCCCCTGTGTCTGTGGCCTTCCAGATGTGGAGGGCTGTCCCGGCAGAGAGGACCAGGAAAAGGAGGAAGGCGGTGGGAAAACCCACCCAGTCCACCAGGCCCCCTGCCAGGGCACCGAACATCAGTTTCCCCAGTACCTCCAGAGTGGACAGGAAACTGTAGTGGGTGGCCTGTAGAGAGAAGAGGAGAGGGTTAGGTAGGGACGAGCTCAGAGAGAGAAAAAACTAGAGACCACACCAACACAGATTACCTAACATCCCAGACTCCACCTCTCAGGCCCACAGCAACACAACAAGGCAACATAGCCAACGCATCTCCATGGGTCTCCACCCTCCACTGACACCTAAATGTTCACACAATGGCAACCCTATTCCATACACTCAGGTGTATGACATAAAGACTCTACAAATGAAACAATGTAAACTGCTAACCTCTTAACTGAATGGATTAATTTCAGCAGAAACCACTAAGACATCCGCTGTGGCATGCATAGTTATCAGTACAGTTCTGGCTATCCCTAAATCCACATGATCAAAGTGAGATGGATCTTAATCAATAAGGGGAGGGAGTGATCATGGTGAGCAGATGACTTAGATCATTAGAACTTTGGGGCGGTGAAAAGGCGACAAGGTCTTCCTTAGTTGTGCCTTTGACGCCATGTAACATAGCTCCTGTGTGGCTAACTGTAATTTAGCCAGTTACCTGACTCGGAAAATGTCACCGGCGACGAAACAAGAAAACTGTAAAGGAGACATTACCCAGGCATCTTTGTTGGGTCTCAGTATTGAGAAAAGTGCTGGTTTGAGCCAGGTTCACACAGTTGAAGTGCCTGTAGACCCGAGTTAAGTGAAGTGCTTTTATTCGGGCTAACTTGCTTAAGAGATTCCGTTTCTCTCTCCTGGGCCATCGACAAGCACTCATGGTATCAGCTTTCTGTCACTGGATATGACCTTAAAAAGGTAGCTATATGTGTCACTGTCATGAGAACATTTCAAATTAACCCCAGAGGTTATTAGCTTTGTTTCATTATGTTTTTCTTCCTTAATTGCCCAGATACAGCCCTGTATCCTCCTTGGCGTAGTTTTCCTAGTCAACGACTCCTTGGTAGAACTGTGGTAACTCGTCCCCTTCAGAATTGATTGAGTGCCGATTGAGAGGCTGCGGACAGAACACCTCCAGGCAGCGATGGCCCAGTTTAAACAGGACAAAATAAGTTATGTCAAAGAAGAGGGGGAGAGAGAGGGAAATATAGATATGTAAAAGGGGAGAGAGAGTTAGCTAGGAGAAGAAAATGGCCTTGTTAGTCCCAGCTGAAGGGTGGGTGTTGTTTCTGTGAGGAGGGCTACCTGTCCTGCCTGTTGACATCGTAGGATATAATCTAACTCCAGGAGTTTCCATTTTGCTCGCTAACATATCAGACCATTCCAGAGGCCGCCGGGTTTCAGAGAATTTTGTCTTCTATAAAAATCATCTCCTCCAAGTGGAGGTAAAAGGATGCGAGCTTCACTCTGTAAATGTGTGCATACGCTCAAAGATTGGGCCACATGCAAAAATGTTAACAATTGAGCAAATGCATCCCCATGACAAATAGCACTTGATTTCTGACACATCTCAAGGAATGACTTTACCTTTTAAAACATGATTTGAAGTTGAACATAATTGTCCGTTGACGACAAAAATGTAACCAATGGAGTTCAGTTTTTTGGTAAAGATCATTTTATCTTTATTTAACTAGGCACGTCAGTTAAGAACAAATTCTTATTTTCAATGAGTTTATACTTGCGTACTATTGAATGTGGCAGCGCAATACACAAGGGGTGGAACAGTGGCAAAGGTACCCACAGGACAAACAGAATAATATTAGTCTGATGACTGAAACGAAATGTGTATATTTACATGTGTGTCTTCTCTCATAGTTGCATTGAAAAGTTTGGTACATTAATTTAGGCCAAACTAAGTTATATTTGCCGTAGTATACAGTTTCTTTTGGACAATTGCCTAATTAATTACAATTGTTTGATACTGTTTCAGTGAATTTTTTTACATTTTGGTTATCTTCCAATGAAGGTAAACAACTTGCTGTACTTGTGCAGATGACATAAAGGAGCAATAGTTTGTTGTCATAAAGAAATCTTTAGTGCTGCCAGCTAACTTAAGTCACAAGTTGGTTCTCCACCCGGTGTCAGTACAGCTTCTCTTTGTTAAAGGTATTGGCTATTTTTTCCCTATTTGGCCAATTTTACGGTTTAGAAGGAGAGGATGTAGATGGCAAGAAATTCTGAATTCTGTATAAAACTCTCATATGCAGATAACATCTATGCTGGCTGGGTAGCATACAGGTTTTTAGCAAATGTTCGAAAAAGGCCCCTTCACAAAAGATATTGTGTCAAATCCAGTGCTCTTCAAATCCGCTTCCATGCATTTGTGAGGGTATTTACATGTCCTGTTTGAAATGTATAAAACCTGTCCATGCAGCATGCATAGGTCTTTATGAAACGCAACCTCTGTTTATGCTGAGTATAGGAGCTCTCAGCCATAAAACTCTCATATGCAGATAACATCCATGCACATCTTCAAATAATATTTTTGCAGGAATCTCCTTGCGAATGATTTTGCCGAAGATTGTATCTCCGCCGGGCTGGGCTTCATCTTCAAATAATATTTTTGCAGGAATCTCCAATTCCTTTTTAGATTCTAACTAATGTCTGAGTCTAAAGGAAATTAAGTTAATGTATATATAATTTGATATACAGAAGAATATACTTAACTGTCTTATGCTTTATATTATCTTGTTTGATATTGTACATTTAATTAAAACATAAGTTAGTTGAAATCAAATAAAATAATTTAAATACAGTAAGGCAATGTTAGTTTGGCAAAAAAAACCTAAGCAAACATTTGTGGGTTACATCTTTTGTCCAATGGAAAATAATTGTAAAAAAGGCAGATGACCTATGTAGCAAATTAGGCTAAAGTATCATTTGAGGGCTCACTAATGCAATAAAGTGAGCAGAAAGTAAACAAAATGTACACTAAATTATTTGTCTTTCACAGATAGATGTGGATATACAGTACAAGTCAAGAGTCTGGACACCTGCTCATTCAGGTGTTTATCTAGATTTTTTTCTTCTGTTTTCTGCATTGTGGAAAAATGGTGACGGCGTCGGAACTATGAAATAACAAATATGGAATCATTTAGTAACCAAGGAGGAGTGAAACAGATCAATGTGTTTAGATGAAAACATGAAACATTGAAAACATGGAGCAGAAGAGTAACGTTCACATCAGGAGTAAAGGAGTGCTGAACCAATAAAGGATTTATTCAAGTATGTGTTGATGACCAGAAATGTAATTTTTTTCCATTCTTTGAATGTTTTTACTTTTATGAAGAAAAAATACATCTGTTTAACTTTGTAAACTAAAGGTGTGTTTAGAATTATTTTTGTTGTATTAATGCTATTTAATCTCTCCTCAGACTAATATTATTCTGTTTGTCCTGTGGGTACCTTTGCCACTGTTCCACCCCTTGTGTATTGCGCTGTCATGGTGTATTTGTTGTACATTTTGTTGTACAGATGAATGTGGTAACTTCAGGCGCTTGGACCAGACTTGTGGAGGTCTCCAATTTTTTTCTGAGGTCTTGGCTGATTTCTTTTGATTTTCCCATGATGTCAAGCGAAGAGGCACTGAGTTTGAAGGTAGGCCTTGAAATACATCCACAGGTACACCTCCAATTATGTCAATTCACCTATCAGAAGCTTCTAAAGCCATAACATCATTTTCTGGAATTTTCCAAGCTGTTTAAAGGCACAGTCAACTTAGTGTATGTAAACTTCTGACCCACTGGAATTGTGATACAGTGAATTATAAGTGAAATAATCTGTCTGTAAACAATTGTTGGAAAAATTACTTGTGTCATGCACAAAGTAGATGTCCTAACCGACTTGCCAAAACTGTAGTTTGTTAACTTTGTGGAGTGGTTAAAAAACAAGTTTTTAATAACTCCAACCTAAGTATATGTAGACTTCCGACTTAAACTGTATGTGATTATTTAATATCACTGAAAAAAATTCAGATCTGTCTTTAATACTTGTTTCTCACATAAAGGACCTGACTTTGCCATGGGAAACAATGTTCTAGGTTGACAGGTGTGTAGAGGGTGACTCTTACCTGTACACTCTCCTCCGCTCTCTGTGTGCAGTGCATCATGGTTGTGAAGGTGAGCGTTGTGATGAGGCCGCCCAGAAAGTGCTGAATGCTCAAACTCAACACTGCCATACCTGAGGGGAAAACACAGTAACAGCCTTGACACTGTCTCAAACTCAACACAATATTGCGTAACATTATGGGTGCTTATATTTGTCCTATTTCACACGTGAATTGGGAATGTGTTTTTTGCATATACCACTCTCCCTAAGACCCTTGGAGAGTGGGGTCAAGGCCAGGGTCTGCCATTATCAACAGCGACCCTGGAACAATTAGGGGTTAAGTGCCTTGCTCAAGGGCGCATCGACAGATATTTCACCTTGTCGACTCAGGTATTCGAACTAGTGACCTTTCAGTTACTGGCCCAACGCTCTAACCGCTAGGCTACCTGCTGCATCCTGTCTTAAAGTGGTGTTATCTAAATTTGCCTCTTTCTTTTCACTCAGAGTCCCTACTGGATGGATGGTGTGAGAAGGAGAGCTCAGTGGCACAGCGTATATCAGTGGAGTCTGATCTGTCGCTGAACCGAGACAACAAAGGTGGAAGTGAGGGGGGTGCTGTCTCCTCGCGTTCCCCCAAACAAGTTGTTCCCTCTCAGAAGACAGCAGAACACAGGCGACACAGAGTGTCTCTCAGCTCCCACTGACGTTGAATTATTCACCGGAGATGTCGAGTTTTGCAGAATAAGACTTCTCCATTTCACAGGATTCAGAGAGCGAGACACTAACTCAGCGTATCAGAGTGAGAAAATGGGGCACTCATGTAATATTGAGAATTTTACAGCAAAACATTTTTTAATCTTTCACATCATTGTTCCTGCTCTAAAGAGGGAGGCCTCCGTTTCCAGAGTGAACAGCTCAACATAGGTTCAAACAGGTCACTGAGAAAGCTTCTGTTCTGCTTTCAGCTTTCCTTCAATTTAGTCGATTAAAATGGGATGTTTGTGAGAGATGCTCAAAGCGCTGTAAACTGACCTCTTCACGCACCTCTTCTTCCACCACATACAGAGCCTTCAGAAAGTATTCACACCCCTTGACCTTTTCACATTTTGTTGTGTTACAGCCTGAATTTAAAATGGATTAAATTGAGATGTTGTGTCACTGGTTTACACACAATACTCAATAATGTCAAAGTGGAATTATGTTTTTTGAAATGTTTACAAATGAATAAAAAATTAAAAGCTGAAATGTCTTGAGTCAATACGTTTTCAACCCCTTTGTTATGGAAAGCCTAAATAAGTTCAGGTGTAAAAATGTGCTTAACAAGTCACATAAGTTACATAGACTCTGTGTGCAATAATAGTGGTTAACATATATTTTTTTATGACTACCTCATCTCTGTACCCCACACATACAATTATCTGTAGTCCCTCAGTCGAGCAGTGAATTTCAAACACATAGACTAGGGAAGTTTTCCAATGCCTCACAAAGAAGGGCAGCTATTAGTAGATAAAAAGCACACATTGGATATTGCTTTGAGCATGGTGAAGTTATTAATTACACTTTGGATGGTGTATCAATACACCCAGTCACTACAAAGATACAGGCGTCCTTCTAAACTCAGTTGCTGGAGAGGAAGGAAACTGCTCAGGGATTTCACCATGTGGCCAGTGGTGACTTTAAAACAGTTACAGAGTTTAATGGCTGTGATAGGAGAAAACTGAGGATGGATCAACAACATTGTAGTTACTCCACAATACTAACCTAAATGACAGAAGAAATACAAATATTTCAAAACATGCATCCTGTTTGCAATAAGGCACTAAAGTAAATTAGCAAAAAAAAAAGTCAAAGTAATGAACTTTAAGTCCTGAATACAAAGCGCTATGTTTGGAACAAATCCAACACAACACATCACTGAGTACCACTCTTCATATTTTCAAACATGGTGGTGGCGGCATCATGTTATGGATATGCTTGTCATTGGCAAGGACTAGAAAGTTTTTATTAGGATAAAAATAAACGTAATAGAGCTAAGCACAGCCAAAATCCTAGAGGAAAATGTCTGCTTTCTAACAGACTCCGGGAGACAAATTCACCTTTCAGCAGGACAATAACCTAAAACACAAGGCCAAATATACACTGGAGTTGCTTACCAAGATGACATTGAATGTTGCTGAGTGGCCTAGTTAAAGTTTTGACTTAAATCGGCTTAAACATCTATGTCTCTTGAAACGATCAATAACCACTTGACAGAGCTTGAAGAATTAAAAAAATAATAATGTGCAAATATTGTACAATCCAGGTATGCAAAGCTTTTAGAGTCTTACCCAGAAAAACACAGCTGTATTCGCTGCCAAAGGTGATTCTAACATGTATTGACTCAGGAGTGTGAATACTTATGTAAATAATATATTTCTGTATTTCATTTTCAATACATTTGCAAAAATGTCTAAAAACATGTTTTCACTTTGTCATTATGGGGGTATTGTGTGTAGATGGGTAATAAAAAAAAATTAAAATCCATTTTGAATTCCAGCTGTAACACAACTTATTTATTTTTTATTTTCCCTTTATTTAACTAGGCAAATCAGTTAAGAACAAATTCTTATTTACAATGACGACCTAGGAACAGTGGGTTAACTGCCTTGTTCAGGGGCAGAACGACAGATTCGATCTAGCTGGCCCAACGCTCTAACCACTAGGCTACCTACCGCCCTCGAGACTAACTTAATGTGAAATAAGTCAAGGGGTATGAATACTTTCTGAAAGCACTGTATGTGTGTGTGTTGTATGTATAGGCCTTATGTACCAGGTCTCTATTGAAAAATGTATTTCTATCTCAACGAGACAAACCTGGTTCAATAAAGGTTCAATCAAGAAGGCCTGAATGTGAACGGGTTACACATATATTTTTTATTTATGTATAGGCCTAAATGTGGATGGGTTACACGTGACAAAATGTTATATGTATAGGCCTAAATGTGGATGGGTTACACGTGACAAAATGTTATATGTATAGGCCTAAATGTGGATGGGTTACACGTGACAAAATGTTATATGTATAGGCCTAAATGTGGATGGGTAACATAAGACACAATGTGTTATTTGTTTCGCCATGGGGTCAGGGGGTTAGAGTGTGGCCGTTGTAGATGCATACGATGGGTATCCAGTAAAGTCCATCATGTGTAGCAAAGCGGATGGATCTGCGAGCCCAGTGGGTTTGTTCATAATAGTCTTGACTACCTGTGTGAGTCAGTGAGGTCACATGGAGGTGCCTGCCTTCATTCATCAGTCACACATTTACCTGCCTCCTGCTCCCACTTTGTGCAAGGTGAAAGAAAGATGTCGAGCTACGGATAGACAAACAGATGTGGCTTGTGGGGGACTAGAGACACGGACAGGTCTAGATCAGTGGAAAAGGACATGCTGGTTAGAGTCAATGGTGTATGTCCATGGTTAGTGAACTGATGACATTGACCCCGTTTACATGCACACCAATATCCCGTTATTATTCGGGATACTCAAGTATTCTATTTTTGAGTTGACGCATCCCGTTTACAATAACCGCAAAAAGCTTGTATCACGGTCATAAGAAAGCCAGATAAGATGCCTGGGATATGCTGATGGGATACTGTAGCACGTAAACATCTTATGCCATTTACTGTTGATTTTCAGGCTCAGTTGTGCATATCATGGGTGTTGTGCATTCTATGGTGTTGTGTGATGATCTTTTTATCTGATTATCAAACAAATCACTTAACAAGTAGCCTACCTGTGCAGTTCCATCCACCATTATTAATTCCATAATAATTTTGCCTACTATAATTCATTTCCGATATTTCAAATCAAGTTTCTGCTTATAATTTCCGACATTTGGTAGGCCATTTGTTTGTAAACTGTAGTTTGATAGCCTACATGCAGCTTTGCTTCTGTCATAACTTGTTGCCCCAGAACACTAAATAAAGTAGTGCTCACCAGAATAATCTCTTATTTCAATAGAATGAATACATTAATCTAGTTAACACCAGTAAAGTTGTTTCGTTTAGGAACCGGGGAGAAAACACAATAACTGTGCAATTGGTCCTGTGCAAAATGTCCAAATGCCATCAGTTTGACTGGTTTTAAGGAAAGGAAAAGCTAAGAAAACGACTAAACAAGTTTCTGATAAGACTTTCTGATAAGACAGTTCGTCTTGGCTGCATATTTTATGTGGTTGAAATACTGTCTGCTTGCATAACAGTGTCAAAGACAAAACATTACACGCACATTCACATTTTCTCAAGAGATACTAAAAGAAAGAAATCAGACTTTTCCACTCCTGTTCCAGACACAAAATTAACATTTGTTGTCTAATTTTACTGTAAGAAATGCTGAAATTCTGCAGGAGTTAATATTATATTACTCTACATGTGAGAGGTTATAGACCTACAGTCAGTGTCCAGATTTCAGTTACTATTCCATTTAACCCATCTGAACTTCAATGAGGAATATTCTGTTTATTCATGGATACAGGGATACTCGTGAGCAGGATATCAAAGGTGCATGTAAACAGCTTATCCCGAACAAGACCTTAAGCGGGATATGAGCTACTATCTGGAATACTGTGCGCATGTAAACGTGGTCAATGCTGCCTAGTCAAGTTGTGGTCAGAGTGCGGTCTGGTCTTCTCTCACCTTTCATGAGTGGAGAAGGTTCCAGCACGGTCAGGAGGGAGCTCTGGAACACCATGCTGACAGTCCGCATCACAAATACCCGCCTCATCAGAGAGCCAATACTGTGGAGACACACAAGACAGACAACCAGTCACAAATGCCATTTGACACACACACAGGCAAAGAATACTGTGTAGTATGTGTATGCTAACAAAAACAAACACCATATTTCCTTCTACAGTAGCACACACACCCACACTCCAGGGTTTCCATGAGGAAAATGTGGCACCGGACATTTGACTGGCAGCATTTTAATTTACTGGACATTCGAGAATTTTTTTAACCTCTTTTTCTCCCCAATTTCGTGGTATCCAATTGGTTGTTACAGTCTTGTCCCATCGCTGCCACTCCCGTACGGACTCGCGAGAGGCGAAGGTCGAGAGCCGTGCATCCTCCGAAACACAACCCAGCCAAGCCACAATGCTTCTTGACACAATGCCCGCTTAACCCGGAAGCCAACCGCACCAATGTGTTGGCGGAAACACCGTACACCTGGCGACCGTGTCAGCGTGCATTGCGCCCGGCCCGCCACAGGAATCACTAGTGCGCGAAGGGACAAGAACATCCCTGCCGGCCAAACCCTCCCCTAACCCGGACGACGCTGGGCCAATTGTGCCCCGCCCTATGGGTCTCCTGGTCGCGGCCGGCTGCGACAGAGCCTGGAATCAAACCAGGATCTCTTGTGGCACAGCTAGCACTGCGATACCTGACATTTGAGAAATTTACCAAACCCATACGTAACATGATCAGGGCGTCCACCCACGGTATTCAGAATGACAGAAATCACATTTAAATTATAGTAATTCATCTTAACAAATCATGAACCTCAAGGATGAACGGTGTGGGTCTTCTTGCCGAATTCCATTTAAAGATGTTAGAATAACTCCCACATTTACTTTTGCTCAGCCAACAAGACGAGTAATGAACAACCAAACCACAAGCCTATGTCAATCTACTAACCCCAATGTGTTATTTGTTTAGGCTCTGTAATCCAGCACTTTGAATTTGAAATGATACAATGACTATGAAGTGCAGACTGTCAGCTTAATTTGAGTGTATTTTCATCCATATCAGGTGAACCGTTTAAAAATGAATGGTAAATAATGTAATCATTGCGTGCTAGGAATATGGGACTACTTTAATACACATAAGTGAATTTGTCCCAATATTTGTTGTCCCCTAAAATGAAGGGACTATGTACAAAAAGTGGTGTAATTTCTAAACGGTTCACCCACTATGAATGAAAATACCCTAAAATGAAAGCTGACAGTCTGCACTTTAAACTCGCTCATTGTATCATTTCAAATCCAAAGTGCTGGATTACAGACCCAAAACAAAACAAACAAAACATGTGTCACTGTCCCGATACTTTTGGAGCTCACTGTAGGTTACTGGTTTCAATAACATAAAGTTTTTATAAAATAATTGCATCCACATTTGGTCTTATTTTGGCTAGACTACTTTAAAGAATGGTAAACATGCCTCATAATATGTAGTATAATGTTCAGGTTTCAAACTATTTAGTATATGTTTTCCAAATGCATACGGCCTCCAGCTCATTGCAAAGTGGTGTGTGACGCACTGAAGCCTACCTGCCATTATAGGCACTTAGAATGGCGAATGGGAAGTGCACTTCAAATACCAGTTGAGAAATAAAAATAGTATCTCTTTTTTATCATGCTATCAAAATTGTTTTTAACATGAGATTTTAGTTAGAATTGTTGCACAATGATTGGGCTTATAAAAGCACATTTCCCTCCAGCAGCACCAGGAGCTGTAGCTGCAGGTCTCGTGCTGTCAAAGATGTTCAGCTTAAACTAGGCTCTGTATGCTAGGCTCTACATGCTAGGCTTTGTATGCTAGGCTCTGTATGCTAGGCTCTGTATGCTAGGCTCTGTATGCTAGGTTCTGTATGCTAGACTCTGTATGCTAGGCTCTGTATGCTAGGCTCTGTATGCTAGGTTCTGTATGCTAGACTCTGTATGCTAGACTCTGTATGCTAGACTCTGTATGCTAGGCTCTGTATGCTAGGCTCTGTATGCTAGGCTCTGTATGCTAGGCTCTGTATGCTAGGTTCTGTATGCTAGGTTCTGTATGCTAGACTCTGTATGCTAGACTCCGTATGCTAGACTCCGTATGCTAGGCTCCGTATGCTAGGCTCTGTATGCTAGACTCTGTATGCTAGGCTCTGTATGCTAGGCTCTGTATGCTAGGTTCTGTATGCTAGGCTCTGTATGCTAGACTCTGTATGCTAGGCTCTGTATGCTAGGCTCTGTATGCTAGGTTCTGTATGCTAGACTCTGTATGCTAGACTCTGTATGCTAGGCTCTGTATGCTGGGCTCTGTATGCTGGGCTCTGTATGCTAGGCTCTGTATGCTGTGCGTGTGTGATAAATAAGAATCATAACGACTAACAAAAATATACACATGCCAATTTAATTCCACTAAATTATGGAAATTAACCCATAGACCAATAAGCATGACTGGTCAAATGTATTTACATCAACTGGCATTTCCATCAATGAATAGGCTAAAAGGCATTATTTTGCTATGGGATTTTTTTTTCTCTCCCAGACAATTGGCCGGTGCAAATTTTATTTATCAGCTTAAAAAATATATATTGGCCATAAGCCGGCTATTACCGGCTAACGGAAACCGTGACACACACACACGACGTGTCCCCAGACGCTAATTGATTCCTTGTTAGTCTAAGAGCTGTGTCTCCCGATAGGCATGGGGTAATCAATAACCCAAGGAGCTCCCCACTTCTCACCCCCTTAGAGCATTGTGTTGTGTGTGTGTGTGTGTGTGTGTGTGTGTGTATCTCCCAGGGATTACCTCTGTGCCAATCAGTCCCCAAAGGATCCTGTCAATCAGACAAACCAGACACGTGTCACTGTCTGGTATCTGACATCTATACCATCTGACAAGGACATTACCACATGGACATTACCACAGCTTAGTTTGATTTAACTATGACATGAGAAATAGACCAACTATACTTAAATCTGATACCAAATAGTATCTGTCCATTCTGTCAGTCTTTACGTCTACAGGCTCTACAACACCTCTCTCATTTCTCCTTCTTTACCCTTTCCACCAGAAAACCAATCTGCTGTCATTCACATGCTAAAAACATTCTTTCCCTCATTTTTATTCTCTCCTTCTCAATGACACTCTTTCAAATCTGGCTCTCTGAGGAGTTGCAGTAGTGATGGGGTGAGAGGAGAACCTGCCTCGCTACTGACACCTCACACGGGCCGGGCTGCGATACCATATAGGCTCTCGGGTTGCCGATGGCGATCTGTGTGAGGCGGTCAGTCTCTGACCACTCAGGCGTTTCTGATGGGGCCCAGGATAAATGTTCAAATTTGATTTGAGAGCATTGAGACGGCTTGGTGGATTAGCTTTGTGTAGTGTGTATATGTGTGCTTGTGTGTTGGGAGGTGGGGGAGAGTGGTGGTGAGTCATTCTGTGGGAATCTGGAGTGGGTGTACAGTGTCAGGTGAACGCACCTCTGTGTGTGAAAATGTGACTATTCTGCCCGAGTCCTAACGAAGACATCAAAACTATGAAATAACACATATGGAATCATGTAGTAACCAAAAAAAGTGTTAAACAAATCAAAATATGTTTAATAAAGATTAGGGGGATAAAAATTAGGGGGAAGGGTAGGAAGGAGGACAGAGGAAGAGTGAGAGAAAAATAGACGGATGTTGAGGATAGCAACAGAGAGTCTGAGAAACAAACTGCACAATTCCTTCTCTTTCCCACTCTATCCCTATTCCTTGTATGGGATGTTTCTCTCTTTGCTTCTGAACTCTTCTCTACATTTTGTGAAGGTATCCATTGATTCACTGCATGGCAGCTAAGTGAAATTGTTCTGTCTCAGACCCAACTCAATCAGGGCACTGTGACTCCCTACCCACATTTCAGTGCCGATGGGGATGCAGGCATCTTGGATAAGGCCATCAAGGCCAAAGGTGAGGTTGTCTCTCTCTCTCTCTCTCACTCTCACTCTCACACACACACACACACACACACACACACACACACACACACACACACACACACACACACACACACACACACACACACACACACAGTCACGTTCTGACCTTAGTACTTTTTTTATGTCTTTATTTTAGTTTGGTCAGGGCATGAGTTGGGGTGGGCATTCTATGTTGTTTTTCTATGTTTTGTTCTGGAGGTAATTTTCTATGTGTTTGGCCTAGTATGGTTCTCAATCAGAGGCAGGTGTCAGTCGTTGTCTCTGATTGGGAGCCATATTTAGGTAGCCTGTTTTCTATTGTGTTTTGTGGGTGATTGTTTCCGGTTATGGGTTTGCACCTTTCGGGACTGTTTCGATTTTCGTTTGTATCATTCACTTTGTTATTTTGTATTTTTTAGTGTTCAGTTTTAATATATTAAAATGGACACTTACCACGCTGCACATTGGTCCGATCCTTCTTACTCCTCGTCAGACGAAGAGGAGAATCATTACACACACACACACACACACACACACACACACACACACACACACACACACACACACACACACACACACACACACACACACACACCCAATGTGGGTGATATCTGTGCACAGAAAGGGACGCTAAAATGGGCACTATAGATAGTGTTGCTTCTAAACGCTAACAAGAGAGTGCTGCCTCTGAACGCTAACAAGAGAGTGCTGCCTCTGAACGCTAACAAGAGAGTGCTGCCTCTGAACGCTAACAAGAGAGTGCTGCCTCTGAACGCTAACAAGAGAGTGCTGCCTCTGAACGCTAACAAGAGAGTGCTGCCTCTGAACGCTAACAAGAGAGTGCTGCCTCTGAACGCTAACAAGAGAGTGCTGCCTCTGAACGCTAACAAGAGAGTGCTGCCTCTGAACGCTAACAAGAGAGTGCTGCCTCTGAACGCTAACAAGAGAGTGCTGCCTCTGAACGCTAACAAGAGAGTGCTGCCTCTGAACGCTAACAAGAGAGTGCTGCCTCTGAACGCTAACAAGAGAGTGCTGCCTCTGAACGCTAACAAGAGAGTGCTGCCTCTGAACGCTAACAAGAGAGTGCTGCCTCTGAACGCTAACAAGAGAGTGCTGCCTCTGAACGCTAACAAGAGAGTGCTGCCTCTGAACGCTAACAAGAGAGTGCTGCCTCTGAACGCTAACAAGAGAGTGCTGCCTCTGAACGCTAACAAGAGAGTGCTGCCTCTGAACGCTAACAAGAGAGTGCTGCCTCTGAACGCTAACAAGAGAGTGCTGCCTCTGAACGCTAACAAGAGAGTGCTGCCTCTGAACGCTAACAAGAGAGTGCTGCCTCTGAACGCTAACAAGAGAGTGCTGCCTCTGAACGCTAACAAGAGAGTGCTGCCTCTGAACGCTAACAAGAGAGTGCTGCCTCTGAACGCTAACAAGAGAGTGCTGCCTCTGAACGCTAACAAGAAAGTGCTGCCTCTGAACGCTAACAAGAGAGTGCTGCCTCTGAACGCTAACAAGAGAGTGCTGCCTCTGAACGCTAACAGGAGAGTGCTGCCTCTGAACGCTAACAGGAGAGTGCTGCCTCTGAACGCTAACAGGAGAGTGCTGCCTCTGAACGCTAACAAGAGAGTGCTGCCCCTGAACGCTAACAAGAGAGTGCTGCCTCTGAACGCTAACAGGAGAGTGCTGCCTCTGAACGCTAACAAGAGAGTGCTGCCTCTGAACGCTAACAAGAGAGTGCTGCCTCTGAACGCTAACAAGAGAGTGCTGCCTCTGAACGCTAACAAGAGAGTGCTGCCCCTGAACGCTAACAAGAGAGTGCTGCCTCTGAACGCTAACAAGAGAGTGCTGCCTCTGAACGCTAACAGGAGAGTGCTGCCTCTGAACGCTAACAGGAGAGTGTTACGTCTGAACGCTAACAGGAGAGTGTTACGTCTGAACGCTAACAGGAGAGTGCTGCCTCTGAACGCTAACAGGAGAGTGTTACGTCTGAACGCTAACAGGAGAGTGTTACGTCTGAACGCTAACAGGAGAGTGCTGCCTCTGAACGCTACCTGAACTGGGAGAGCAGCAGGCCACCGAGGGAGGAGCCACAGATTGAGAAGCACATGGCGATCATGCCGTTCCAGAACCCCAGCTCCCGGGCTGTCATGTGATGGTCCAAAAGGAAGAGAGGGAACATGGTCACCGCACCCTGCTCACCTGTGGATAGAGAGAGAGAGAGAGAGAGAGAGAGAGAGAGAGAGAGAGAGAGAGGACAAACCAGTTGGAGTTCAGGTTAGACAAAAGAGAGTTAGACTCTAAACACAAATCTGTTCATCTGTAGTTTTAGTCGTTTTATCTACAACATAGCCAAGAGTCAACTACGATGGATTAGCCATTGTTGGAAATAAACACACTCAAAAACACCCACAATCCACCTCCTGTGACAGAGCTATTTAAAGGAAAAAAGGAAGAAGAAAACAATAGTGGATGTCTTCACTGTGTATGACAACTCCAACTTTCTTAAACACTGTGACAGTGAACAAAGCAGTTACTTTTAATAGACTGGACAATGTTATATTGGTGCTTTCTTAATCTAACAACATACACTATTCCTAGATATTATCAATAATAGATGTAAAAAAAACAACAATGAATAACATGCGTAATTTTTCAAAAGGGCCTAATGTAAAACTTCCTCAGATAACACAAGCCTCAGTCACAGAGCTTTCGGGTGAAATAAAAGTCTGTCAGTGAGACAATAGTGTCTCTGTCGCTGTGTGGTTTCGAAGGCGGGACAATGTTCTGCCGAACGACGCTGTAAAATATTCAGCGCTGCCGCCATTATTAATGGAGAGTGACTTCACAAAGACAGGGAGACGGAGTGTTGAGTGACAGCTCAGAGACTGCTGTCAAAGAGACGACACACACACACACACACACACACACACACACACACACACACACACACACACACACACACACACACACACACACACACACACACACACACACACTTGGCCAGAAGAAAAACAAAAATAGAGAGAGAATCTTTCACATGAAATGGAGAAGGATATCAAAAAGAGTTCTTAGAGAAGACGCTGAAAACCTCCTGGCACACGGGAACGCTACGACAACGTACACGTTATGACAACGCTATGTGACAGCCAAGCTAAATGTATGGCAGGAGAATGAGAGGGATAAACAGAGGTTGCTATGATGACATATTCATTCAGCGTCTATATTCTATATTCCAAGGCAGCACTAACATAAACAGCTATCAGCTACTGTACTACTCACTATTTCCCACCATCACCGGTTGAAACCTGGGGAACTTTTTATCATCCAACAGGGTAGATAGTTTGAGCATTTGTCATTACGGCAAGACATTACTTAAATGGGCAATCTGCCATTGCTACATCAATTTTTTGACTTTGAAATGATCGATATACACCCATTGATTCTTGAAGAATATATACTGAGTGTACAAAACATTAGGAACACATACCTAATATTGAGTTGCACCCCATTTTGCCCTCAGAACAGCCTCAATTTGTCAGGGCATGGACTCTACAAGCTATTGAAAGCGTTTCACAGGGATTCTGGCCCATATTGACTACAATGCTTCCCACAAATGTGTCAAGTTGGCTGGATGTCCTTTGGGTGGTTGACCATTCTTGATACACATGGGAAACTGTTGAGCGTGAAAAACCCTCAAACCGGGGTGCCTGGCACCTATTGCCATTCCCTGTTCAAAGGCACTTAAATCTTTTGTTTTGCCCATTCAACCTCTGAATGGCACACACACAATCCATGTCTCAATTGTCTCAAGGCTTAAAAAGCATTTTTTTACCTGTCTCCTCCCCTTCATATACACTGATTGAAGTGGATTTAACAAGTGACATCAATAAGGGATCATAGCTTTCACGTGGATTCACCTGGTCAGTCTATGTCATGGAAACAGCAGGTGTTCCTAATGTTTTGTACACTCAGTGTAATTCAAATGCCTCATGAGCTTAGTTAAATTCTTTTACTCCATCAAGACCCCAAATATACATTTGTTTTACTCTTTTGTTTGTAAACAGTGTAGGTCTTATTGTAAACAAACACTGCATCAAAATAGCCAAAAAATATGGTTATAACTATAATTTTGATGTCATATTTAATTTTTACATTTGAGTCATTTAGCAGACTCTCTTATCCAGAGTGACTTACAGTTAGTGCATTCATCTTAAGATAGTTAGGTGGGACAACCACATATCACTGTCATAGTAAGTACATTTTATCTCAATATAGTAGCTATCAGCAAAGTCAGAGTTAGTAAGGGAGGAAAAGTGTTAGTTCACAAAATGCATTTTTATGCAGGGGGGGGGGGGGGGGGTGCTCTGCTGTCCTAGCTTAAGGGGGAAGCCAGTTCCACCATTGGGTTGTGCAAGGGAAGAGAAGAGCTTGGACTGGGCTGAGCAGGAGCTGTCCTCCCGTAGGGGTGGGAGGGCCAAGAGACCAGAGGTGCTCAGGTTGGGGTGTAGGGTTTGAGCATAGCCTGAAGGTAGGGAGGGGCAGTTAGTCACTCATGGGATGGTCAGTCCTTGCATCCATAGCTCTGTCTATGAATTTGAGAGTGGTTACATTCCTCCAACCCCATCCCTGAGCTATTTACCAAAACACTGGATAGGGTAACACCTTTGTTGTTGTTTGAACAACAGATTGTTCTTTTAAAGCCTTTATGATGTCTAATAACCCGCAGGCTACTGTTGCACATGGAAACCATGTGTTTGATGTATTTGATACCAATCCACTCACTCCACTCCAGCCATTACCACGAGCCCTGTCCTCTCCAATTAAGGTGCCACCAACCTCCTATGCTTGATTCTTTACCAGTGGTTCTGTGTCTACAGCTTTCAGTGCTCCCACTGCTTCAAACTCATTATTTCTTTAAAAGGGGGGTGCAGACAAACACAACAGGGCTGATTATTCAATTCTATAAATATTCTCAAAGCAACAATTGTCCATTTCAGTGGGGATTTCATTAGGCATCCACAAAGAAGAAACTAGTAGAGAGGGGGGTATGGGAGAAAGATAGAGAGACAGAGAGTGGGATAGAGACAGAGGGGGAGAAAGACAGAGAGAGAGAGAACAACAGAGACAGAAAATGGGAAAAGGTGGAGAGAAAAATAATGGATAAGAGAGAAAAACAGAGAGAGAGGGGTAAGGGAGAAACATGAACAGACAGAGAGAGAGGGGTAAGGGAGAAACATGAACAGACAGAGAGAGAGGGTTAAGAGAGAAACATGAACAGACGGAGAGAGAGGGGTAAGAGAGAAACATGAACAGACAGAGAGAGAGGGGTAAAAGAGAAACATGAACGGACAGAGAGAGGGATAAGGGAGAAACATGAACAGACAGAGAGAGAGGGGTAAGAGAGAAACATGAACAGACAGAGAGAGAGGGTTAAGGGAGAAACATGAACAGACAGAGAGAGAGGGTTAAGGGAGAAACATGAACAGACAGAGAGAGAGGGGTAAGGGATAAACATGAACAGACAGAGAGAGAGGTAAGAGAGAAACATGAACAGACAGAGAGAGAGAGGTAAGGGAGAAACATGAACAGACAGAGAGAGAGGGGTAAGAGAGAAACATGAACAGACAGAGAGAGGGGTAAAAGAGAAACATGAACGGACAGAGAGAGAGGGGTAAGGAAGAAACATGAACAGACAGAGAGAGAGGGGTAAGAGAGAAACATGAACAGACAGAGAGAGAGGGGTAAGAGAGAAACATGAACAGACAGAGAGAGAGGGGTAAAAGAGAAACATGAACGGACAGAGAGAGGGATAAGGGAGAAACATGAACAGACAGAGAGAGAGGGGTAAGAGAGAAACATGAAAAGACAGAGAGAGAGGGGTAAGAGAGAAACATGAACAGACGGAGAGAGAGGGGTAAGAGAGAAACATGAACAGACAGAGAGAGAGGGTTAAGGGAGAAACATGAACAGACAGAGAGAGAGGGGTAAGGGAGAAACATGAACAGACAGAGAGAGAGGGGTAAGAGAGAAACATGAACAGACAGAGAGAGAGGGGTAAGTTAAGGGAGAAACATGAACAGACAGATAGAGAGGGGTAAGAGAGAAACATGAACAGACAGAGAGAGAGAGGGGTAAGGGAGAAACATGAACAGACAGAGAGAGAGGGGTAAGAGAGAAACATGAACAGACAAGAGAGAGAGAGGTAAGGGAGAAACATGAACAGACAGAGAGAGAGGGGTAAGAGAGAAACATGAACAGACAGAGAGAGAGAGAGAGGGGTAAAGGAGAAACATGAACAGACAGAGAGAGAGGGGTAAGGGAGAAACATGAACAGACAGAGAGAGAGAGGTAAGGGAGAAACATGAACAGACAGAGAGAGAGGGTTAAGGGAGAAACATGAACAGACAGAGAGAAGGGGGTAAGGGAGAGAGATAGTGAGAATGATTTATGGAGAGAGACAGGGTTTATAGAGGAGGAGGGATGCAGAAAAATGGGCAAAATGTGGAAGAATGAGACTGAGGAGAATGAGGAATTTGGTACAGGAGGGGTGATGGGGAGAGGAGGGTTGACAGGTTGCTGATGGGAAACAAGAGGTGTTTGTGTACGAGTAAGAAAGAAAGAAAGAAATAGTGAGAGAGAGAAGAGGAGGAGGGATCAGCATGAGAGGGTAGGTGGGGTGAAGGGTCAATTAGGACACAGAATGGTCAGGTAACAGAGTGATCACATGAAGCTCAGACACTAGAGGCCAGGATCAGATGGGATCACGAGGACACTTAGGAGAAAACAAGACACAAAACACACCCTGGGAACACGACAGAGAGAGAGGCCCAGTAAATCAGTAAGCTACAGTTCTACGTACACCTTCCATAGACAATAGACACCCCACACCCTCACATGACCAGCCCTATTGACACACACACACTAACAGCAATCCCTACAGGTGTGCACTTTGCAGGGTGTCACAGAGTTTGTTGAACCCCTAAGGAACTAGGCTGAAGCATGGGGAAAAAACTTGAACCCCACCCACCCTACCCAGATGGGTCACTTTGCTAAAATGCTCTTACGTTACCAACTATGTTTTACTCCCATAACCACATGAACTATAACTGTCCTCTCTAACCTTTCTACAGAAAGCTGTTGCACTACAGAGCTCCATAGTACCAAGAGATCCACACCATTCCATCAATCAGGGGTCCTAACATTCCATGTAGGACTGGGCGATATGGCCAAAATAACATATCACATTCTTTTGACTGCATGGCAGTATGTAACGGCAGTCTAGCTCTTCCTCCTCCTCGGACGAGGAGAGGCGAGAAGGATCGGAGGACCAATGTGCAGCGTGGTAAGTTTCCATGATTTAATGAACATGAAAACAAGACACTATACAAAAATACAAACAAACTAACCGTCACAGTCCCATGTGGCACAAACACTGACACAGAAAACAACCACCCACAAAATCCCAACACAAAACAAGCCACCTATATATGATTCTCAATCAGGGACAACGATTGACAGCTGCCTCTGAGAACCATATTAGGCTGAACACAGAAACAGACAAACTAGACACACAACATAGAATGCCCACCCAGCTCACGTCCTGACCAACACTAAAACAAGCACAACACATAAGAACTCTGGTCAGGACGTTACAGTACCCCCCTCCTGAGGTGCGGACTCCGAACGCACCCCTAAAACTCAAGAGGAGGGTCTGGGTGGGCATCTGTCCGTGGTGGCGGCTCCGGCGCAGGACGAGGACACCACTCCACCATTGTCTTTGTCCCCCTCCTTAGCGTCCTTTGAGTGGCGACCCTCGCCCCCGACCCTGGTCTAGGAACCTTCATAAAGGTCCCCCCTAGATAGAGGAGACAGCTCAGGACAGAGTGGTAGCTCAGGACAGAGTGGTAGCTCAGGACAGAGAGGTAGCTCAAGACAGAGAGGTAGCTCAGGACAGAGAGGTAGCTCAGGACAGAGAGGTAGCTCAGGACAGAGAGGCAGCTCTGGACTGAATGGTCGCTCCGGACTAATGGCAGCTCCGGACTGAGTGGCAGCTCCGGACTGAGTGGCAGCTCCGGACTGGAGGGCAGCTCATGACTGGAGGGCAGCTCATGACTGGAGGGCAGCTCATGACTGGAAGGCAGCTCATGACTGGAAGGCAGCTCATGACTGGAGGGCAGCTCATGACTGGAGGGCAGCTCATGACTGGCGGGCAGCTCATGACTGGCGGGCAGCTCATGACTGGAAGGCGGCTCTGGCAGCTCCTGACTGGCTGGCGGCTCTGGCAGCTCCTGACTGGCTGGCGGCTCTGGCAGCTCCTGACTGGCTGGCGGCTCTGGCAGCTCCAGGCTCTGGCGGCTCTTGACTGACGGACGGCTCTAGCGGCTCCTGACTGACGGACGGCTCTGAACGCTCGGGACAGACGGGCGGCTCTGAAGGCTCGGGACAGACGGGCGGCTCTGAAAGCTCGGGACAGACGGGCGGCTCTGAAGGCTCGGGACAGACGGATGGCTCAGATGGCGCTAGGCAGACGGATGGCTCAGATGGCGCTGGGCAGACGGATGGCTCAGATGGCGCTGGGCAGGCAGGCAGCTCAGACGGCACTGGGCAGACGGATGGCTCAGACGGCGCTGGGCAGGCGGATGGCTCAGACGGCGCTGAGCAGACGAGCAGTGCAGGCGGCGTTGGACAGACGGCCGACTCTGACCTGCTGAGGCACACAGTAGGCCTGGTGCGTGGTGCCGGAACTGGTGGTACCGGACTGGAGACACGCACCTCAAGGCTAGTGCGGGGAGCAGGAACAGGGCACACTGGACTCTCGAGGCGCACTATAGGCCTGGTGCGTGGTACCGGCACTGGTGGTACCGGGCTGAGGGCACGCACCTCAGGGCGAGTGCGGGGAGAAGGAACAGTACGTACAGGGCTCTGGAGACGCACAGGAGGCTTGGTGCGTGGTGCCGGAACTGGAGGTACTGGGCTGGAGACACGCACCACAGGGAGAGTGCGTGGAGGAGGAACAGGGCTCTGGAGACGCACTGGAAGCCTGGTGCGTGGTGTAGGCACTGGTGGTACTGGGCTGGGGCGGGAAGGTGGCGCCGGATATACCGGACCATGAAGGAGTACACAAGCTCGTGAACACCGAGCCTGCCCAACCTTACCAGGTTGAGTGTTCCCCGTAGCCCTGCCAGTGCGGCGAGGTGGAATAGCCCGCTCTGGGCCGGGTTAGGTGGCTATGCTGGCGAACCGGGGACACCCTACGTAAGGCTGGTGCCATGTACACCGGCCCGAGGAGACGTACTGGAGGCCAGATGTGTTGAGCCGGCTTCATGGCACCTGGCTCGATGCCCACTCTAGCCCGGCCAGTGCGGCGAGGTGGAATAGCCCGCACTGGGCTAAGCACGCGTACTGGGGACACCGTGCGCTCCACCGCATAACACGGTGTCTGACCAGTACGACGCCCTCTCACTCCACGGTAAGCCCGGGAAGTTGGCGCAGGTCTGCTACCTGACTTCGCCACACTCCCCTTTAGCCCCCCCCCCAATACATTTTTGGGTGAGCCGCTCGGGCTTCCAGCCGCTCTGCCTTGCTAGCGCCTCATAATGCCGCCTCTCCGCTTCGCTGCCTCCAGCTCCGCTTTGGGGCGGCGACACTCCTCTGGCTCTGCCCAGGGTCCTTTACCGTCTAGGATTTCCTCCCATGTCCATTCCTCCTTGTACCGCTACTGCTGTCGCTGCTGCCCGTTTCCACGCTGCTTGGTCCGGGTTAGGTGGGTGGTTCTGTAACGGCAGTCTAGCTCTTCCTCCTCCTCGGACGAGGAGAGGCGAGAAGGATCGGAGGACCAATGTGCAGCGTGGTAAGTTTCCATGATTTAATGAACATGAAAACAAGACACTATACAAAAATACAAACAAACTAACCGTCACAGTCCCGTGTGGCACAAACACTGACACAGAAAACAACCACCCACAAAATCCCAACACAGGCTCGGTGTTCACGAGCTTGTGTACTCCTTCATGGTCCGGTATATCCGGCGCCACCTTCCCGCCCCAGCCCAGTACCACCAGTGCCTACACCACGCACCAGGCTTCCAGTGCGTCTCCAGAGCCCTGTTCCTCCTCCACGCACTCTCCCTGTGGTGTGTGTCTCCAGCCCAGTACCTCCAGTTCCGGCACCACGCCCTCAGCTGTCAATCGTTGTCTCTGATTGAGAACCATATTAGGCTGAACACAGAAACAGACAAACTAGACACACAACATAGAATGCCCACCCAGCTCACGTCCTGACCAACACTAAAACAAGCACAACACATAAGAACTCTGGTCAGGACGTTACACAGTATTTGACGGTATTCTGTGTTTCTGAATAATACAAGCTATAAATATGTTTTATGACTAGTGCATAACCCTAGGATGGCAACAGATTCATTCTAATTGGTTTAATGGTCTTTCTCCTTTCTGATTGTTTTATACTCAACCAAAAAATATGATACATCACCCAGCCCTAACTACATGCCACCAGTGTATTGACAATGATTGATATCTATGCTGTTGACGAAGCAAACAAACACTGACTATGCAATGTAGGGGAGCAGTGTTATGGACAACCAAACAGGGTCACTGGTTGGTTTGGCTCCAGTATTGAAAAAGTCCTGTTATACCGTCCCAATACTGTCCTCTCTCTTTAGGCCTCTTTGCCTTTATTCATCGCTGTCTCTGTCTCCCTCTGGGCACCATGTGGTGGTTCTTCATTAATTCATCGCCCCTTCAGCCTCCCTGCCGTCCTCCCTTTTCCCTCTTAAAAATTACCCCACATGCCCCCCCCCTCTTCCCCTCACCCATGCTCTGCCATCATCTCTCCCGTGTCTCATAGTCTATCCTCCCAGTATGGCTGTGCATGGAAGGGAGGGGACTAGTTTCCACAACAGGAAAATAATCCTGCAGCAACAGGAAATTGTAATTATTGTGTGGATTATAATTAACAACACAACATTCAAAAACAAGCACATGTATATAGAACATGTTTTCCCAACACCCAAACACACACACACACCAGTGTGATGCTGCGTCTTCCATTTCAATTTCCATTAAAAAAACACCACAGACACAGACACTCTAATCCTTACATAATCCCCTCCTGCTGCCAAACACCAAACTCTGTTCATATCAACTCTTGCTCACACACACACACAATATATAAATGTATGTACCCGTTTCTTTGTACATAAATGCTATTCACACAGCTCAAAATGTCATATTTTCCAAAAACAGGATTTTAAGTAGGCTAGATTCTGGACTCACTATTAAATCCCTGGTAATAACCCACTCATTCCCTTTATTTATCAACAGATTAGTTGATCAGTATAGATCAGGGTCGTCACTACCACAGCCACAAAGCCTGCTTAACTTCTACAATTTCTCTTCTTAAAATGTGATTTTAACACTAACCTTTACCACACTGCTAACATTATGCCTAACCTTAAATTAAGACCAAAAAGTTAAGTTATGTTTTCATACATGTTTATGATATAGCCATTTTTTACTGTGGCTGTCGTAACTTGTGGAAAACCTAGATCTGGGCCCTCTTAGACATGAAAACAGTGACATCTCATGGTACGAAATGAGTCCACAGCTGAATGGAGAAAAGACGTTTTAAAGTGGAAATTACCTGCAACAACAGGGTGATCAAATTAAGATCTTACATCTGTAGATGTTGGCCGCAAGTTAACCACTGACTGATACAGGGTCAGTTTTTCTCTGTTTGATTAGTGGTTAATGTTATTATTGTAGGGTAGGTTAATCTGATCCTAGATCAGTGGGTACTAAACCCAATAAGCGCAGCTCTATCACTTTCCCATCTACCAATACTAGCCCATCCCTCCACCGGTGTTCCCCGGACTACAATACACAGGTTCATTCTCCTTCTATCCCTTTTGCCCCCGACTCTCTCTCTGGGATTCTGCCCAGACAGCAAGTCCCATGGCCGCGACCTCAGATGACACAGGGGTCATCCAAACGGCTCCCTCTCATTGGTTGTGCGGTTCTACACAGAGCAAACTCACTGTGTTCATTAATAGTGTGTGGGAGAGAGGGGTCTGAGATGAGATGAGTGTGTTTGTGTGTTGGGGGAGGGGGGGTTTAAGGCAGACCTTTCACTCCAAAATCTCACACACAAACAGTCTCACATTCACACGGGTTTCACCCGACAGTTGCACACAAACAGTATGACTTTTTTATTCTGAAATAAAGAGCGAACAACTAAGCCGGTTATTTGTAAATGCTGATTATATTAGATATGATTATTATGTTAATATTGATAACATCATGAGGATGAGGATGTTAACGATAATATCATGAGGATGTTAACGATAATGGCGATGATGAAAATTATTGCTATGGAGATGGTGACAGTGGTGATGATGACGATGCTGGTGAACCTCTCAAACAAACTGTCTTACTGTCCTGTCTAGTGTCTGCCTGGGATCATCCAATTACTGTGCCACCCCTAACACACTCTCTCTCAAACACATACGAACACATACAGGAAAAACAATGGCACACACATTCACAAAGAAGCACATGTATGCAAATGTATATAGAACATGTTTTCCCAACACCCAAACAAACACACACACACCAGTGTGACGCTGCGTCTTCCATTTCAGTTTCCATGAAAAAAACACCAGACACACAGACACTCTAATCCTTACATAATCCCCTCCTGCTGCCAGACACCAAACTCTGTTCCTACCCATTCTCACACACACACACACACACTGCTTAACACCGAACTGTGTTGATCATAGAACGTTTTCCCTTGCAAATATAAACTTGGACACAAATACATTTTTTAAAGGACAACATTCCTAACATCTCACTAGCCCTAATATATACCTGTTACTTTGTACATAAAGGCTATTCACTGAGTTCAAAATGTCATTTTTTCCAAAAATGTAACTTTAAGTAGGTTCTGGACTCATTACCAAATCCCTGGGAATAACTCACTCATTCCCTGTATTCATCAACAGACTAGATGATCAGTCTAGATCAGGGTCATCGTTAGTTACCCCAGACACAAATGTTATTTTAAACCTAACCTTAACCACACTGCTAACTTTATGCCTAACCTTAAATTAAGACCAAAAAGTACATTTTTACAATATAGCATTTTTTTACTTTGTGGCTGTAGTAAATAGTTCAGGGCCCTCTTGGATATGGCAACAGTGGTAAGAAATGAGACCACAGCTGAATGGAGAAAATATGATTCTGTCTTGCTTACTTCATTTTTACATTTTAGTCATTTCGCAGATGATATTATCCAGAGCGACTTACAGGAGAAATTAGGGTTAAGTACCTTGATCAAGAGCACAAACAGATTGCATTTTTCACCAAGTCAGCTCAGAGATTTGAACAAGTGACCGTTTGGTTACTGGCCCAACGCTCTTAACCGCTAGGCTACCTGCCACCCACTTCACAAATGAGGCTACAGGTCATCAGGCTGGTATTCAATAGGCACCAAATGGAATAAAACAGACTGAAACAGGCAGGGACTATGGGAACTTGTCCAATAACAAACTATTTTTTTTTGTATTCCGTTGCTAAATGTTTTGCTACGTTTTGCATTAATGAATGTAGGACTACTATTAGAAGAAAACATGTTTTGGCTAAGTCATTTATGGAATAGTGGGTTTCTTATGTAGTAGCCCTGTAGTGGATCAGCTTTAGTGTACAGTAGCTGAGAGTGCAGGTTAGTGTTAAGACTTTTAGCTACTTCTCCATTTGGTACAGTAGGTGAGTGTGCATGGTTGTCAGACTGACTAGCAGATTTACCCAGTTTGTATGTGAGAACGTAGATCATGGTCCAGGGTGTCCCAGGTACTGACAGCAGCTTCCGCCACACCCTCCAGGGATGCACAGCGTCCGACTGGACCCCCCTCCTCCCCTCTGCCTGGCCCCTCAACAGCTCATTGTCCAGCACAGGGGCCCCCCACACAAACAGTGCCACCCCGAAGTACACAAAGGCCAACAGCATAAACATAGGGCCCCACCCAGCCACGTCAATCACAGCCAGGAGCCCGCCCCCGGCGAACACCGAGCCGGCCTTGTAGCCCACCACCTGAGCCATGTTGCCCAGGCCCAGCTCGCTGCGGCCCTTCAGCAGTCCCACAGCGGCCCCGTCCACTGTGATGTCCTGAATCGATGCCAGGGCGTTCATGGCCAGCAGAGTCCCCACCACTCCCCAGATGTGGGCCTCCGGGGCCAGAGCGGCACTGGAGAGACAAGTAAGCGCCAGGCCAGAGACCGTGGCCACCAGCCAGCACCGTTTGGTGCCCACACGGTCCACCAGGGGTGCCCAGAGGACCTTGAGCACCCAGGGGAAGTAGAGGATTTTGGTCAAGCCGATGTGGGTGAGGGAGTGGCCCGCCCCACGGAGGTAGACAGGGAGCAACAAGGACTGGAGACCATAGGGGATCCCCTGCACAAAGTACAGGAGGCCCAGAAAAAACAGCTTGTCATTCATGATTAAATAGGAAAGGGACAATTCGTCAGGTCATGACGATGTTCCACCAGGAGCTGATCAAATGGGTCGATCAGCCTAGGAGAGATGGGGAAGAGAGAGAGGGGATCATTTCACTGACAGAAAACATGAACAAATGGGTGCCGGAGTCTGGTCTAGTTAGTCCGGCAGACTCCAGACCACACATGCAAGCTAGTGACGGGGTTCCAAATTCCACCTTGCTCCCTATACTCTTTCTCCCTCTGTATCTGTCACCTTGTCTACCTTCCGACTGCCAAGGTACATGAAAAAATAAATACTATAACATATATAAAAATAAAATCATGAGCAAATGTTATTCCCCTGATAAATAGTTTTGGGATTTAGTATATGTATTAAATGAAGGAAACTCAGGCAGAAGCACATTATACACTGAACAAAAATATAAATGCAACATGAAAACTGTTGGTCCTATGTTTCATGAGCTGAAATAAAAGATCCCAGAAATTTTCTAAATGCACCAAAAAAATGTTGATCTCAAATTTTGTGCACAAATTTGTTTCTCTTCCCTGTTAGTGGGCATTTCTCCTTTGTCAATATAATCCATCCACCTGACAGGTGTGGCATATCAAGAAGCTGATTAAGCAGCATGATCATTACACAGGTGCACCTTGTACTGGGGACAATAAAAGGCCACTCTAAAATGTGCATTTTTGTCACACAACACAGTGCCACAGATATCGCAAGTTTTGAGGGAGTGTGCAATTGGCATATGGACTGCAGAAATGTCCAACAGAGCTCTTTCCAGAGAATTGAATGTTCATTTCTCTACCATAACCCGCCTCCAAAGTAGGCGGGTTATGGTAGAGAACGGCCTCACAACGGCCTCACAACCGCAGGCTGGCATGGTTACACGTGTAACCATGCCAGCCCAGGACCTCCACATCCGGCGTCTTCACCTGTGGGATTGTCTGAGACCAGCCACCCCGACAGCTGATGAAACTGAGGAGTATTTTTGTCTGTAATAAAGCCCTTTTGTGGGGAAAAACACATGTTGATTGGCTGGTCCTGGATCTCAAGTGGGTAGGCCTATGTCCTTCCAGGCCCACACATGGCTGCACCTCTGCCTAGTCATGTAAAATCCATAGATAAGGCCTAATGAATTTATTTCAATTGACTGATTTCCTTACATGAACTGTAACTAAGGGAAATCGTTAATTGTTGCGTTTATATTTTTGTTCAGTATAGATTTTGGCAAACTGATGCATCAGACAGCTGTCAAGCTTTATTCACAAGCAATAATTAACTTTCATAACTAGTTCATTTTCCTTTTAATTAAACGTATAACACATGGGACAGTGTAGATATCCGTTTACGCCCCAAACTTGACCTTAAGATAGTAGCAAGCTAAACTGATGTCTCGGTAACTTGGCTAGTTATACCACACGCAAAAACCAATAAACATGCATGGCCAAATAGCTAGTATTCAAGCTAACGCTGTCATACTACCAATTCAGAGTTAGTTAAGTATCAGCGCGTGCCAATAGATAGCAAATTCCGTGGTGAATTTGTATAAATATTATATTATAAAACGTTAATCTGAGTGCAATCTGTTATGATAGTTGTGTCGTTAGCTAGCTGGCTACATACTGGAAAGGGAGAACCTGTTTTCAGCGTCTCGTCAGCAACACTAACAGAGTACAGCCGGGTCACGGAATTTCTGAATTTTTCAAAATAAAAGTCCCCCAAGTAATAGTAGAAACGTGTCAATAACCTGTATTTGTCTTAACATTAACAATGATTCCTATTTGTTCATATTTAAGTGACATTTGCATTAAATGTGGGTTTTAAAACTTGTTACACTGTCAAATAAATGGCCACAATACAAATCACCATATGGAATACATATTGGTTTATAGAGCAAAAACTATTCTGGGTGTCGCAGTAAAAGTATTGTAGGAAAAACTCAGTAGGGTCTGTAGAATGTATATACTGTATGTGTGGTGTCATTTCATGGGGCTCTGAATAATACAGAGTGTTGCTGGCCTTTTACTCAACCCATTCCATTGGCCGCAATGGGAATAACTGTATATGGAATACATATTGTCTTATATAGAAAAAAACAATTCTGTTTGCCGCAGTAAAAGAATTGAAAGGAATTATCAGTCTGTATAATATATATATGGTGTTATGTCACGGTGGACAGAGGTCTATATGCCCAGCAACACTTTTTACACCACACACTCCATTGGTCACAATGCAATACACTACAGGCCAATAGATTACATATTTTCTTATAGAGAGAAATTAGGTTTAGGTGTCGAAGTAAAATGTACAGTACCAGTCAAAAGTTTGTATACACTTACACATTCAAGGGTTTTCTTTATTTTTTACTATTTTCTATATTGTATAATAATAGTGAAGACATCAAAACTATGAAATAACACATATGGAATCATGTAGTCACCAAAAAAGTGTTAAACAAATCAAAATATATTTTATATTTGAGATTCTTCAAAGTAGCCACCCTTTGCCATGATGACAGCATTGCACACTCTTGGCATTCTCTCAACCAGCTTCATGAGGTAGTCACCTGGAAATGCATTTCAATTAACAGGTGTGCCTTGTTAAAAGTTAATTTGTGGAATTTCTTTCCTTAATGCATTTGAGCCTATCAGTTGTGTTGTGACAAGGTACGGGTGGTATACAGAAGGTAGCCCTATTTGGTAAAAGAGAAATGACAGTCCATCATTACTTTAAGACATGAAGGTTAGTCAATCCGGAAAATTTCAAGAACTTTGAAAGTGCAGTCGCAAAAACCATCAGGCACTATGATGAAACTGGCTCTCATGAGGACCCCCACAGGAAAGGAAGGCCCAGAGTTACCTCTGCTGTAGAGGATAAGTTCATTAGAGTTACCAGCCTCAGAAATTGCAGCCCAAATAAATGCTTCACAGAGTTCAAGTAACAGACACATCTCAACATCAACTGTTCAGAGGAGACTGTGTGAATCAGACCTTCATGGTCGAATTACTGCAAAGAAACCAACCAAAGGACACCAATAATAAGAAGAGACTTGCTTGGGCCAAGAAACACGAGCAATGGACATTAGTAGTGGAAATTACCAGTGGAAATGTGAGATTTTTGGTTCCAACCGCCGTGTCTTTGTGAGATGCAGAGTAGGTGAACGAATGATCTCTGCATGTGTGGTTCCCACCATGAAGCATGGAGGAGAGGTGTGATGGTGTGGGGGTGCTTTGTTGGTGACACTGTCTGTGATTTATTTAGAATCCAAGGCACACTTAACCAGCATGGCTACCACAGCATTCTGCAATGATACGCCATCCCATCTGGTTTACGCTTAGTGGGACTATCATTTGTTTTTCAACAGGGCAATAACCCAACACACCTCCAGGCTGTGTAAGTGCTATTTGACCAAAAAGGAGAGTGATGGAGTACTGCATCAGATGACCTGGTCTTCACAATCACCCAACCTCAACCCAATTGAGATTGCTTGGAATGAGTTGGACCGCAGAATGAAGGAAAAGCTGCCAACAAGTGCTCAGCATATGTGGGAACTCCTTCAAGACTGTTGGAAAACATTCCTCATGAAGCTGGTTGAGAGAATGCCAAGAGTGTTTAAAGCTGTCATCATAATCCTGTTGAACGCGGAACGAAGGAGAGTTAGTTGTTTTAACGTTTTATAGTAGGTAGCTAACTTTTTAGGTTGGATCCCGTGACGCAGTTGGGATCAGTTGCTGGGTCTGTTACTCTCTGTCCAGTGATCCTGCCGACCACACACACACACAACAATTGATTAATGGACTGCTGAATGTATATTTTTTTATCTTGTTGGGTTTGCTTTTTTCCATATTTTGTACAGTATATATCTGATAAGCATTGCAAATTTGAAAGAAAAAGCATTGCAAATTTGAATTTTGTAAAGTTAGTGTGGGAGAGGTGGAAAAAATATTGTTATCGATCAATAATGACAAACCTCCTGGCATTGACAACTTAGATGGAAAGCTACTGAGGATGGTAGCTGACTCTATAGCCACTCCTATCGGTCATATCTTTAATCTGAGTTTAGAGGAAAGTCTTTGTCCTCAGGCCTGGAGAGAAGCCAAAGTAATTCCGCTACTCAAGAGAGGTAAAACGGCCTTTACTGGCTCTAACAGCAGACCAATCAGCTTGCTGCCGCCACTTAGCAAACTGTTTGTGGATTGCCCATTGAGCCCGGTGTGTTCTGGCGGTATAAATCTACCTAACCAGTTTTAATAGAATGGGAAGCCCTTCCACAATTGATGGCTCATCAGCAGGAAATTCATTATTATAAGCTGCCTGTTTTGTTTTCGTGTTTGTTTTTGCTAAGCAGACTGTCAGGTCTGTGAGAGGACTTTGTGCATGTAGGAACAGTGATATATGCTTTATTACAGAATTGTGTAGGTTAACAGGAAGAATAAACCAATATCCTGATATGCCTTGCTCATATCGATATCAAACGGTATCGATATCATATCAAATTATCGATAAGGGGCCCACCACTATATGAAATAAATAAAACATTTATATTTAAATATAATATCATTATTAAGCATATAGCTTCATTTCATCAGTCTGCTGTATCATTCAAGCTTAAAACAGTTGCAGTTATGGTGTTTATGTGTGCTTGTTCTTTAAAGCAGTCATGTGAGAGGGCAATGTGAATACACCTTTTCACAATAGCAAGCAATACTATGTTTTACATGAGTTATCGGAAAGGAAACTACTTAGTTGAAATACGTTAAGGTTTTAAGCTTGAATGATACAGCAGACTGATGAAATGAAGCTATATGCTTAATAATGATATTATATTTAAATATAAATGTTTTATTTATTTCATATAGTGGTGGGCCCCTTATCGATAATTTGATATGATATCGATACCGTTTTATATTGATATGAGCAAGGCATATCAGGATATTGTTTTTTTCTTCCTGTTAACCTACACAATTGCCTTGTTCAGGGACAGAACCACTGCCTTGTTCAGGGACAGAACCATAGATTTTTATCTTGTCAGCTCGGGAATTCGATCTTGCAACCTTTCGGTTACTAGTCCAACACACTAACCACTAGGCTACCTGCCACCCCAATGTATTGATGATGTTAGACATTTGTACTTACCTCAGTCACATTCACCAAAATCAAGGGATATACAGTTGAAGTCGGAAGTTTACATACACCTTAGCCAAATACATTTAAACTCAGTTTTCACAATTCCTGACATTTAATCCTAGTAAAAATTCCCTTTCTTAGGTCAGTTAGGATCACCACTTTATTTTAAGAATGTGAAATGTCAGAATAATAGTAGAGAGAATTATTTATTTCAGCTTTTACGTCTTTCATCACATTCCCAGTGGGTCAGAAGTTAACATACACTCAATTAGTATTTGGTAGCATTGCCTTTACATTGTTTAACTTGGGTCAAATGTTTCGGGTAGCCTTCCACAAGCTTCCCACAGTAAGTTGGGTGAATTTTGGCCTATTCCTCCTGACAGAGCTGGTGTAACTGAGTCAGGTTCGTAGGCCTCCTTGCTCTCACAGGCTTTTTCAGTTTTGCCCACAAATCAAATTTTCGATAGGATTGAGGTCAGGGATTTGTGATGGCCATTCCAATACCTTGACTTTGTTGTCCTTAAGCCATTTTGCCACAACTTTGGAAGTATGCTTGGGGTCATTGTCCATCTGGAAGACCCATTTGCGACCAAGCTTTAACTTCCTGACTGATGTCTTGAGATGTTACTTCAATATATCCACATAATTTTCCTCCCTCATGATGCCATCTGTTTTGTGAAGTGCACCAGTCCCTCCTGCAGCAAAGCATCCCCACAACATGATGTTGACACCCCCGTGCTTCACGGTTGGGATGGTGTTCTTCAGCTTGCAAGCCTCCCCCTTTTTCCTCCAAACATAACGATGGTCATTATTACCAAACAGTTCTATTTTTGTTTCATCAGACCAGAGGACATTTCTCCTAAAAGTATGATCTTTGTCCCAATGTGCAGTTGCAAACAGTAGTCTGGCTTTTTTATGGCGGTTTTGGAGCAGTGGCATCTTCCTTGCTGAGCGGCCTTCCAGGTTATGTCGATATAGGACTCGTTTTACTGTGGATATAGATACTTTTGTACCCGTTTCCTCCAACAGCTTCACAAGGTCCTTTGCTGTTGTTCTGGGATTGATTTGCACGCCATGAAGTCGAAGGAATGTATTTTCTAGAAACTGATATAATATCAATATCAAATCGAAAAATGCAACTGATATCGATATACACCGAGTACACCAAACATTAGAAACACCTTTTGTCCTCAGACCAGCCTCAGTTTGTCGGGGCATGGACTCTACAAGGTGTCAAAAGCGTTACACAGGGATGCTGGCCCATGTTGACTCCAATACTTCCTACAGTTGTGTCAAGTAGGCTGGGTGTCCTTTGGGTGGTGGACCATTCTTGATACACACAGGAAACTGTTGAGCATGAAAAGCCCAGCAGCGTTGCAGTTCTTGACTCAAACCGGTGTGCTTGGCACCTACTATCATACCCTGTTCAAAGGCACTTAAATATGTTTCTTTCCCATTCACCCTCTGAATGGCACACTTACACAATCCATGTCACAATTGTCTCAAGGCTTAAAAATCCTTCTTTAAATAACCTGTCTCCTCCCCTTCATCTTCATTGATTGTAGTGGATTTAACAAGTGCCGTCAATAAAGGATCATAGCATTCACATGGATTCACCTGGTCAGTCTATGTCATGAAAGGAGCAGGTGTTTTGTATACTCAGTGTAGATTTTTCACTAATTCAATGGATTTATTCGACGAGGGATTGCAACGAATGAATGCATTATAAAGTGTGTTAGAGCCCACATTTACATCGGAACAAATATTTTTTTTTCCTGTATATTGTTATATTTGTACCCTATAGTGTCCAGGCACCCCATTTTAAGCAGTTTGACCACATTAAAAGGCCAACAACACTCAGTATTATTCAGAGCTGTTTGTGTAGGGGAACCCCATGCCGGACAATGAGCTGTTGAGGGGCCAGGCAGAGGGGAGGAGGGGGGTCCAGTCGGACGCTGTGCATCCCTGGAGGGTGTGGCGGAAGCTGCTGTCAGTACCTGGGACACCCTGGACCATGATCTACGTTCTCACATACAAACTGGGTAAATCTGCTAGTCAGTCTGACAACCATGCACACTCACCTACTGTACCAAATGGAGAAGTAGCTAAAAGTCTTAATACTAACCTGCACTCTCAGCTACTGTACACTAAAGCTGATCCACTACAAGGCTACTACATAAGAAACCCACTATTCCATAAATGACTTAGCCAAAACATGTTTTCTTCCAATAGTAATCCTACAGGTCTAGGCAATTACTGCATCAATGTGCCTGTGTTGAAAAGCACAGCGATTAATCCATATATTATATCTATGTTGAAAACCCCTCCATCACTTCATAATTTATCTCCACGTTGAAAAGCTTTACCGTAGAGACTGGTTGAAGTTTTCCTGTGTTGCATCAGTACTTTCCCAGCATTTGAACACCACATTTTTCATTAAAATAGCCTTAACGTGTTCTCTACTCATTCTCTATGTAAGTGTGGTTTAGGTCATCGAGTTCAAGGGACAGAGGAGTTTTCAATACAGGTAGTGTCTGTTTGACTCCTATGAGAAAGCACACAAAACCTTTTGGGGTTATATTCATTAGTGCACAATGGAGCAAAACATTTTGCAATGGAAAATGAAAACAAGCGTTTCTTATTGGACAAGCTCTCATAGTCCCTCCCTGTTTCAGTCTGTTTTCTCCCGTTTGGTAATAATGAATACAACCTTGATGACGCCATTGTAAACATCTCTTTCTCTGGGTCGTGTTCACTAGGGCATGCAAAAGAAAACATATTAAAACAGTTTGCAATGGTGAACAAAATTAAGTGTTTCATATTGGTCTGATCCAAGTAATCCCCTCGCTGTTTCAGTCAGTTTTCTTCCGTTTAGTGCCTAAATGAACACAACTCAGATGACCTGTAACCTCATTTGTGAGGTAAGCAAGACTGAGTCGTCTTTTCTCCATTCAGCTGTGGACTCATTTCGTACCATGAGATGTCACTGTTTTCATGTCTAAGAGGGCCCAGATCTAGGTTTTCCACAAGTTACGACAGCCACAGTAAAAAATGGCTATATCATAAACATGTATGAAAACATAACTTAACTTTTTGGTCTTAATTTAAGGTTAGGCATAATGTTAGCAGTGTGGTAAAGGTTAGTGTTAAAATCACATTTTAAGAAGAGAAATTGTAGAAGTTAAGCAGGCTTTGTGGCTGTGGTAGTGACGACCCTGATCTATACTGATCAACTAATCTGTTGATAAATAAAGGGAATGAGTGGGTTATTACCAGGGATTTAATAGTGAGTCCAGAATCTAGCCTACTTAAAATCCTGTTTTTGGAAAATATGACATTTTGAGCTGTGTGAATAGCATTTATGTACAAAGAAACGGGTACATACATTTATATATTGTGTGTGTGTGTGAGCAAGAGTTGATATGAACAGAGTTTGGTGTTTGGCAGCAGGAGGGGATTATGTAAGGATTAGAGTGTCTGTGTCTGTGGTGTTTTTTTAATGGAAATTGAAATGGAAGACGCAGCATCACACTGGTGTGTGTGTGTGTTTGGGTGTTGGGAAAACATGTTCTATATACATGTGCTTGTTTTTGAATGTTGTGTTGTTAATTATAATCCACACAATAATTACAATTTCCTGTTGCTGCAGGATTATTTTCCTGTTGTGGAAACTAGTCCCCTCCCTTCCATGCACAGCCATACTGGGAGGATAGACTATGAGACACGGGAGAGATGATGGCAGAGCATGGGTGAGGGGAAGAGGGGGGGGGCATGTGGGGTAATTTTTAAGAGGGAAAAGGGAGGACGGCAGGGAGGCTGAAGGGGCGATGAATTAATGAAGAACCACCACATGGTGCCCAGAGGGAGACAGAGACAGCGATGAATAAAGGCAAAGAGGCCTAAAGAGAGAGGACAGTATTGGGACGGTATAACAGGACTTTTTCAATACTGGAGCCAAACCAACCAGTGACCCTGTTTGGTTGTCCATAACACTGCTCCCCTACATTGCATAGTCAGTGTTTGTTTGCTTCGTCAACAGCATAGATATCAATCATTGGTCAATACACTGGTGGCATGTAGTTAGGGCTGGGTGATGTATCATATTTCAAGGTATACCGGTTTTGAGTATAAAACAATCAGAAAGGAGAAAGACCATTGAACCAATTAGAATGAATCTGTTGCCATCCTAGGGTTATGCACTAGTCATAAAACATATTTATAGCTTGTATTATTCAGAAACAAAGAATACCGTCAAACACTGCCATGCAGTCAAAACATTTGAAAAATATTGTGATATGTTGATATGCAAGTTGATACATTGCTATGTTTTCATTTCTAAAGTCCCACTCTACCTAACTTTATTTCCAACCTTGAGACATACGAGATACCACACCCAGTCTCAGGGATGGCTAACTTTGGAAATTCCTTTGTTCTCTACCCCTCTCTCTGTCTGTTCAGGTTTCTCCTTTACCCCTCTCTCTCTGTCTGTTCATGTTTCTCCCTTACCCCTCTCTCTCTATCTGTTCAGGTTTCTCCTTTACCCCTCTCTCTCTCTGTCTGTTCATGTTTCTCTCTTACCCCTCTCTGTCTGTTCATGTTTCTCTCTTACCCCTCTCTCTCTGTCTGTTCATGTTTCTCTCTTACCCCTCTCTCTCTGTCTGTTCATGTTTCTCCTTTACCCCTCTCTCTCTGTCTGTTCATGTTTCTCCCTTACCCCTCTCTCTCTGTCTGTTCATGTTTCTCTCTTACCCCTCTCTGTCTGTTCATGTTTCTCCCTTACTCCTCTCTCTGTCTGTTCATGTTTCTTCCTTACCCCTCTCTCTCTTGTCTGTTCATGTTTCTCTTACCCCTCTCTCTCTGTCTGTTCATGTTACTCCCTTACCCCTCTTTCTCTGTCTCTCCATCTTTCTACCTTACCCCTCTCTTTCTCTCTCCACCTTTTCCCTCTTTATGTCTCTGTCTTTGTCTCCCTCTCTCTGTCGTTCTCCCTCTTTCTCTCTCTGTCTTTCACCCTCTCTCTGTCTTTGTCTCCCTCTCTCTGTCATTCTCTCTGTCTGTCTTTCTCCCTCTCCCTCTCTCTGTCTCTGTTATTCTCTCTGTCTCTTTCTCCCTTTATCTGTCTCTCTCCATCTTTCTATCTTGAGTCCGCCTGCATTCCATCTAAAAAAGTTTGTAACAGTTCATGCATATATTATGATGACATTTTGTGAAATTTAGTTCGTTTTGGTCTTTGGCATAGTTTTTTTCCACTGTTTGTGCACGAGCTGAAGACGGTAGCTGAGGTCGGCCCCTTCGTTGGTTATAGGTCAACAGTAGGGATTCTTCAATTAAGTGTTTGTGTCAGTGTCTAGGTGATGTAGGTAAGGCGGAGTCAGGCGCAGGACACAGAGATGAGTAATAATAGTAACTTTACTCAAAAATAAATCTTCCAACAAGGAGAACGAAAATCCAGAATCACATAAACGAGACAACTGACAACAATAGACACGCACAAAACCATGATGGCTCCAGAGGGTTAAATAGGGAAATAATTAAAACGTAATGGGAACCAGGTGTGTACAATACAGACAAAACAAATGGAAAAAGCAATGTAGATCAGTGGAGGCTAGAAAACCGGTGACGTCGACCGCCGAACGCCGCCCGAACAAGGAGAGGCACCAACTTCGGCGGAAGTCGTGACAGTATCCCCTCCTTGACACGCGGATCCAGCAGCGCGCCGACACCGGCCTCAGGGAGGATCCGGAGGACGAGGCGCAGGACGATCCGGGTGGAGACGGTGAAATTCCTGCAGTAAGGAAGGGTCCAGGATGTCCTCCACCGGCACCCAGCATCTCTCTCTCCCCTCCCACTCCACGAGGTACTGAAGGCCCCTCGCCTGACGCCTTGAGTCCATAATGGCTCACACAGTATATGCCGGGGCCCCCTCGATGTCCAGAGGGGGTGGAGGAACCTCCCGCACCTTAGACTGCTGGAGCTGACCAGCCACCACCGGCCTGAGGAGAGACACATGGAACGAGGGGTTAATACGGTAATCAGGAGGGAGCTGTAACCTATAACAAACCTCGTTCAGTTTCCTCAGGACTTTAAATGGCCCCACAAACCGCGGACCCAGCTTCCGGCAGGGCAAGGGAAGGGGTAGGTTTCGGGTCGAGAGCCAGACCCAATCCCCCGGTGCATACACGGCCTTCCACTTCACTGCGGTGGTGGTCGGCGCTCGCCTTCTGCCGCCTGATGGCCTGTTGCAGGCGCACATGGGCAGCGTCCCATGTTTCTTCCAAGCGCCGAAACCATTCGTCCACCACAGGTGCTTCAATCTGGCTCTGATGGAACGGTGCCAGGACCGGCTGATAACCAAGTACAGATTGAAAAGGAGATAGGTTAGTGGAGGAGTGGCGGAGGGAGTTTTGGGCCATCTCTGCCCAGGGGATGAAAGCCGCCCACTCCCCCGGCCGGTCCTGGCAATAGGACCGCAGAAACCTACCCACATCCTGGTTAACTCTCTCCACCTGCCCGTTACTCTCGGGGTGAAAACCTGAGGTGAGGCTGACCGAGACCCCCAGGAGTTCCATAAACGCCCTCCAGACCCTAGACGTGAACTGGGGACCCCGATCAGAAACTATATCCTCAGGCACCCCGTAGTGCCGGAAGACGTGGGTGAACAGGGCCTCCGCAGTCTGTAGAGCCGTAGGGAGACCGGGCAAAGGAAGGAGACAACAGGACTTAGAAAAGTGATCCACAACAACCAGGATCGTGGTGTTTCCCTGTGATGGAGGAAGATCCATCACGAAATCCACCGATAGGTGTGACCACGGCCGTTGTGGAATGGGTAGGGGTTGTAATTTCCCTCTGGGCAGGTGTCTAGGTGCCTTGCACTGGGCGCACACCGAGCAGGAGGAAATATAAACCCTCACGTTGTAACGCCCGTCGGAAGGATGAGACCAAGGTGCAGCATGGTACGTGTTCATGCTTCTTTATTAAAACCGAACACCAAACAAAACAACAACGAACGTCACGTTCTGAAGGCTACACAGAGCTAACAAAAACAACATCCCATAACCTAAGGTGGCAAAACATGCTGCCTAAGTATGATTCCCAATCAGAGACAACGATAGACAGCTGTCCCCGATTGAGAACCATACCCGGCCAAAACATAGAAACACAAATCATAGAAATAAAGAACATAGAATGCCCACCCAAATCACACCCTGACCAAACAAATAGAGACATAAAAAGGCTCTCTAAGGTCAGGGCGTGACAGTACCCCCCCACCAAAGGTGTGGACTCCGGCCGCAAAACCTGAACCTATAGGGGAGGGTCTGGGTGGGCATCTATCCGCGGTGGCGGCTCTGGAGCGGGACGTAGACCCCGCTCCACCTCTGGCTCACCCCACTTTGGTGGCGTCTCTGGTGTGGGGACCCTCGTCGCCGACCCCGGACTGGGGACCTTCTCCGCAGGCCCCGGACTGGGGACCCTCGCCGCGGGCCCCGGACTGGGGACCCTCGTTGCGGGCCCCGGACTGGGGACCGTCGCTGGAGGCTCCGGACTGGAGACCGTCGCTGGAGGCTCCGGACTGGGGGCCCTCGTTGGAGGCTTCGTGCCATGACTCATCACTGGAGGCTTCGTGCCATGGATCATCACTGGAGGCTTCGTGCCATGGACCATCACTGGAGGCTTCGTGCCATGGATCATCACTGGAGGCTTCGTGCCATGGATCATCACTGGAGGCTTCGTGCCATGGATCATCACTGGAGGCTTCGTGCCATGGATCATCACTGGAGGCTTCGTGCCATGGATCATCACTGGGCCGTGGAGACGCACTGGAGGTCTGGAGAGCAGAGCTGGCACAATCCGTCCTGGCTGGATGCTCATCCTAGCCTGGCAACTGCGGGGCGTTGGCGCAGGACGCACTGGGCTGTGAGAGCGCACCGGAGACACTGTGCGTAGACCCGGCGCAGGATATACTGGGCCGAAAAGGTGCACTGAAGGTCTGGAGCGTAGAGCTGGCACCACCCTTCCTGGCTGGATGCTCACCCTAGCCCGGCAACTGCGGGGTGCTGGCACAGAACGTACTGGGCTGTGGACACACACCGGAGACACAGTGCGCAGAGCCGGCGCAGGATATCCTGGACTGAAGAGACGCACTGGAGGCCAGATGCGCTGAGCCGGCAGCAACCGTCCTGGCTGAATGCCCACTCTAGCCCGGCCGATGCGGGGAGCTGGAATATAGTGCACCGGGCTATGAGTGCTCCGCCGGGCTGAGCTTCTTCAAAAAAAAAAGCACGGACGGAGCTTTGGTGGCGTACCCGAGCGCTGAGACAGCACAGCTCCTATCCCAGTCTCGGACGCGTCCACCTCTACTATAAATGCCAAAGAGGGATCAGGATGAGCCAGCATGGGAGCCGAGGTAAACAGAGCCTTCAGGTGACCAAAAGCCCTGTCCGCCCCAGCTGACCACTGCAGTCGCACCGGTCCCCCCTTTAGCAAAGAGGTAATGGGAGCCGCTACCTGACCAAAGCCCCGGATAAACCTCCGGTAGTAGTTGGGAAACCCTAAAAACCGCTGCACCTTCTGGAGTCGGCCAATTACGCACAGCTGAAATGCGGTCCTTCTCCATCTCCACCCCTGTCACGGACAAGCGGTACCCTAGGAAGGAGATTGACTGTTGGAAGAACAGACATTTCTCAGCCTTGACGTACAGGTCATGCTCCAACAGTCGACCAAGCACCTTGCGCACCAGGGACACATGCTCGGCGCGTGTAGCGGAGTATATTAGAATGTCATCTATATACACCACTACACCCTGCCCGTGCAGGTCCCTGAAAATCTCGTCTACAAAGGATTGAAAGACTGATGGAGCATTCATCAACCCGTACGGCATGACAAGGTACTCATAGTGCCCAGACGTGGTACTAAATGCCGTCTTCCACTCATCCCCCTCCCGGATACGCACCATGTTGTAAGCGCTCCTGAGATCCAATTTTGTGTAGTAGCGCGCCCCGTGCAATGACTCTGTCACACTGGCTATGAGAGGCAGCGGGTAACTGTACTTCACTGTGATCTGATTTATACCTCGATAGTCAATACACGGGCGTAAACCTCCATCCTTCTTCTTCACAAAAAATAAACTTGAGGCAGGTGAAGTGGAAGGCCGAATGTATCCCTGTCCCAGAGATTCGGAGACATGTGTTTCCATAGCCGCCGTCTCCTCCTGTGACAAAGGATACACATGACTCCTGGGAAGTGCTGCGTCTACCATGAGATTTATCGCACAATCCCCCCGTCGATGGGGTGGTAATTGAGTCGCCTTCTTTTTACAGAAGGCGAGAGCCAAATCGGCATATTCAGGGGGGATGTGCATGGTGGAGACCTGGTTTGGACTCTCCACCGTAGTTGCACCTACGGAAACACCTACACACCTCCCTGAGCACTGACGTGACCATCCCTTGAGAGCCCCCTGTTTCCACGAAATAGTGGGGTCATGATCGGCCAACCAGGGACGCCCCAACACCACAGGAAACGCAGGTGAATCGATCAGAAAGAGACTAATTATCTCCTTATGATCCCCCTACGTTATCATACATAGTGGAGCTGTGATCTCCCTGATCAGTCCCGACCCTAAAGGACGACTATCTAAGGCATGTACAGGGAAGGGCACATCAACAGGAACAATAGGGATCCCTAATCTAATTGCAAATGAACGATCAATAAAGTTCCTAGCTGCACCTGAATCTACTAGCACCTTATGCTGGGAATGCGGGGAAACTCGGAAATTCTATACATACACACAGGTGCGAAACAGGAAGCTCTGGGTGAGTCGGGGGCCAACTCACCTAGGATGATCCACCAGTGCCCTGCCAGCTGCCTCGACTCCCAGGAGAACCTCCCCAGCACCGACCAGCAGTGTGCCCTCTGCGGCCATAGGTGGTGCAGGGAATGGCCCCCCCTCCGGTCCCCCTCATAGCAGCACCTCCTAGCGCCATTGGCGTCGGATCTGAGGTGCTGGGGGATGGAACTGACGGACCTCGATCCGGACGTCCGCGGGAGGTCAACAGCTTATCCAGCCTGATGGATAGGTCCACCAGCTGGTCAAAGGTAAGGGTGGTGTCTCTGCAGGCTAGCTCCCTACGAACATCCTCGCGTAGACCACACCTGTAGTGGTTGATCAGGGCCCGCTCATTCCATCCTGCGCCGGCGGCCAGAGTTCGAAAGTCCAGAGCGAAGTCTTGTGCGCTCCTCATCCCCTGTCTGAGATGATACAAGCGTTCCCCCGCCGCTCTCCCTTCAGGTGGATGATCGAAAACCGCCCGGAAGCGGCAGGGTAAAATCCTCATAATTGTCCAACGTCGGTCCTTCCCTTCCCCAGACGGCGTTGGCCCATTCGAGTGCTCTACCAGTCAGACAGGCGATGAGGGCGTTTACACTCTCGCGTCCCGAAGGAGCTGGGTGAACGGTTGCCAGGTAGAGCCCCAGCTGGAGTAGGAACCCCTGGCACCCGGCAGCCGTTCCATCGTATACCCTCGGGAGCGCGAGCCGAATCCCACTGGATCCAGGTGAAGGAGGGGTGGACAGCGGTGTGGGTTTTTGTGGGAGCTGGGGTGATGATGATAGGGTTGCTGGAAAATCCCTCTCTCCCATCGCTCCATGGTTTGGACGCGCTCCTCCCTAGGTAGAGGAGGGCTGTGTGCACCTGCTGACTCCATTGAAGGTGCGTGTTTCTGTCATAGTTTCGGTGATGTGGGTAATGTGTAGTCAGGCGCAGTACACAAAGATGAGTAATACTAGTAACTTTACTCAAAAATGAATCTTCCAACAAGGAGAACGAAAATCCAGAATCACATAAACGAGACAACTGACAACAATAGACACGCACAAAACCATGATGGCTCCAGAGGGTTAAATAGGGAAATAATTAAAACGTAAGGGGAACCAGATGTGTACAATACAGACAAAACAAATGGAAATGTAGATCGGTGGAGGCTAGAAAACCGACGTCTACCGCCGAACGCCGCCAGAACAAGGAGAGGCACCAACTTCGGCGGAAGTCGTGACAGTTTGTTGTCATTCAACGAGAGATTAATCATTTTCATGCACATTTTTTCACTTGAGAAATACTGCACCAAACATCTTAGTTATTTGTATAATTGCCGACTAAGATCTCCTTGGCAAAAACGTCAAAATTAATGACAGATTTCTGGAGTTATCTTAGATTAATTCAGACTATTTTGAGGCTACGGTGTCTCAAGATGAACAAACTTTCAAGATGAACAGCTTTTTTCTAGTTTTTCAAGCGAATGTATTTTAAGGGAGTATGCTAGCACACTCGTTCAGTTCACCTAGTCGAGTTCGGCTAGTCGCCAGCCAGCATGCTGATGCCTTTATTACTTATCTCTCCACCTTTCTCCTTTACCCCTCTCTGTGTCCTTCTCCTTTACCCCTCTCTGTGTCCTTCTCCTTTACCCCTCTCTGTGTCCTTCTCCTTTACCCCTCTCTGTGTCCTTCTCCTTTACCCCTCTCTGTGTCCTTCTCCTTTACCCCTCTCTGTGTCCTTCTCCTTTACCCCTCTCTGTGTCCTTCTCCTTTACCCCTCTCTGTGTCCTTCTCCTTTACCCCTCTCTGTGTCTTTCTCCTTTACCCCTCTCTGTGTCCTTCTCCTTTACCCCTCTCTGTGTCCTTCTCCTTTACCCCTCTCTGTGTCCTTCTCCCTTACCCCTCTCTGTGTCCTTCTCCCTTACCCCTCTCTATGTCCTTCTCCCTTACCCCTCGTTTTCTCTCTCTGTATCTGTCTTTCTCCCACTCTCTGTCTATCTTTCTCTCTTACCCCCCTCTCTACTAGTTTCTAATTTGTGGATGCCTAATGAAATCCCCACTGAAATGGACAATTGTTGCTTTGAGAATATTTATAGAATTGAATAATCAGCCCTGTTGTGTTTGTCTGCACTCCCCTTTTAAATAATGAATGAGTTTGAAGCAGTGGGAGCACTGAAAGAGGTAGAGACACAGAACCACGAGTAAAGAATCAAGAGTTGATTATTTCAGTGTAGGAAATATGATGAACTGCAACAGTAACCTGCAGATTATTAGACATTATAAAGGCTTATAGTGCTTATAACATGTTATAACACATCATACCTGCAGGCTTTAAAAGGGCAATCCTCTGTTCAAACAACCACAAAGGTTTTACCCTATCCAGTGTTTTGGTAAATAGCTCAGGGATGGGGTTGGAGGAATGTAACCACTCTCAAATTCATAGACAGAGCTATGGACGCAAGGACTGACCCTCCCATGAGATCAAAATTAGAGTTCTAACCATACTTTGAGGCTATACAGTGTTTGTTTACAATAAGGCCTACACTGTTTACAAACAAAGGAGTAAAACAAGCTTATATTTTGGGTTTTGATGGGGTATGACAGTTTAAACTGGTGCTGGTGGGGAATAGTGATTAGTAGCTGATAGCTGTTGATGTTAGCGCTGCTGTGGAATATAGAATATAGATGTGATGAATATCATCATAGCAACCTCTGTTTATCCCTCTCATTCTCCTGCCATAAGTTTAGCTGTCACATAGTAATGTCAGAACGTTTACGTGTGCGCTGTCTTAGCGTTCCCTCGCTCCAGGAGGTTTTCAGAATCTTCTCTGAGAACTGTTTTTGATTTCCTTCTCTGTTTCATGTGAAAGGTTCTCTCTCTCTCTTTTTCTCTCTTCCTCTATTTTAGTTTTTCTCCTGGCCCAGTGTGTGTGTGTGTGTAGTCTCTTTGACAGCAGTCTCTGAGCTAGAGGTCTTCACGGATATACCCGAACCTGATTACCTGAGATCTGGGGGTCGGATCACGCTCGGTGGCCACGAACCTCGGATCTGTCTGAAAATGTGAAATACCGGCAAATCCAAAATTATATTTGAAGAAGAAAATATCCTGATGAAAATAAATACCCTTATGAAAAGAATCACATTTGCTACGCATGGCAGTTGGTTCAGTAAAAAACATGAATCTCTCCTCCAACTGTCTGCCTTCCTCTCTGTCTGGCTTGAGCTGACACTATAGTGAACTTGTAACATTGTTTCAACTGGGCCCTCAATGTTTCCCATGCTAATGGGCTCAGAACAGACATAGCTGTATTTGAGTAAGACAGAAGTGTTCAGGTAGCCTATTTTATGACGTCTCCACTGGAGATATATAGTGACAGCTCAAGCCAGACAGCGAGGCAGACAGGCCGAGTGGCACAGCAGTTTAAGGCACTGCATCTCAGTGCTAGAGGAATCACTCAAACCCTGGTTCAATTCCAGGCTGTATCACAACTGGCCGTGATTGGGAGTCCCATAGGGCGGCACACAATTGGCCCAGCGTCGTCCGGGTTAGGGTTTGGCCGTGGTAGGCCGCCATTGTAAATAACAATTTGTTCTTAACTGACTTGCCTAGTTAAATAAAGGTTCAATAAAATAAAGATATGGGATCAGCAACAGTGCTTGACTTGGACTGAAATACAGTACCAGTCAAACGTTTGGACACAGTTACTCCTTCCAGGGTTTTTCTTAATTCTTACTAGTTTCTACATTGTAGAATAATAGTGAAGATATCAAAACTGTGAAATAATACATATGGAATCATGTAGTAACCAAAAAATAGTTAAACAAATCACAATATGTGTAAGGACTGGGTGTCGGAGTGCGAAGTCAAGCGCAGGAAACAGCAGGTGCAATAACAAATGTTCTTTAATGAACATTGAGAAACTAGGCCACCCTTCTATACACTGGGTGTTCTCATAAAACAACCCCAGACACGGGGGGGACCGAAAACAGTCCAGTAACAACGTAGATCGAAACAAACACCACTCTTACCAACTAACAATCCCGCACAAAGAAACGGGCGGGCCGGCTGACTGATAAGCCCAACTAATTACAAACCTAATACAAAACAGGTGTAACCAATAAACACATAAGGAGGGGGAGAAAAGGATCAGTGGCAGCTAATAGGCCGGTGACGACGACCGCCGAGCGCCACCCGAACGGGAAGGAGAGCCTGCCTCGGTCGGAGTCGTGACAATACATTTTAGATTCTTCAAAGAAGCCACCCTTCACCTTGATGACAGCTTTGCACACTCGTGACATTTTCACAACCAGTTTCACCTGGAAATCTTTTCCAACAGTCTTGAAGGAGTTCACACATATGCTGAGCACTTGTTTAATTCTAAATACATTACAGACAGTGTCACCAGCAAATCACCCCAACACCATCACACCTCCTCCTCCATGTTTCACAATGGGAACCACACACGCAGAGATCATCGGTTCACCTACTCTGCGTCTCAGAAAGACACAGCGGTTGGAACCAAAAATCTCACATTTGGACTCATCAGATCAAAGGACATATTTCAGCCGGTCTAATGTCCATTGCTCGTGTTTCTTGGCCCAAGCAAGTCTCATTTTCTTATTGGTGTCCTTTAGTAGTGATTTCTTTGCAGCAATTTTACCATGAAGGCCTGATTCACGCAGTCTCCTCTGAACAATTAATGTTGAGATGTGTCTGTTTAATTTAAAATATTTTTAACCTTTATTTAACTAGGCAACTTGAACTATGTGAAGCATTTATGTGGGCTGCAATTTCTAAGGCTGGTAACTTCAATGAACTTATCCTCTGCAGCAGAGGTAACTCTGGGTCTTCCGTTCCTGTGGCGGTCCTCATGAGAGCCAGTTTCATCATAGCACTTGATGGTTTTTGCGACTGCTCTTAAAAGAAACTTTGAAAGTTGTTGAAATGTTCCGGATTGACTGACCTTCATTTCTTAAAGTAATGATGGACTGGCATTTCTCTTTGCTTATTTGAGCAGTTCTTGCCATAATATGGACTTGGTATTTTACCAAAAAGGGCTATCTTCTGTATACCACCCCTACCTTGTTTCAACACAACTGATTGGCTCAAACACATTAAGAAGGAAAGGAATTCCACTAATGAACTTTTAACAAGGCACACATGTTAATTGAAATGCATTCCAGGTGACTACCTCATGAAGCTGGTGAAGAGAATGCCAAGAGTGTGCAAAGCTGTCATCAAAGCAATTTATTTTATGTTTAACTAGGCAAGTCAGTTAAGAACACATTCTTATTCACAATGACAGTCTACCCCAGCAACACTGGGCCAATTGTGCACTGCCCTATGGGACACCCAATCACGGCCGGATGTGGTACAACCTGGATTCGAACCAGGGACTGTAGTGACACCTCTTGCACTGAGATGCGGTGCCTTAAACCGCTACTTTGAATCTCAAATCTAAAATACTTTTTGATTTGTTTAACACTTTTTTGGGTACTACATTATTCCATATGTATTATTTCATAGTTTGTCTTCACTATTATTCTACAATGTAGAAAATAGCAAAAATGAAGAAAAACCCTTGAATTAGTCAGTGTGTCCAAACTTTTGACTGGTACTGTAGGTGCCGGTACTCATTTTGGGTGCCAGTACTGTTTATATTTAAGTGCAGAAGCGCCACAATAATTTTGAGCTAATATTCTATAAGAGGAACAGGAGTTCAATAGGTACCAGATTTTGGGTGCCGGTACTCAGCTTCAGTGTGCTTCTGCCCAAGTCAAGCACTGTTCAGCAATATGTTTCTATTTCACACCGTGGCGCGGTGCTTAGCCTACTTAGGCCTATAGAAAAGGAGAGTGTTTTGTTAAGATTTTTCAAATACAGTAACTATTGTCGTGTAATCAGACTTGTCTATACATGAGTAAAATAACTATTAACAGTGTAAAAAACTAATTGGTCCTGTGCGGCTCAGTTGGTAGAGCATGGCGCAGGGTTGTGGGTTTGATTCCCACGGGGGACTAGCACAGAGAAAAAGTATTAAAAATATTACTTAAATAAAAATGAATCTTTATGTTGGCAAATGTTGGCAAATGTATTGCTAGCTTGACGTTTCTTAACATTACAGGATGCAATATGCAAATAACACCAGATCTCTCGTTTTCAGAGAACAAAGGATAGACCTCCTTTGTCTCAACAGACCTCAAAGGATTATTCTGCCATTATGTCGGAAGGTCTGTTGCTGACTAGTTCTTCTGGAACATTTCAACATAGTCATGAACATAAAATATTTCCAGTAAACTTTAACCCAAAATGTATCTCTCATTTCTTTTAACACAAATCTACCCCACCTGTAAGTTCGAACTGTAACAACTTGTCAACTGTTGTTTTCTTTTTTTTACATAGAGCTCAGTCTTTTGTTGCTGTTTGTTTGACTTAGTATTGGCACTGTGGTACGAAGCAGTTGTCCCATCAGCAGTTGTGCCGGGCTGAAGCCATTCTGAAGTGGAGTTGACCGATAGGCCATCAAAGCAAGGTAACGGTCTGCTGTTTTCTTGAGGAGGTTCTTCTGAATGGTGTGTTCCTCCTATCCTTTGCTTTGAGGGAACTTTGTACTGCTAGTGACATGGCAAAATCCATACTCTGCAGCGAAGTCCAAAAGGGGTCTTCCAGAGAACTGAGGACCATTGTCCGTAAACCAGGACCTTAGGTACCTCAATGTGAGCGAAGATAGTCTTCAGATGGACTACGACGTCCGCAGACTTTGTTAGTGACAGGTTTGCAATTTCCACATACCTTGAGAAGTCGTCCACTACTAGCAGGTAGGTGGTGCTTTTCAGAGTGAACAAGTCCGCTCCCAGTCTTTGCCAGGGTCTCTCTGGAAGTAGTGATGGTATGAGTGGTTCTGTGTGGTTTGTGAGCTCTTTGATGAATGCCCTCCAGTTAAACACAAGTTAATTCAGTTGCTGGCTGAGGCCAGGCCACAACACAGCTTGTTGTGCAGGTTCTCTGCGCTTTACTACACCTTGATTACCCTTGTGCAGCTTGGTGAGTACATCATTTTGTAAGGCTGATGGAATAACAAGTCTTGTTCCTTTCAACAGGAGACCATTGTGAACTGTGAGAAAAGCACATTCTGCCCTGTACAGTTTCAGTGGTCCTTCACATCCACTGAACTCAGGCCATCTTTCTTGACACATTGTCATCACTTTTGAGCACACACTGTCGGCTTTGAGTGGTTCTCTCAGATTGTCCATGTAGGAATCACTCACTGGAAGCTGTCCCATGATGGCATCCACATAGATAGTTGTGCTCTCCATGAGCTCCGTTTCTGCAGCAGTAGCTTTGGCTTCGACTGGTGCACATGACAGCGTGTCTGCAGTCCACAGACTCTTTCCAGGGACATGAGCAATAGTGTAGGAATATCTCATAAGTCTCATCTTGAATAGCTGGATTTACGGGGGAAGGATGTCCAAGGGTTGGTTCTCCAGAAGGCTCAGGAGAGGTTTGTAATCTGTTTCCAACTGAAAGTGTTGACCAATGAGAAAGCCCCAGAGCTTATTTTTTCCATTTGAGCGTATCTCTGCTCGGTTGGTGTGAGAGACCGGGAAGAGTAGACGACAGGTCTCCATCCCTCATTTCACTTCTGCAGCAGTAGTCCTCCTAGTCCGTAAGAAGAAGTATCAGCTGACACATTGAATTCTTTGTTTGGGTCGTACAGGGCTAACACGGGTGTGGATGTTAGCTCCTCTTTGAAGGCTCTGACTTGGTCAGCCCCCCAGTACCAGTGTTTTGTCTTTGAGAGTAGGTCTCTGGTGAGGTTTGTCCTTTTCAGCTAACTGGGGGATGAACTTTCAGCTGGTTCACCATTCCTAGGAAATTCTGCAATTTGCTGATGTTGGATGGCTCCGCCAACTCCTTGACAGCCTCTGTATTTGTCGGGTCAGGCTGTACTCACTTCCTGCTTTGACAGTTCACATTTGTCTATGTTTGGAGTTAAGCCGGCTTTTTCCATCTTCTGCAATGCAGCATGAAGTCTTGCATTATGCTCCTCCTGTGTTTGGCCCCAGACTAACACATCATCCATGTGGCAGCCCACACCTTCCAGGCCTTCAGTGACCTCTGTCACCATTCTGTTCTGGACGTGGTCAGGCGCTGAAGCGATGCCGAAAGGCAGGCAGTTGAAGTAGTAATGTCAGAAAGTGGTGATGAAGGTTGTTAGCTTAACTGACTTCTCAGCTAACGGGATCTGCCAGAAGCCCATGTTCGCGTCGAGCTTGCTGATGTTTTTCACCCCGGCTAGTGAGCCAAGAGTCTGTTCGTAAAAAAACGACACATATCCGCACGTCCACGTAATTCTTTGGAACAGCCACCATGCCGGCGCACCAGTCTGTTGGCTCCTCCACTCTGGTGACAACCTTGACAACCTTGAACCCTTGCATGAGCTCTAGCTCTTTCTTGACTATTGAATCTGTCGTGGAGTGTGGAGTGAGTAGGCTGAGTTTCAGCTTGATGGTATATGGTTGTTGTACTGTGCCAAGACCGCTGCACAGCTTTGGATAGCTTCTTTTAGTGTCTGTAAATAGTCGAGCAACGAGCTCAAGCTTTGTGATAGCTGGTCTGCCTGGTAAAGCTGTGTGTAGATCTCTGATGACATCATACATGTCCTCCAGTGTCTAGTAAAGTGTCTCCTTTTCTAGCTTTTGTAGAACCACACTTGCGACGCCGATCACGTCCACTGGCGCTCTTCATGGTCCTAGCAGAGGTTGTGTTGATTTTTGCAGATCTGGCTTGCTGGGTCTGCAAAAATGTGATTGAACACATTGTCTGGGATAACAGTCAGATTGGCACCAGTGTCTATTTAGAATTTCACATTTCTGTCCATCACTTGAATGTCAATCATCCATGGGTCACCTCCTGCTGTTATTGTTCCTAGGAAAATGCTATCTTCCTCTTCTTGAACCTTGCTTATGGCTGTTGATGACAGACACACGTTGGTAATGTCCCTTCTTCCGACAGGAGTGACACACTAATTAATTAGCTGCACACTGTTCTCTTGGAGGTGCACAGCTTTTGCCACAGTTGACACTTTCACTACTTTTTGTCATTAGCTTTAGCATTTCCATGGCTAGCTTTCTCACGTTGGAATTTCTGTTTCCAATGATACAGCCTGCCTTTCTGCATAACTCTATCCACCGAGCATGCCTCTTTTGTTATTACTGTTTCACCTCGCAGGCAACTTTGCTGCTTTTTAACTTCTTCAGTTTCCCACGCCATCTCATTGGCTCTTTCTAGCGTGAGATATTTATCTATCCATTCTGACAGACGCATGTCTGTTAACCCAACGACTAGCCTGTCTATAATTATAATAATATATAATTATAATAATAATTAGCTCACCATGCAAAAAGTCCATTGCTCTGACAACCTCTGACAACCTCTGCTCTGCAATGCTCTGCTAGGGCATATAAGGCTGTGACAAAATAATCCACCGTTTCATTTTCCCCGTCTCCACATGTTAAAGCGGGCTCTCTCATAAATCATGTTCTTTGATTCTCCCTCATCCTGGACATATTTTGGGTCGGATCTGGTGCACCTCAAATCCGAATTGAATAGGGTATTATCTTTCCAAAAATAACCGGGTCTTGTCGGTGTCGGATAGGAATTTCACGTATCCAATCATTTCGGGATCTGAGAAGACCTCTTCTCTGAGCTGTCATTTAATGCTCCATCTCCCTGTCTTTGTGAAGTCACTCTCCATTAATAATGGCGGCAGCGCTGAATATTTTACAGCGTCGTTCGGGCAGAAAATTGTCCCGCCTTCAAAACCACACAGCGACAGAGACACTATTGTCTCACTGACAAACTTTTATTTAAACCGAAAACTCTGTGACTGAGGTTTGTGTTATCTGAGGTAATGTGGGGTAATGTGGGTGTGTACTGTATGCGTGGTGGTGTTTGCTACTGTAGAGGGAAAGAAGTGTTTGTTTTTGTTAGCATAAACATACCCCACAGCATTCTTCGCCTGTGTGTGTGTGTGTGTCAAATGGCATTTGTGACTGGTCTTGTGTGTCTCCACAGTATTGGCTCTCTGATGAGGCGGGTGTTTGTTATGCGGACTGTCAGTATGGTGTTCGAGCTCCCTCCTGACCGTGCTGGAACCTTCTCCACTCATGAAAGATGAGAGAAGACCAGACCGCACTCTGACCACAACTTGACTAGGCAGCATTGTCATCAGTTCACACACTCTAACCATGGACATACACCATTGACTCTAACCAGCATGTCCTTTTCCACTGATCTAGACCTGTACGTGTCTCTAGTCCCCCACAAGCCACATCTGTTGTCTATCCGTAGCTCGATATCTTTCTTTCACCTTGCACAAAGTGGGAGCAGGAGGCAGGTAAATGTGTGACTGATGAATGAAGGCAGGCACCTCCATGTGACCTCACTGACTCACACAGGTAGTCAAGACTATTATGAACAAACCCACTGGGCTCGCAGATCCATCCGCTTTGCTACACATGATGGACTTTACTGGATACCCATCGTATGCATCTACAACGGCCACACTCTAACCCCCTGACCCCATGGCGAAACAAATAACACGTTGTGTCTTATGTTACCCATCCACATTTAGGCCTATACATATAACATTTTGTCACGTGTAACCCATCCACATTTAGGTATTATTTATTTATTGAACCTTTATTTAACCAGGTTAGTTTCATTGAGATATAAATCTATTTTTCAATAGAGACCTGGGACATAAGGCCTATACATACAATACACACATTGGTGTTGGAAGAGGTGAGTTTACAGCGCTTTGAGCATTTAGAAAGGCGCTATATAAATGCAATCAATTATTTATTCTTTATTATTTTATGATACACACAATCCATTCGGTGTGCTGCATTAGCCCATAAGCCATGCATGCACCTCAGCAGTGGTGGAAAAAGTACTAAATTGTCATACTCGAGTAAAAGTAAAGATACCTTCATAGAAAATGACTCAAGTAGAGGTGAAAGTGACCCAGTAAAATACTATTTGAGTAAAAGTCTAAAAGTATTTGGTTTTAAATATACTTAAGTATCAAAAGTAAATGGAATTGCTAAAATGTTCTTAAGTATCAAAAGTAAAAGTAAAATTATGAATAATTTCAAATTCCTTATATTAAGCAAACCAGACAGCGCAATGTTCTTGTTTTTTTAAATTGACAGATATCCAGGGGCACACTCCAACACTCAGACATAATTTACAAACGAAGCATTTGTGTTTAGTGAGTCTGCCAGATCAGAGGCAGTAGGGATGACCAGGGATGTTCTCTTGATACTCTAAGTGTGTGAATTTGACCATTTTCCTGTCAGAATGTAAAGAGTACTTTTGGGTGTCAGGGAAAATGTATGGCATAAAAAGTACATTATATTTTTGGGGGGCATATAGTGAAGTAAAAGTAAAAGTTGCCCAAAAAATAAATAGTAAAGTAAAGTACAGATACCCCCAAAAAACTACTTAAGTAGTACTTTAAAATATTTTTACTTAAGTACTTTACACCACTGCACCTCAGCCAGGCAGACGTGGATTTAAATACTTATTGTATAAAAAAAAAAGGATGGAAAGTGCTGCTAGGATACACTAGGAGATCTATAAATCTCAGACCCCCCCCCACCTCTCTCTCTGCTCTCTCTGCTCTCTCTCACAAACATCTCATTTTAATCTCATCCAAATCATCTTGGCTTCTGAACCCATTTCAAGGCTGCGTTGAAACAATGACTGGTAAATGTTCCAAGACCAGCTCAGTTAATCCCTACCATTGTGACAATGAGTCGTCATAATGCTGCATCAAATGTACATGATCTTAGGGGCATTGGAAAACACAATGTAAGTCATTTAATTTATATACCCCTAATTGCACCGAATACATCTGTTTATCCTACAGCTACTGTAAGCAGTAATCATGAGCCTATAAACCAGAGTTACACTGTCAGCACTGAGGCGGTGTGCCATAGTAGGAAGACCACTTTATGCATATCACCCTGCACTATCAGCTCCAATGTAAATAACATGAGTAAGTCTACCTCTTACATAATGTCTCGCAACATTGGGCAATTGTGTTGATACAGCATCAAGGCTCTTTTTCCGCCCCTCAGGTATGGCCGTGTTGAGTTTGAGCACTTCCTGGGCGGCCTCATCACCACACTCACAACTACGATGCGCTCTACACAAAGAGCAGAGTCACCCTCTACATTAATATAATTTAGCAATTACAGTTAAGTGCCTTGCTCAAGGGCACATCAATATATTTTCACCTTGTTGACTCAGGGATTCAAACCAGCAACCTTTCAGTTACTGGCACAATGCACTTAACCACTAAGCTACCTGCTGCCCTCTACACACCTGTCAACCTAGAACTTAATTTCCCATGGCCAAGTCAAGTCCTTTGTCTGAGAAACACACATCTGCATTTAAAGACACACATCTGCATTTTTTTCAGTAATTTTAAATAATCACATATGTGACCCACCGCCTCAATTTGGTCTTTTGTAGCAACATTTCTATAAAAGTAGAGACTCAGAGCTACAAAATGACATATCATACAGTGCAGTTGAGGAACAATGGGAAAGTAATTCTGCTTTGAAAGTTGATAAACTTGTAACCCAACTTTTGAGAAAATGACCCTTGAATGTTTTGGTACACCTACAGGACAGCTCTTCTTTGTCTACACCTATTCATCATTGTTCACACCCTCTTAAGCCCCACCCATCTCTTTAAGGATTCACATGAGGCAATGTGGTAAACAGAGTGAGTAAGGTAGTGTAGTAAACATTCAAAGTTTTCAAGACTAAAAGTGGTGAAAGTAGTAGCCTACAATAAGGACAAACTCCAGATGAAAATACACTTTATCTAGTCCTTGGCATATATCCTTATCTGACTTTGAAAGTGTCCAGATAACAATATTGTATAAATGTTAGAGGATGCTTACTCAGACACTTGTCTAAATTAATGGTTCATGTGAAAGAAATGCTATAACCACCCCCAAGCCACATCAAGCTAAGTGGAGGGGTCACTATTGTCTAGACATGTACACATGTTCATGAAATACAATAGATGGCTGTAATCACCCCCAGACACACCTGGCTAACTTGATGGGTCATGTAATCATTATCTTGCGAAGTGAAATATTTTTTAGCTAGCTAAACAATGAACCATAATCCCAACCCATTATCTACAGTACAAACGGATTGTTATAGCCAGCATTATGCTGGAGTATAAATCTGCAAATGTTACGGCTATCGTCATATTCTTCCTCCTCCTCGGACGAGGAGAGGCGAGACGGATCGGACCAATACGCAGAGTGGTTAGTGTTCATAATGATTTATTAAAACGAAACTGAATACTGAATTACAAAACAAATAAACGAAGTGCATAAACCGATACAGTACCGTGTGGTGCAACAAACACAGACACGGAAACAAACACCCACAAAACACACGTGAAACCCAGGCTGCCTAAGTATGATTCTCAATCAGGGACAACGATTGACAGCTGTCTCTGATTGAGAATCATACCCGGCCGAACACAAACATCCCAACATAGAAAATAACACATAGACAACCCACCCCAACTCACGCCCTGACCAACTAAATAAATACAAGAAAAAGGAAAACAGGTCAGGAACGTGACAGCAAATAGCTAAAGCTAAGCAACTAGGCTCAATGTTAGCTAGCTAGCTCACATTGGGCTATAACTAGCAATGAAAATGTATTTCTGACTAAATTAGGAACATAATATCTGAAAATGTAGCTAGACTTTTACCCGTATACAGGCATGAATGCTTCCGTTTGGTTTGTAGCTAGCTACAGATTGTTTGGCCCGTTGTTGTGTCAAGTCACTCCGGTTCACACTGGCCATGTGCATAAACATAAATTCTGGGCAGCAATGTTGTTGAGAGCATTAGCAACACATTTGCAGATCTCCGTGGCTAACGTTATATTTTTCAAAAAAAGCAGCGGTAGCAAGGATTATCGAAACATACTGAGCTGCTCATGTTATAGACAGAATCATGCTACATGGCAGACACAGGAGGCTGTTAAGGAGGGAAGGGGTCATAATAATGTCTGGAACGGAGCAAATGGAATGGCATCAAACTTGCCAAACTGACATGCCTAGTTAAATAAAGGTTAAATAAAAAAATAATAAAAAAAAATAAAACACCTGGAAACCATGTGCTTGTTGTATTTGATACCATTCCACCAATTCTGCTCCAGTCATTAACACAATCCCGTTCTCCCCAATTAAAGTGCCACCAACCTCCTGTGATGGTAGACCAATCTGAACTTCTCTCGGCATGTCCAGCCCAGCCATTATCTCAGACAATCATGGCTAGCAGGAAGGTTTCTCTCTTGTAAACACATTTACAGAGTGGGGCTCTCAGCCTTTTACCTCAGCTTGGAGGAGACGTTTCTAATTAAGAAGACGAGATTCTATAAAACCCAACGACCTCTGGGGTGGTCTGTTATGTAAGCGAATGAAACAAAAACTCCTAGAGTTAGATCATATCCTGCGATGTCAACAGGTAGCCCTCCTCACAGCAACAACACCCACCAGTCTGCTTGGATCTCTCTCTCTCCATCTCCTTTTACATATCTATATCCCCCCCCCCCCCCTCTTTTTTGACATAACTTATTTTGTCCTGTTTAAACTGGGCCATTGCTGCCTGGAGGTGTTCTGTCCGCAGCCTCTCAAACGTCACTCAAGCAATTCTGAAGGGGACAGAACCACAGTTCTACCAAGGAGTCGTTGACTAGGAAAACTACGCCAAGGAGGATACAGGGCTGTATCTGGGCAATTAAGGAAGAAAAACGTAATGAAACGTAATGAAGCTAATAACCTCTGGGGTTAATTTGAAATGTTCTCATGACATTGACACATATAGCTACCTTTTTAAGGTCATATCCAGTGACAGAAAGCTGATACCGTGAGTGCTTGTCGATGACCCAGGAGAGAGAAACTGAATCCTTTTTACAAGTTAGCCCGAATAAAAGGTCTTGACTTAACTCAGATCTACAGGCGCTCAGACTGTGTGAAACCAGCTGAACCCAGAAATGTGCTCAAAACTGAGACCCAGCAAAGATGCCTGGGAAATGTCTCCTTGGCAGCTCACCTATTTTGTCGCCGGTGACATTTTCCGAGTCAGGTAACTGGCTAAATTACAATTAGCCACACAGGAGCTATGTTACATGGCGTCAAAGGCACAACTAAGGAAGACCTTGTCGCCTTTTCACCGCCCCAAAGTTCTAATGATCTAAGTCATCTGCTCACCATGATCACTCCCTCCCCTTATTGATTAAGATCCATCTCACTTTGATCATGTGGATTTAGGGATAGCCAGAACTGTACTGATAACTATGCATGCCACAGCGGATGTCTTAGTGGTTTCTGCTGAAATTAATCCATTCAGTTAAGAGGTTAGCAGTTTACATTGTTTCATTTGTAGAGTCTTTATGTCATACACCTGAGTGTATGGAATAGGGTTGCCATTGTGTGAACATTTAGGTGTCAGTGGAGGGTGGAGACCCATGGAGATGCGTTGGCTATGTTGCCTTGTTGTGGGCCTGAGAGGTGGAGTCTGGGATGTTAGGTAATCTGTGTTGGTGTGGTGTGGCCTCTAGTTTTTTCTCTCTCTGAGCTCGTCCCTACCTAACCCTCTCCTCTTCTCTCTACAGGCCACCCACTACAGTTTCCTGTCCACTCTGGAGGTACTGGGGAAGCTGATGTTCGGTGCCCTGGCAGGGGGCCTGGTGGACTGGGTGGGTTTCCCCACCGCCTTCCTCCTTTTCCTGGTCCTCTCTGCCGGGACAGCCCTCCACATCTGGAAGGCCACAGACACAGGGGCGCTCAGGGAAGAGCCCAAGTGATCAGCTTTTTGTTCTAGCCCTTACTAACACATCAGATCAAGCTAATCAAAGGGTCAATGATCAGTTGAGTCGTTGAACAAGGTGTGTGAGTGTAAGGTTGGAACAAAACATAAATTGAAAATTTCACAGAACATTCCACTCCATGTTCTGTGAAAGATTAATGAATCTAATACTAATATAAGTCATTCAAAAAGCCTTGTGAATTCCCATTAATATATGGCAACAACAACATTGTTTCAGATTCCTGAAAAGATAACTTTTTTATACAAGATTTTTCCAGGACACTGATGAGTAGCTATATTGAGTTGGGAGATTGGATCAGTAGCATAAGGGATAGGGAGGACAATAAATGGGTAAGCTGTTGAGCAGCTGAGCAGTAAAGTTCAACATTTGCTAGCTAGCGTATCATTTTGATTAGAGGTAGCTAGTTTTAACGATTACTCAGCTAGCCTGGGTTAGTTATTAGTGCAATTAAAGAACCGGATCAAACTGTCTGTTAATAAACAACTTATTGCTAACGCTACGGTTAGGGTTAGCTTTAGAATAAGGGTTAGGGTAAGGTTAGGGTTGGAGCTAGGGTTAGGGTTAGTAGATAGTCTGTAAATCATCTACAGATGGACTATCCAATAACGTTTTAGCGAGAACCATACTGTAGCCTTACATTCTGTATGGTGGATAGTTATTTTAGATTGGCTAAAGAAAATACAAAAATATGCAGTTATTGTACATTTTCATGTAATTTGTTATGAATTCTGGGGGAAAAATTAATGATATGTAATGTTACATAGATGCTGGTTGTTTAACTACCTGCTGATATTACTTATTTGAGTTGTTAAATAATGTGTAAAGTTCTTAAGAATAACACACACCTTATCTAATCACTTTAGTGGGCTTGAAACATACAGCAGTTGAAGAAACTTAGATTGTGGTGAAACAGACAGCAGTTGAAGCATCTTAGATTGTGGTGAAACATACAGCAGCTGAAGCAACTTAGATTGTGGTGAAACAGACAGCAGTTGAAGCATCTTAGATTGTGGTGAAACAGACAGCAGTTGAAGCATCTTAGATTGTGGTGAAACAGACAGCAGTTGAAGCATCTTAGAATGTGGTGAAACAGACAGCAGTTGAAGCATCTTAGATTGTGGTGCAGTAATTTTAACTTTTTAAAAAAAATTTTTTACAGTTCATTTGACTGGTGAGAGGCGTCTCCTGGCAAATAGACTGAAATATTCAACCAATGCCTCACACTGATTGACTACCATCTGTCTTTTGTTTACCGTATCACACATTGTGATGGCTGAATTACAATATAACAGATAGTCACAGGGATGACAATCCAGGGGACAAGTCAAAGGGATGACAGTTCACAGAGGTGGCATAGTGACACTAGGCCTAGGCAGTTTCAGATAGGGACAGCCGGAGATAGAACCAGAGCAGCCATGTTATGAACTGTCATGATCAGCAAGGTCACTTTGACCAATGCAGTCATTGTTGCAAGGCACATCTCTGACACATGCTGAGAGGCTGTAATAAAATCAAGTTGCTATCCAAATGACTATGTTCCGTGGGGTTGCATGTTACTGTAGTAATGTCATATCCTGTAATAATCCTCTACCTGAACTTACCCATTTTTAATACTGTCACTTTGGCATCAGTCTAAAAAAGAATCATAGTAAACACCTGTACATTTGAAAGATAGAAGCATAAAGTGAATATATCATACCGGTTATATCCAGTGGACTGAATGGGATTGAGGCTAGCCATTGTTGGGGACATTACACCATGCCAAATCTTGGGACACAATTATGTTTTCCTCACACACGTCTCTCATATATCCACACCCTATGTCATTTTGGATAAAGATCTCATTACATCAGGGTCCTCCTGATAACCATAGCTCTTTGTGTGTGTGTGTGTGTGTGTGTGTGTGTGTGTGTGACTCCATCTCTCTCCTATACCTCTCCCCTTGCTCCATGCAACACACCCACCACATTCTAGCTACAGCATTGATATTTCTCAGAAATCACAGGTGGTATTGGCATTTTCAACACACATTGATCAGGTTTGGTTCTCTGTCGAAGAATCAAAAAATAGGTGTTTGGAACAATGACTACATGAATGACCATTTAATCAATAGATCCGTTTAAATTCTAACACAACATCGAGCGATGATATCACTACATGTGCAGTGTTCAGTGACTCAACCACAACACTATATGAGCTGGCAGCTAGTCACATCTCCACCCATCAGAAAGGACTCTATAAGACCATCTCTATTGGACTTTTCCCTACAGACCAGCTTCTATCACTTTATACAGTAGTACTTCACCATAGGAACTAGTTCCCATTACCAAAAACATCACCATAGACAGCTAAGATAACTAGGCATTTGGATTTATGTACACCACAGACCTGAGATGACATAACTCTTGTGGCCAGATAGGCTCGAGCAGATCAGTGGGCGGTGATTAAGCACACCCCCCTGAGGGGACTCCGTGTTGAGGATGTGTTATTACCTACCCTTACCACCTGGGGGCAGCCTGTCAGGAAGTCCAGGATCCAGTTGCAGAGGGAGGTGTTTAGTCCCAGGGTCCTTAGCTTAGTGATGAGCTTTGAGGGCACTATGGTGTTGCACGCTGAGCTGTAGTCAATGAATAGAATTCTCACATAGGTGTTCCTTTTGTACAGGTGGAAAAGGGCAGTGTGGAGTGCAATAGAGATTGCATTATCTGTGGATCTGTTGGGGCGGCATGCAAACTGGAGTGGGTCTAGGGTTTCTGGGATAATGGTGTTGATGTGAGCCATGACCAGCCTCTCAAAGCACTTCATGGCTACAGACGTGAGTGCTACGGGTTGGTAGTTATTTATTTAGTGTTCTGGGGCACAGGGACTATGGTGGTCTGCTTGAAACATGTTGGTATTACAGACTCAGACAGGGAGAGGTTGAAAATGTCAGTGAAGACACTTCCCAGTTGGTCAGCGCATGCTCGGAGTACACGTCCTGGTAATCCATCTGGCCCTGCGGCCTTGTGAATGTTGACCTGTTTAAAGGTCTTACTCACATCGGCTGCGGAGAGTGTGATCACACAGTCATCTGGAACAGCTGATGCCCTCATGCATGTTTAAGTATTACTTGCCTCGAAGTGAGCATAGAAGTTATTTAGCTCGTCTGGTAGGCTCATGTCACTGAGCAGCTCTCTGCTGTGCTTCCCTTTGTAGGCTGTAATAGTTTGCAAGCCCTGCCACATCCGACGAGCGTCGGAGCCGGTGTAGTAATTCACCACATTCCTAAAGAAACATTTTAACTTTTTACTCCGTACATTTTCCCTGACACCCAAAGTGCTTGTTACATTTTGAATGCTTAGCAGGACAGGAAAATGGTCCAATTCACACACTTATCAAGAAAACATCCCTGGTCATATCTACTGCCTCTGATCTGGCGGACTCACTAAACACAAATGCTTAGTTTGTAAATGATGTGTCACACCCTGATCTGTTTCATCTGTCTTTGTGATTGTCTCCACCACCCCTCCAGGTGTCGCCCATCTTTCCCATTATCCCCTGTGTATTTATACCTGTGTTCTCTGTTTGTCTGTTGCCAGTTCATTTTGTTTCGTCCAGCGTCTTTCCCTCTGCTCCTGTCTCTCGATTGTTCCTGTTTCCTAGTTTTCCCGGTATTGAAATTCTGCCGGCCCTGAGCCTGCCTGCCGTCCTGTACCTTTGCCCCACCTATCTGGATTACTGACTTCTGCCTGCCCTTGACTTGCCTTTTGCCTACCCCTGTTTGATTAATAAACTGTTGTTACTTTGAAGTTGTCTACATCTGAGTCTTACCTGAAACGTGTTATGATGTCTGAGTGTTGGAGTGTGCCCTTAGCTATCTGTAAAGAAAAGAAAATGTTGCCATCTGGTTTGCTTAATATAAGGAATTTGAATACTTACAGTTTGGAAGTTTACGTACACTTAGGTTGGAGTTATTAAAACTCGTTTTTCAACCACTCCACACATTTCTTGTTAACAAACTATATTTTTGGCAAGTCGGTTAGGACATCTACTTTGTGCATGACACAAGCAATTTTTCCAACAATTGTTTACAGACAGATTATTTATCACAATTCCAGTGGGTCAGAAGTTTACATACACTAAGTTGACTGTGCCTTTAAACAGCTTGAAAAATACCATAAAATGATGTCATGGCTTTAGAAGCTTCTGATAGACTAATTGACATCATCTGAGTCAATTGGAGGTGTACCTGTGGATGTATTTCAAGGCCTACCTTCAAACTCAATGCTCTTTGCTTGACATCATGAGAAAATCTAAAGAAATCAGCCAAGACCTCAGAAAAAAATTGTAGACCTCCACAAGTCTGGTTCATTCTTGGGAGCAATTTCCAAACTCCTGAAGGTACCACGTTCATCTGTACAAACAAGAGTACGCAAGTATAAACACCACGAGACCACGCAGCCGTCATACCGCTCAGGAAGGAGACGCGTTCTGTCTCCTAGAGATGAGCGTACTTTGGTGCGAAAAGTGCAAATCAGTCCCAGAACAACAGCAAAGGACCTTGTGAAGATGCTGGAGGAAACAGGTACAAAAGTATCTATATCCACAGTAAAACGAGTCCAATATCAACATAACCTGAAAGGTCGCTCAGCAATGAAGAAGCCACTGCTCCAATACCATCATAAAAAAGCCAGACTACGGTTTGCAACTGCACATGGGGACAAAGATCGTACATTTAGGAGAAATGTCCTCTGGTCTGATGAAACAAAAATAGAACTGTTTGGCCATAATGACCATTGTTGTGTTTGGAGGAAAAAGGGGGAGGCTTGCAAGCCGAAGAACACCATCCCAACCGTGAAGCACGGGGGTGGCAGCATCATGTTGTGGGGGTGCTTTGCTGCAGGAGGGACTGGTGCACTTCACAAAATAGATGGCATCATGAGGTAGGAAAATTATGTGGATATATTGAAGCAACATCTCAAGACATCAGTCAGGAAGTTAAAGTTTGGTTGCAAATGGATCTTCCAAATGGACAATCACCCCAAGCATACTTCCAAAGTTTTTGCAAAATGGCTTAAGGACAACAAAGTCAAGGTATTGGAGAGGCCATCACAAAGCCCTGACCTCAATCTTATAGAAAATTTGTGGGCAGGACTGAAAAAACATGTGCGAGCAAGGAGGCCTACGAACCTGACTCAGTTACATCAGCTCTGTCAGGAGGAATGGGCCAAATTCACCCAACATATTGTGGGAAGCTTGTGGAAAGCTACCCGATACGTTTGACCCAAGATAAACAACTTAAAGGCAATGCTACCAAATACTAATTGAGTGTATGTAAACTTCTGACCCACTGGGAATGTGATGAAAGTAGTAAGACCTGAAATAAATCATTCTCTCTACTATTATTCTGACATTTCACATTCTTAAAATAAAGTGGTGATCCTAGCTGACCTAAAACAGGGAATTTTTACTAGGATTAAATGTCAGGAATTGTGAAAACTGAGTTTAAATGTATTTGGCTAAGTAAGGTGTATGTAAACTTCTGACTTCAACTGTAAGTATATTTACTTTTAGACTTTTACTTAATTAGTATCTTACTGGGTGACTTTCACTTTTACTTGAGTCATTTTGGATTAAGGTATCTGTACTTTTATTGAACTATGACAATTGCATACTTTTTCCATCACTGATCATGCGCAACAATGTGAGGTGTTTTCACTTATGGAAAGCAGTGAAAAAGGGAAAAACGGTTTCCTCTCACTAATGTCTACAGATTTATTAAAACAAACAAATATGTAGGTAACTCTTAAAGACATTGACACGGGCAATCCTCGTTACCTACCTTTCCAAAAATGTATTGTGTTATTTGGATGCTATAATTGCAGTATGTACTTCACTGTAAAATAACTACATTTGAACTGCAGTTGAACTACAAAATGACGGGACTACTGCAGGTACAAAATGAGGATGTGTCACGTTCCTGACCTGTTTTCTTTTGTCTTGTATTTATTTAGTTGGTCAGGGCGTGAGTTGGGTGGGTTTGTCTGTGTGTGATTTTCTATGTTGGGATGTTTGTGTTCGGCCGGGTATGATTCTCAATCAGACGCAGCTGTCAATCGTTGTCCCTGATTGAGAATCATACTTAGGCAGCCTGGGTTTCACGTGTGTTTTGTGGGTGTTTGTTCCTGTGTCAGGTTTTGTGCCACACAGGACTGTTTTATATTTTGAAGTGTTTTGTTGACTTTCAGTAAATAATGAACACTGACCACTCTGCGTTTTGGTCCTCTCCTTCTGTCAGCGAGGACAGCCGTTACAGGATGCAGTAATTATAAATGTTAATTGATATTTTGCTTCTGGACATGGGGAGGTGTGCCCCTTATTTTGTCCAATAAGGAATTTTCTGAAAATATATCTGTCCATTAAAGGGGCAATCTGGGATTTAAGCAACAACAAAACGGACACCACACCACTTTTTGGTAAACAGCTGAGGGGGTGGAGAAATGTGTCCAAATGTGTCCATTCTGAAATTCATAGACAGAGCAATGGATTAAAGGACCGACCATCCACAGCTGTGGGATGTTGTGTTTAGCGGGCCATCATCGGCCTGACTGCCTCTGCAATCTCAATCTTATCCTCTTTGATTGTAACTGCCAGTGAAAGTTATTTTGCTAGATCTCTGATGCAGTCTTGTTACTCAGAGACAGAGCTTCTCACAACAACCTTGCTGAGATATGAGAATCATTACTGAAGACAAATCAGTTAACACTCAAACGGCATATTCTGAATCTGTTTGATAGGTTATTAATAGCTTTCATTTTCATGGAGTCGATTAAGCCATGACACAGGTAACCAAGTTATTTTTATGATGAAATAGGTAGACCAGGGATGGGCAATTAGAATTTCCCCCCAACCCTAGCAAACACAGCTGATTAAATGTATTGCTTTCTAAACGGAAGATCATGATTAGTTGATTATTGGAGGTGTGTAGGCTAGGGCTGGGTTAAAAGTGAGACACCAATCAGACCCCCAAGGACTGGAGTTGCCCATCCCTGAGGTAGACAGGGTTGTGTAGGTTACTTTCTAAATGTAGTCCGTTACAGTTACTAGCTACCTGTCCAAAATTTAAATCAGTGACGTAACTTTGATTACCCAAATGTAGTAACGCAATTGGATAACTTTCAGTTAATTTTGGATTCGTTATCCCTTAAGAAGCATTAGAAGAAGACAAAAAGGATCCATCAAATGCATTTGGTGTGTCATCTGACTTGTGATCACTCGCTCAGGTGGAACAAACTTAAACATACACCTTTTTTCAAAGCTGAATTGAATGTCATTGAGAAAACAGAAAGAATTTCTGAATGTAAAAGTAACTCAAGTAATTCAGTAATTATTTAGTTTTTCAAAAGTATCTGTAAGAGTAGCTTTGGAGAGGTTGTCGTGTAATCTTTCTGAGTAACTTGTCCAAAGATCCCCATAGGAATGTTCAAACAAGTTGGACAGGTATCTTACAGTTAGTGTCAGGTCCCAGACCGTCTTGTGGCCTTGACAACCGCAAGAGGTAGCTAGTAAACAACACCCTTTACCACCAGCTGCAAATGAGGATTATACATGAGATCAAAATGATAGTTTTAACCATGTTTTGAAGCTCTACAGTGTTTGTTTACAATTACATTGTTTCCAATCAATGTAGTAAAACAAGTTTATATTTTGGACTCATGGGTAACGCAGCTCATTTATAGGTTATATCCTTCAAGACTCAATGGCTAATTAACTTAAAAATCCAATAATGAATCTAGCTAATCCCATTTAAGGGAACCCCTTTTGGCCTACCGGTAACTGCGCCCCCCATATCGAGGCACAACTTCCATAGCCTAAGAAATCTCATTTCACTTCAATTTATACTGTCTACATTAAATATTGAATTTGTTAACATCATCTCAAGAGGGAACCTTGCTAAACATTCCACATCTGTTTTCATGTAACCAAATTGTGTCAGATCTGTCAGTTTTCTACTGCTGGCTGCTATTCATTTACTGACAACTTTACTGGGTTGCATGGAAAGGTTTACACAGTCTCGCAACCAGCAGTGCCTGTCCAATGATAGCGTCGAGTGTGGGCTGCACCATTTCTAGGTGGGGTTTTTCATGTATATAAATATGAGTGCATCTTCCCAAGGCCCATGCAATCTGTCTGAGAGAGTTTCACAGTCCCTACCTTTGTCTAGCTGGTAAGATATCCCTTTTTTTATTCAATAGACCTTCTCCAGGAAATTGAGCATCTCGACTTCCAATTCTAGGTAACAATCATTTGTTCACTTCTCTCCTTTTTAGGGACTGAAACCATGTTTAGATGGGAAACTAACTTCACCGCTGTATGAATACATTCTAAATGCAGTGTAACGTTACCCTAGGGAACTTTACCATGCGCACATCCCTGTTTCTTTGTTACTCACGTCGCTCATATCAGATAGCCAGTGTGGCTGTGGTGTAGTTGTGATATTTCAGAATGATTTTTGATTCATTATTTTCTGTAACGGATCCATATACCTCAGATCCTGTTATGTCTTGAAAAGCACTGAACTAACTGAGTAAAAGTGAGGAAAAGGTTCAAGTTTTGGGTGAGTTCTATCTACATGATTCCAGTTAGGCGTGGTCACCACCAGATTTTTTGCCAACATTGTGAAATAGATGGTGCAGTGACAAATAATTAATCTGTGCACCCTCATAAACACACATTTCTATCCAGTTGTTCTAGGAATATAATTGTATTCTATGGAATGATGATTAGCCGATATAAGCGGCAGCCTATCATAGGCAGAGACATTGTTTACTTTTTTGTTGGGGATGAGTCCATGAAATACAGTTTGACAAAATATATGCATGGTCTGGTACTGTTACTGTAGCATATGCTGGCATCAAAGAATGAGCTTTTCAACACTAATTATTTTAGAAATTCAATAGACTTTGATGTCAATATAGAGGATTTTATTAATACTGTACTGTGGTTATTACTGAATATCCCTGTTTCTCTCTGCAGACCTGTGCCACCATGTCCTTCTTGCAGCAGACCGTCTATCTGGGCATGGCAGATGATTCGGTAGGGTTCTGTTCCACTTGAGGGAAACCCTAAAAAAAATATATATATTGTGGAATGTGGAACAACTTACCAGGCTGTGTTTGTACACTTGTAGCCAGTGATGTAAAGTACTTTTGTAAAAAAAAAAACGTTAAAGTACTCTAAGTATTTATGTAGGTTTTTGGGGTATCTTATTTTATATATTTTTGGCAACTTTTACTTTAACTCCACTACATTCCTAAAGAAAATAATATATTTTTTACTCCATAAATTTTCCCTAGCAACCAAAAATGCTCATTACATTTTGAATGCTTAGCAGTAGACAAATTGTCAAATTCACGTACTTAAAGAGAACATCCCTGGTCATCGCTACTGCCTCTGATCTGGTCGACTTACTAAACATAAATGTAAAGAAACCAAGAAAGCCATGCAGTCTGGTTTTCATAATATAAGGAATTTGAAATTATTTAAACTTTTAGTTTTACTTTTGATTCTTAAGTATATTTTAGCAATTACATTTACTTGTGATACTTAAGTATATTTAAAAACCAAAAACTTTTAGACTTTTACTCAAGTAGTATTTTACTGGATGACCTTTACTTTTACTTGACTCATTTTGACAATTGAGTACTTTTTGTAGCCGCATAAAAATTAGGGGGAAGGGGAGGGAGGAGGACAGAGGAAGAGTGAGAGAAAAATAGACGGATGTTGAGGATAGCAACAGAGAGTCTGAGAAACAAACTGCACAATTCCTTCTCTTTCCCACTCTATCCCTATTCCTTGTATGGGATGTTTCTCCCTTTGCTTCTGAACTATTCTCTACATTTTGTGAAGGTATCCATCGATTCACTGCATGGCAGCTAAGTGAAATTGTTCTGTCTCAGACCCAACTCAATCAGGGCACTGTGACTCCCTACCCACATTTCAGTGCCGATGGGGATGCAGGCATCTTGGATAAGGCCATCAAGGCCAAAGGTGAGGTTGTCACACACACACAAATAATGTTTGAATGTGTTTCATAGCAGAGAAGCTTAGTTGAATAGAACTCACTCCGTGTGTAACATGATGGAGCATAGAAGGACATTCTGAGGGCATGTGACCGTGTGTACATTTCCGGGTCCGTGTTTTCATTGTCTCTTACTGGGGAGTAGTCAGAGCTGCCTAACCGTAAGCCCGGGGCCACACACACTTAATGTTCATAAAGAAATTGATAAGGGCTCATGGATTAGAGTATGCAACAACGTTTCTTATTGAACAAGTCCTTCCATCTTGTCTCTGTGACGTAGGTGTAGATGAGAACACCCTCATTGATGTGCTGGTGAAGAGGAGCAACGCCCAGAGACAGCAGATCAAAGCTAGCTACCAAAAGGCTAGTGGCAAGGTAAGACGGGACACCCACTAGGTGCGTTTGGTTTGGCAGCTCGTGGGTGGAATTCGCACTTTAGGACTAATGGAACAATGCAAAACGTGCAAACTCCAGCCACCTGGTGCACCTGGAAAGCTAAAACACACACGTGTGTATGACTGTGGAAGTGTGTATCATCCCTCTGTCTGCAGCCTCTGGAGACTGCCCTGAAGTCAGCCCTAAATGGAGAGCTGGAGGAGGTGGTTCTGGCACTGCTCAAAACACCAGCCCAATATGACGCCCAACAGCTCAAACTGGCCATGAAGGTACACATGCACGCACTCCTACTAAGAATATACAATACTACTTAGAATACAAACAAATGTGAATCTTTCCCTCCGTTCGGGTGGCCTAGAGACGGTAATAGATACAATACAAAATTAAAGTGTAATGATTATCTTCTAAAGAGGACGCTGGGATGACGTCATCCTGTATTCTTGCTTAGCTGTTTAGTATGACCCACCCACTTCCTAACACCCTACCCATAGTGACACTATTCTGCTGTATTGTTGTGTAGTTGTGTAATAACGGTGGGACTTTTAAAATGGGTGGGACTGTCTGTCTTCTTCGTACAATGGGTGTGACTGTTTTAATATGTGAGGAGACGGTAAGAAAAGTGGTGATGAGTACCTACTATACTTTTGGTTTAACGATACACAAGTCTGTGCATGTGCAGTGTGTGAGCCCAGCTAGCACATTTGGTTCCTTGGAAGTTGTGGGAACGTACGTTTTTGGTTTCCCTTTGGTTCTGTGAACGAAGCCATAAGTTTCCTGACTGGTAAAATGGTTGCAGGGAGGTTCTGAGAATGTTGTTTTAAACGTTCTGAGAACAGAAGTGAAAATGTGTCTTGTTCTGGGAACGTATATTTTTAGGTTGCAGGGAGGTTCTGGGAATGTTTAGAACTCCAAGCACCGACGGGACACATGGAAATTCATTTGCTTAAGCATTAATAATGCAAACACATTTATTTTTTATTTTGGCACAGTCAGTGAGATTTGAACCTTTGACCTTTTGTTCTCTATCAATGGAATTATAATTTGTGTTTCTTAAATGTGCTGAGTGTTTCAATGCCAAACAACTATCCAGCACCATTCCCAGAAAGTTATGGGAAGGTTGTATGCAGAATAACCATGGGAAAACCACGGTCTCACCAATCTCTAAGAAACATACAGTGTTCACAACGTTATGTGCTAGCTGGGAGGTGTCTGGCATAGTGGTAGACCTGTAGGTGCAGGTAGTGCCATGCTTCAGTCTGTTCTGTTCCATTTGGGGTATAATGAACATGGCCCAGCTCCTTATGTGTTTGTGTCATCCAATCCTGGGCTCTTTTGTCTCAGCTTTGACTCGTGACCCTTTTGTCCTTGTTGACCCTTCACCCCTCTCACCTATCTCTCTCAGGGATTGGGCACAGATGAGGATACTCTGATTGAGATTCTGGCCTCCAGGACCAATAAAGAGATCAAAGAGATAAAGAAAGCCTATCAGGAAGGTGTGTAATATGTGAATATGTATATGTAGATGTCCTGTACATGATGTGATAGTTACAACAAGACAATAATCCTGGCTTTTTTCTTGCTAGAATACAAAAACGAGCTGCAGAATGACATCAAGTCTGACACAGGCGGAGACTTCAGAAATGCTCTGCTCTCGCTCTGCAAGGTGTGTGTGTGTGTTTATTTATAGTTTCTTTAACTTTAGATGAATAGTATGGCACAATTAACCTCACTGCCCCCGCTCTCCCTCACATACTGTAGGCTACTAGGAATGAGGACTTCATCGTGAACCAGGAACTTGCTGAAAGTGATGCCAAGGTATGGAGGAGAAGAAAGAAATCAACGTTTGACACTGGCACAGAGTCAATGTGTAATTTAATCCCTGTGATGCCTGTGCCTACTCTATCGATCCATAGGCCCTGTATGAGGCTGGAGAGAAGAAGAAGGGAACGGACTGCTCTGTCTTCATAGACATTCTGACCACCAGAAGTGCTCCTCAGCTCCGCCAAGGTGAATATGTGACAGCACAGCTATGTGAGCTAAATAAAAGTACAGACTCAGAGCTTCTGGTATATCAAACACTGTAGTTTGACAAAACATGGTAAATTATGCTGCTAAACTTGTAAAACCACTTAGGAGACAAGTAGTAGAAATGCCCTTGCTAGAGTGCTCCTCTTTGTTTAAGCCCATTCAGCATCGTTCACACCCTTTTAAGCCTTAGCCACACCTATTTAAGTATTCATATGTAAACGCATGTAAGTCAGCATGGCATTGTCTTCCAGAAACTAGTCTCGCTACTTAAACTTTCTCCCACTGAACTTTGTCGATAAATAGCACCTGCTCAATTGAGGGCAGAAAAGTTGTTGAGAGTTGTAGCAACACTTTTGCAGTTGTCCATAGCTTTCCAAAAATCTGCAGTAGCAAAGATGATCTATATACTGACCAGTATATTAATGTGGATGCTACCGTGATTACAGATAATCATTAATTAATTGTGAACAATGATGAGTGAGAAAGTTAGAGGGATAAATATCATACCCCTCAAAAATGCTAACCCCCCATTATTGGTAATGGTGAGAGCAGGGCCGGCAAACGTGTGGCGAGCAGCATTTTCCCAGCACTTTTCAATTAGATGAGGCAGTGCTACACCACTTTTGATTTAGTTTAATCATTATTTTTTTTACGCAAATGTGTTGAAATCAAGGACAAACTGTTTCTTTGATTGACTTGCCTTGTCTGATAATTTGTCAACTCACACAATTAGTAGCCTATGTCCTTCTCATCAGAGTACTCCAGGTTATCGTGTGGGCTCACACCGTAGAACAGGGTTTCCCACACTCAGTCCTGGGGCCCCCCTGGTGCACGTTTTGGTCTTTGCCCTAACACTACACAGCTGATTCAAATAACCAACTCTTCATCAAGATTTGATTATATTTATCAGCTGTGTAGTGCTGGGTAAAAAAATGAAACGTCTACCCAAGGGAGGCCCCAGGACTGAGTGTGGGAAACCCTGCTGTAGAGCAATAGGATAGTGGCTTGCGCTCTGCTCACCTCGACCAAAAGTTACACTTCCAGTGTAGCAGGTTTAAAAAAAACATCACCTCCTCCCTCCCGACATACTTGACCCTCTCCAATTCGTCTACCGCCCTGACAGATCCACAGACAACGCAATTGCACTGCACACTGCCCTCAAACACATAAACAAAATAAATGCATATCTGAGGCTGCTGTTCATCAGTTACAGCTGGGCCTTCAATACCATATTGCGCTCTAAGCTCATCACAAAGCTCAAAACCCTGAGACAAGTCCTTATTCAACTGGTTCCTGGACTTCCTGACAGGCCGCCCCAGGTGGTGAAGGTAGGCAACATTATGTCCTCAGTCCCCACCTGTACTCCATGTATACCCACGACTGCGTGGCCTCACGCCGTTCCAACTCCATCACAAAGTTCGCAGACGGCATGACAGTAGCAGGCCTGATTACCAACAACGACGAGACAGCCTAGGACGTAGGCACTCTGACGGTATGGTGCCAGGTAAACATCCTCTCCCTCAACGTCAGCAAAACAAAGTAACTGATTGCGGTATACACATCTCCAATGAGCTGAAATGGTCATATCCACACAGACATCGAGGTGAAAAAGGCACAGCAGCGACTCTTCAATCTCAGGAGGCAGAAGATATTAGGCATTTGTCCGGGGGCCCTCAGTCTCCTACAGGAGCACCATCGGGAGCATACGGTCAGGCTGCATCATGGCCGGGTACAGCAACTCCACTGCCACTGACTGCAAGGTTCTACAGAGGGTGGTACGCTCAGCCGAACGTACAATTGGGTGCTCATTACCTGCCATCCAGGACACCTACAACACCAGGTGTTGAAGGAAGGCCAAGAAGATCATCAAGGACCTCAGACAAGCAAGCCACAGCCTGTTCTCCCCGCTTCCATTACTCAGACGCGGGCAGTATAGGAGTATGACAAAAACTGTCGGACTGACCAATAGCTTCTACCCCCAGACCATCAGGCTGCTGAATAGTCACTAGGCAGCTACCTGCTCCCCCTCCTGCCCCCTTTGCAGCTCTCTCTATGCATATTCTACCCCACCGCCCCCAATGAACATTTACGTATACTCAAGAATTTCACTGTACACTTCGATTACATCTGTGACCCTGTGCATGTGACTAATAAAACGCATCTAATCTATTCATGAAATAATCTTTAGGGGTGTCAATAATTTTTGACCCATACCTTTTTGATTATTTAACAAGTATTAGCTAAAATCTCTTTATTTGAGCAATAGGACAAATATAAGCACCCACCAAATTATTATAATTATTTAATTACACACACTTATTTCTCACCACCTGTTAATTACGTTGTAGCCCTATCTATAGGGTTCTTTGTTTTTGTCATCACTTAGACACTGATGAATACTACTACAATCTAGATGTGCGTGTGTTTTCCCTCTTTCGTACACTGCAAGTACAACCACAAATTATTTGATACTGTTTGAACATTTCAAGTACATCTCTCTCGCTCTCTCTTTCTCTCTCTCAGGGTTTGAGAAGTACTTCAAGTACAGTAAGGTGGATGTGACAAAGGCTATCGACCTGGAACTGAAGGGAGACATTGAGAACTGTCTGACTGCCTTGGGTGAGATGGCACTGCCAGGACCAAGTCTAGTAATGTTCCAATGTCTTTTAAATAATCTGTGCATCACCCTCAATCCATGTCTTCTGCTGCATCACACCCTTCACTGGGCATCAGTCCTGTAACATTCCACTATGTCCTTCATTTCCTCATGCACAAAAAGCCCACACTGTGAGCAAATTAACATTGGTCTCGAGTATAAAATAATCACTTATAAATAGATGGGATGGCACATTATCCAAAGGCACATTCACTATACTGCAATGCACTGGTCACATGGCCATTCCGATATCCTTGCGACAGCTTTGGGGAATGCTGCCTCTTGTCTATGCAGCTCTATGATGTCATCTGACTGGTTTTGCTATCTGTCTTTCAGTGAAGTGTGCTGGAAGCAAGCCTGCTTTCTTTGCTGAGATTCTCAACTTGGCCATGAAGGTCTGTTTACTGTTAAACATAGTTACAGTATGTTTTATGTGCCAGATAAGAGTTTGACCTGGGTTGTGTTCATTAGGGTATGCAACAGAAAAGCTATTAAAAATGAAAATAAATGTTTCTTATCGGACAAATCCAGGTACCTGTTACAGTCCAAAACGACCCTATTTTAAGATTTGACAATCTACAGAAGAACATGCAAATACTGTACAAGAAAGCACAAACAGATCTCGGTTCAAGCTAAGGATCTTGCACCATCTGGTTATAAATCTTCAGTTTGTGTGCCTGTGCCATACCCCAGGGTAAAGGAACCAGGACCAAGATTCTGACCCGTATCATGGTGAGCCGTTCTGAAGTGGACATGGCCCGGATCAAACAAGCGTACCAGAAGACGTTTGGGAAAACCCTCTACCAGGATATTCTGGTGAGCAAACATCTCCACTGCCAAAGTGGCAATAAAAGACAAGGAACTGTTTCCGACCCAGATTAAGCATAGTACTAGACCTTAAAGCTTTTAACAGATTCTCCATTGAGAATGAGTTTAAACCCAGGACTAGGCTTAATCGGGGTCCAGAGTTTTAAGGACATGCATCAGATTGTACGAAGTATTCAGATTTCTGGGTCCAATCTGAGATAGGATAGAAGACTAACCATGTGTGAAATGGGAAAATATGGCATCTGAAAAATAATATGTTATATTATGGTGTCTAAACATGATTTATATTTTGTAGAGTAACTCTTATTTAATTTAACTTGGCAAGTCAGTTAAGAACAAATTCTTATTTACAATGACGGCATACACCGGGCAAACCCAGACGATGCTGGGCCAATTGTGCGCCGCCCTATGGGACTCTCAATCCCGGCCAGTTGTGATACAGCCTCTGTCTCTTACCCCCTTAGAATGACACCAATGGCGACTATGAGAAGATCCTACTGGCCTTGTGTGGAAGTGACAGCTAACTCTCTCTCACCTAGCAAGAATGGCATTCACACCATTTTAGAAAACATTACCCTCCAATGCCTCAATGTGCACTTCCCAAAATATAATGGTTCATGACAAATATCTGAAATGGCAGTCCTGATGTATTTTTGCTAAATGCTAACAGCAATAAGCAGTTAGTATGTTAAGCAGCATTGCATAATTTAGCCTAGCTTCAGTAGACTTGGTGATCTATTCCATAGTGCAATATCACACACTTAACCATTTGTGTGCCAAGAATATACAGTGGCATTGTACCCTGGTTGAATAACTGGTCCTTTGTGAAAATAAAGCTTTATGTGGATCCAAATTGTCTGAATTTGACTGTGTATATATTTTTTATTCTAATTTTTTTAAATTATTAGTATCATTTTTTGCAATGTAGCCTGTCTATGAAAGTTATAATTTGATAATGACCCACCTCAGACCATGTCATGAGTTACATTTACAACACAGACATTGTGTAATACAAATGAGATATCTCACTCTAGAATTTAGATGTAATTATTTGTATTAGGTCTACAGTAGCAAGATGTAATTTTGAAGGATGGTCACATGTAAGGCCATTCTTGAAGACAGAGGAGAGTAGAATACAGGTTTTGAACAAACTGACTTCTTAATCTTATTAACATAAGCCTAATTCAAATTCCAACAAAGAAAAACTATGGAACCATCTGAGGCAAAAATGTACGAAAATATGTGTTCGGACCTGGGTGGTCTAATCAATAACACATTGCTAACCATGTAAGTAAAGAAATGACAATCAAACGTATGAATTTCAACACAGTAGGCCTACATTCTCATGGAGGAATGCCGTGTCATGAACCACAGATATAGTAGGCTACTGATAACAGTTTTGATTAGGCCTAAACAGAGAAAGATGTTTGTTTGAGTCTTGATTAAGCTGAAAAACCCTTGTGGTTTGCTGAAAAGAAATTACGTCCATTGTGGAATGGGTCAGATTGACCCGCACAGTTTAAACACACTCAAGACAGTCAAAGAATCACGTAAAAACAGCCAATACTTTATTTTGTCTTGTCAGACCTTTCAGAAATAAGAAACCCAAGAACATTTGATTTCAAAAACTCCATATTTAAGAATTTTGAAAAAAAAAAAATCCTCACAAATAAGCATTTTCTGGAGCTCATTTTTGAATGTGTGTCAGATCTGCTGTTCTCGCACTGAGGAGAAGCTTGGGAAAACTCCTTTTCTCCCAAAGGTAATGATAAGTGTTTAATTTGGACCTGTGCAAATATCTAGACAGATGAAAGCCTCCGGGTCAAAATGACCCACAACATCATGTTTATATACAAAATCTACACAGACATCCCACAATCAAATCAAATTTATTTATAAAGCCCTTACATCAGCTGATATCTCAAAGTGCTGTACAGAAACCCATTCTAAAACCCCAAACAGCAAGCAATGCAGGACTAGAAGCACGGTGCCTATAAAAACTCCCTAGAAAGGCCAGAACCAAGGAATAAACCTAGAGAGGAACCAGGCTATGAGGGGTGTCCAGTTCTCTTCTGGCTGGGCCGGGTGGAGATTATAACAGAACATGACCAAGATGTTCAAATGTTCATAGCTGACCAGCAGGGTCAAATAATAATAATCACAGTGGTTGTCGAGGGTGCAACAGGACAGCACCTCAGGAGTAAATGTCAGTTGGCTTTTCATAGCCGATCATTCAGAGTATCTCTACCGAAAGAAAAAGAGAGAATTAGAGAGAGCATACTTAAATTCACACAGGGCACCGGATAAGACAGGAGAAATACTCCAGATATAACAGACTGACCCTAGCCCCCCGAAACATAAACTACTGCAGCATAAATACTGGAGGCTGAGACAGGAGAGGTCGGGAGACACTGTGGCCCCATCCGACAATACCCCCGGACAGGGCAAAACAGGCAGGATATAACCCCACCCACTTTGCCAAAGCACAGCCGCCACACCACTAGAGGGATATCGTCAACCACCAACTTACCATCCTGAGACAAGGCCGAGTATAGCCCACAAAGATCTCCGCCACGGCACAACCCAATGGGGGTCCAACCCAGAAGACGGCATGAGTGGGACATCTGACTGCCCTCAAAGTAATTCATAGCGCTTTATTTTGAAGAAGTAGACTGAGGTATTCAAGAAATAAGTTGTTTCATCTAACATGTCCAAGCAGGAATGCATGATTATAGATATTTTCATGTGTAACCTAATCCAGTGATTGTCATGAATTTTGGGTTGACAAGACTAAAGTTGCTATATTTCAGTCAAAATATAAAGTTTTTTTAGTCAGGGTTGGGTAGGTTACTTTAAAAAAGTAATCCGTTGCAGTTACTTGTCTAAAATTGTATTCCGTAACGTAACTTTTGGATTACCTAAACTCAGTAACGTAATCTGATTACTTTGTTACTTTTTGATTATTTCACTCATAAAACAAGAAAAAAAAGATGACCAATTAAACAGCATTTATTGCAGGATGTTTGAGCCACATTAAAAGACGTCACAAAACATTGTGACAACTGTATTTAAGCCCTCTATACCTGCCTCTAGCACGCATCCTTCATCCTGATCTTGTCCATTTACACCTATAAGATCTGATTACAGTCAGACCACAATGCGTCTTAATGCAAGATCGAATCCCGAGCTGACATGGCACAAATCTGTTGTTCTGCCCCTGAACAAGGCAGTTAACCCACTGTTCCTAGGCCGTCATTGAAAATAAGAATTTGTTCTTAACTGACTTGCCTAGTTAAATAAGTAAGGGCTTAAGTAACACAGCAGCATGGATGATGCTAAACACTTATCCCAAGAGACACCAGTACAAAAATAAAAATGTATGCACCCACTACTGTAAATCGTTCTGGATAAGAGCATCAGAGAAATGACAAAAAATTGAAATGGAAATATGAAGAAAACAGTGTAATCACACATTTTGTCCACTAAGTAGTTTAAGTTTAAGCAAAAAAAGTGCAGCTTGGTGCAATAAACCCACATATCAGACATGGCATTGCAGTAGGCCTATTCTGAAGCTAGCCTACTCACATGAAGGCAGAAATTGCTTTTGTATTGTAGCAAGAGGACATGCTCTAATGAGCATCAGACATTCTGTTTCACTGAGGGGTAAACAGTTTCCACCATAGCTGAAAAGGCACTCAACTGGGGCACTGGAGGGCAGTGTCGTGTTGTACTTCAGAAACAAGTTTCGGACTGCGGGGAACGATTTCAATGAGTCCAAAGACTTGTCTTTGAGGAACTTCCTCACCTCATCCTCTGCAGTGCCACTGGCCCTTGTTGTTGCATCTCCGAACACAAAAAAAATTGTCTTCTGACTCAGACTCGTTCTATGCTCCCTCATCAACCTCTTCGGAGTGTGTGTTCTCCATAGAAACTGCATCTCCTCTCTCTTTCCAGGGTTGAGAGGCATTTTCTCTGAGAGCTTAGACTTGAAGCTTAGGATTGTTGGGATAAGAAAGCCAAGAAAACACTTCTCTCTCTGAAGAAGATCAATAGAGAATGCAAGTGGCTGTAAGACTGTACTGTACTCCTTGAGAAAAGCAATCTCACGAGGATGTAGTTTGCTGCTCACACCCAGGTCTTCACAGATTTGCCCCAACTGTTCATATGTGAGGGCTATGAGTTTGGAGATGGCACGGTACTCTGAGCTCTATCTTGTCACACGTTACTTTCATGCTTGCAATGTCCTCTATTACCTCTGAAGCTAATGTGGACCAGTGTGCGTTGTTCCAAATGAAGGAAACATTTTGACATTGCACTTCTTTCTGTACAATTGGGATGGACCTTGGGATGCAGCTTTGTTCACCTCATTGGTGGCGATACATTTAAATAATAAATAATACCAGCATTTACTTGGGTTGAAAAAACAATTGAACAGCAGGCAAACTGCAGTGTGTCTATTGATTTGGGTAGCATGTTACTCTGAAACCATAGCAAACTTTAAACCCGATTCCGTACAATGTGCGCAACTGCAACATTCAAACGAGGCTACAAAGAAAACTAATGGGACTCTAGCGACTGTGTTGACTTCAAAATCGGGGGTGTGAACTAGGTTTCTATTCAAGCGTTGATCGACATGGTAATGGCTCGATAGTATTGGAGAAAAGTTGGAAAAAACGTACCCTCCGTTACATCGTGACGTGTCATGCCGTAACGTACAGCACGCATAAAGCAACTATTTCTGTCTTACAATCTCTCTCCACCAGGTGTAGCACTTCTCTCATCCTTTAAAAACAAGAAATGGACAGTGACGGGGGTAACGTTAAGGGGGGGGATACCTAGTAATTTTCTCATCATTGCATGCGATCATCATTCTCAAAGCCGCTGTTTACTTCTAAGAACACTTTAGCACCGCCCTAAAAACCTGATTCAAATTCGACACAAACCTTCAAATAGGTATGTAATGACACATTATATAAACTCTTTATAGTGTTTTATTTATATTTTAGAGGTGATAAGTTGGACAGATCGAGTGAAAAAAAGCAATTTTCCCACACAACATCTCTCCTTCTCACTATCACGCATTAGTTTCGCTTCCCCACCCGCCATTTTTAAAAAGACCCGACGGGGCTCATTGCCTTCTTGAATCATGCAGAAACGGGCAACGCTGGGGTCATGTAATTGATTCTGTTGGAAAGGGGAGAAATTGTGCTTTACAATGGTATTGACATTACAGTTGATCTGGAAGTATTACGTTTTTGGGGCGCTACAATAAGGTCAATTGTACGGACCAAGGCGATGTACAAAAGTGAGTGAGTTTACGTCGTAAACTCACCCCATTCCGTACAAATGTGCGTAACCGCGACATTCAAACGAGGCTGCAATGAAAACGAGTGGGACTGTAGTGACTGTTGGCATCAAAATCCGGGGTGTGAACTACGTTTCGATTCAGCGTTGATTGACATTGTCATGGACTAACAGTATTGGAGAAAAGATGAAAAAAAACTGACCCCCCTGACGCTGTACGTTACATCGTGACGTGTCACTACGTAACGTACGGCGCGCATTTGCAACTCATTTTGTGCCGTACAGCCTCTTTCCACCTGGGGTAGCCCTTCTCTCGCAGATTAAAATCATGCTTAACCATATACACTTGTAAGAAAACTTCATTATTTATGATTTTTGTCTAAATTAACCTCTCTAGGGTACGTGAGATGGTAGCGTCCCACCTCTTCAACAGCCAGTGAAACTACAGGGTGCCAAATTCAAAACAGAAATTCCATAATTAAAATTCCTCAAACATACATGTATTTTACATCATTTTAAAGATACACTTGTTGTAAATCCAGCCACAGTGTCCGATTTCAAAAAGGCTTTACGATGAAAGCAAACCAAACGATTATGTTAGGTGAGTGCCTATTCACAGAATAACACAGCCATTTTTCCAGCCAAAGAGAGGATTCACAAAAAGCAGAAATATAGATAATGTATCACTAACCTTTGATGATCTTCATCAGATGACACTCATAGGACTTCATGTTACACAATACATGTATGTTTTGTTCGGTAAAGTTCATATTTATATCCAAAAATCTGAGTTTACATTGGCACCTTACGTTCAGAAGTCACAAAACATCCTTTGATTTTGCAGAGAGCCACATCAATTTACAGGAATACTCATAATAACATTGCTAAAAGATACAACTGCTATGCATGGAATTTTAGATGCACTTCTCCTTAATGCAACCGCTGTGTCAGATTTCAAAAAAGCTTTACGAAAAAAGCAAACCATGCAATAATCTGAGTCGGCGCTCAGAGCCCAATCGAGACACAAATATAGCCGCCATATTATGCAGTCAACAGAAGTCAGAAGTAACATTATAAACATTCACTTACCTTTGATGATTGTGACGATTTTCTTCTTCATCGGATGAGGAGTATGAAGGATCGGACCAAAATGCAGCGTGGTAAGTGTCCATGTTACTTTAATATAACAGAACACGAAAAAATACAAAAATAACAAAGTGAATGACAACGAAAACCGAAACAGTCCTGAATGGTGAAACAAACACAAAACAGGAAACAACTACCCACAAACACAGGTGGGAACAGGCTACCTAAGTATGATTCTCAATCAGAGACAACGATTGACAGCTGCCTCTGATTGGGAACCATACTAGGACAAACACAGAAATACAACACATAGAACAAAACATAGAATATAGAACATAGAATGCCCACCCCAACTCACGCCCTGACCAAACCAAAATAAAGACATAAAAAAGGAACTAAGGTCAGAACGTGACAACGATCTTCATCAGAATGCACTCCCAGGAATCCCAGTTCCACAATAAATGTTTGTTTTGTTCAATAATGTCCATCATTTATGTCCGAATTCCTCCTTGTTGTTCTAGCGTTCAGTACACTTTCCAAACTCACGACGCGCGGGCAGGTCCAGCGGAATGTACGGACGAAAAGTTAAAAAAGTTATATTACAGTCCGTAAAAACATGACAAACGAAGTATTGAATCAATCTTCAGGATGTTTTTAACATAATTCTTCAATAATGTTCCAACTGGAGTATTCCTGTGTCTTCAGAATTGCGATGGAACAGAGCTCGCTCTAACGTGAACACACATGGTCAGGGCATGTTCAGGTCATGGCAGACCTGACTCATTCCTCTCTCCTTCGGCCCCACTAAACAGTAGAGGCATCAGACAAGGTTCTAACGACTGTTGACATCTAGTGGAAGCCTTAGGAAGTGCAACATTACCAATATCCCACTGTATCTTCAATAGGAGCTGAGTTGAAAATCGACAAACCTCAGATTTCCCACTTCCTGGTTGAATTTTTTCTCAGGTTTTTGCCTGCCTGATGAGTTCTGTTATACTCACAGACATCATTCAAACAGTTTTAGAAACTTCAGAGTGTTTTCTATCCAAATATACTAATAATATGCATATTCTAGCTTTTATGGCTTTGTAGCAGGCCGTTTACTCTGGGCATGCTTTTCATCCGGACGTGAAAATACTGCCCCCTACCCCAAAGAAGTTAATATAATTATTGCTAATATTTCATGACTAGGGTGCCAATTGCATTTTTTTGCACGTCATTACTGCGAGCCATCATGACACTCAAAAGCCGGAACAGCTGCAGTTCACTTGTGAGGCTAACGTTAGCGCAGCCCTAAATCCCTCTTCAAATTCGACACAAACCTTCAAACAGGTATGTGATGAGACATTACATGAACTCTTTATGTTTTATTTACATTTTAAAGTTAATTAGTTGGACAAATCGGGTGAAAAAACCTGTTTCTTCACACAACCTATTTCCCCCTTTCAAGATCACTTCGTAGCCTTCGCTCCCCACCCGACATTTTTAAAAAGACCCGACGAAGCTCATTACCTTCTTGAATTATGCAGAGATGGGCATCATGAAGATCTCATCATTCATTTTGTTGGAAAGGGGAGAAATTGTGCTTTACATTGGTTTTAATATTACAGTTGATCTGGGAGTATTACGTTTTTTGGGCGCAAAAATAAGCTCAATTGTACGGACCAAGGCGATGTACAAAAGTGAGTTTACGTTAGTTAGCTACAAATCTGACTAACTAGTTAGCTAGTGCTCTCTGAAATCCCAGACATATGCTGGAACATTGGTAACATTGGGAAGACAACCTGGCTGTCTCTAAAGACTAGATAGCTAAGCAAGCTAACGCGCCACACCAGCCAATCGTCATCCTTACCTCCAAGTGTTTCTTCAGGTTTGCGGTCGAGTCTCTGGATGTCGACAGCAGCTTTCACCATGGGCAAACATAGTTTGCATTGAACTGTTGCATTCCTTCCTTTTCTTCTTTGAACACAAATTGTTATTTGAAACGACATCCAAAAATGCACTGCGCTGGCACGCCATACCTTTTTCTTTTTTGACCATGTATGTTGCACAGGCAGGAAGATCAAAGTAGCAGTTTTTCGCCGTTTAATCAAGACACAAACAAGCATCTTTCTCCGTTTAAGCCTAATCAAAACGGTTATCAGTAGCCAATATCTGTGGTTCATGACACTGCATTCCTCCATGACCGCGAGAATGTAGACCTACTGTATTGAAATTCATGATTTTGAATGTCGTTTCTCTACTCACATGGTTAACATTGTGTTACTGATTAGAATCCCGGGTCTGAACAAACACATATTTTCGTAACCTTTTGCCGCTGGTGTTTAAAAATAAATTTAATACAGGTTTTTCCTCATTGGATAAAATCTATTTTTCAAAGCAGACCCGATTTCGATTTAATTTAGGCTTATGTCTATAAGATTGAGAAGTCAGTCGTTTAAATAAAAAGGTGTCATCTACTTTTCGGTCTTCCTCAAGAATGGCTTTACATTTAACTGTAGTCTCACGGGACCATCCTTCCAAAGCCTGTCATGCTATTTACTGTAGGCCTAATACACATGTCTATCGAAATTCTAGTGTTACACACCATATCTGTGTTTTACAATGTTGTAAATGTAACTCATGACATGGTTCATTCTCAATGGGTCATTATCAAATTATAACTTTTCATAGAGAGCATTATTTTTGTATTATTTTGTAGCCTAATTATTAACATGCAATGTTGCATAGAATGAAAAATATATACACAAACATTCAACAGACAATATGGATCCACATAAAATGCTTTATTTTCACAAAGGACCAGTTATCCAACCAGGGTACAATGCCACTGTATATTCTTGGTGTGCGATAGATTGCACTATGGATCACCAAGTCTGCTGAAGCTAGACTAAATTATGCAATGCTGCTTAACATGCTAACTGTGCTTATTGCTGTTAGCATGTAGCGAAAATACATCAGGACTGCCATTTCAGATAGTTGTCATGAAACATATTTAGCATTTGGCAAGAGCATTTGAGACATTGGAGGGTAATGTTTCATCATGTACATTATTCTCCATTGGAACTCATGCACTGTGGTAGACAGTATCTCCTGGTGAGATAAGAGAAAGTTAGTTGTCACTTCCACACAGGGCCAGTAAGATCTTCTCATAGTCTCCATTGGTGTCATCCTAAGGGGATAAGAGAGAGCACAGTTACTCTACAAAATATAAATAATGTTTAGACACCATATTATAAACTGGGTGGTTCAAGCCCTGCAGGCAGATTGGCTGACGGCTGTGGTATACCACAGGTATGACAAAATAGTTATTTTTTTTACTGTCCTAATTACGTTGGTATAGAGTATATAATAGCAATATGGCACCTTGGGGGTTTGTGATATATAGCCAATATACCATGGCTAAGCGCTGTGTCCAGGCACTCCACGTTGCGCGTAAGAACAGCCCTTAACCATTGTTTATTAGCCATATACCACACACCCTCAGGCCTTATTGCTTAAATATAACATATTTTGACAATTATTTTCAGATTACAAATTTCTCCATTTCACACATGGTCAGTCTTCTATCCTATCTTGAATTGGACCCAGAAATCTGAATACTTCATACAATGTGATGTCCTTAAAACTCTGATTAAGCCTAGTCCTGGGTTTAAACTCATTCTCAATGGAGAATCTGTTGAAAAAGCTTTAAGGTCTAGTACTATGCTTAATCTGGGTCGGGGAAACAGTTCCTTGTCTTTTATTGCCACTTTGGCAGTGGAGATGTTTGCTCACCAGAATATCCTGGTAGAGGGTTTTCCCAAACGTCTTCTGGTACGCTTGTTTGATCCGGGCCATGTCCACTTCAGAACGGCTCACCATGATACGGGTCAGAATCTTGGTCCTGGTTCCTTTACCCTGGGGTATGGCACAGGCACACAAACTGAAGATTTATAACCAGATAGTGCAAGGTCCTTCGCTTGAACCGAGATCTGTTTGTGCTTTCTTGTATAGTATATGTGCATAAATGTTTTCTTCTCTAGTTCTTCTGTAGATTGTCAACTCTTAAAACTGAGACGTATTCATTAGGTAGAAAATTGACAGAAACAGGTAGGGAATACATGGATGTGTCCAATAAGAAACACATTTTTGCTTTAAAAATGTTTGTCTAGTACATAAAACATACTGTAAGTATGCTTAAGAGTAAACAGACCTTCATGGCCAAGTTGAGAATCTCAGCAAAGAAAGCAGGCTTGCTTCCAGCACACTTCACTGAAAGACAGATAGCAAAACCAGTCAGATGACATCATAGAGCTGCATAGACAAGAGGCAGCATTCCCCAAAGCTGTCGCAAGGATATCGGAATGGCCATGAGGTGACCAGTGCATTGCAGGAGTTGTAGTATAGTGAATGTGCCTTTGGATAATGTGCCATCCCATCTATTTATAAGTGATTATTTTATACTCGAGAGACCAATGTTAATTTGCTCACAGTGTGGGCTTTTTGTGCATGAGGAAATGAAGGACATAGTGGAATGTTACAGGACTGATGCCCAGTGAAGGGTGTGATGCAGCAGAAGACATGGATTGAGGGTGATGCACAGATTATTTAAAAGACATTGGAACATTACTAGGCTTGGTCCTGGCAGTGCCATCTCACCCAAGGCAGTCAGACAGTTCTCAATGTCTCCCTTCAGTTCCAGGTCGATAGCCTTTGTCACACCCACCTTACTGTACTTGGAGTACTTCTCAAACACTGAGAGAGAAAGAGAGAAAAATAATGATGTACTTGAAACGCTCACACAGTATCAAGTCATGTGTGGTTGCACATACAGTGTATGAAAAAGGGAAAACCCCACGCACATCTACACTGCTCAAAAAAATAAAGGGAACACTTAAACAACACAATGTAACTCCAAGTCAATCACACTTCTGTGAAATCAAACTGTCCACTTAGGAAGCAACACTGATTGACAATAAATTTCACATGCTGTTGTGCAAATGGAATAGACAAAAGGTGGAAATTATAGGCAATTAGCAAGACACCCCCAAAAAAGGAGTGATTCTGCAGGTGGGGACCACAGACCACTTCTCAGTTCCTATGCTTCCTGGCTGATGTTTTGGTCACTTTTGAATGCTGGCGGTGCTCTCACTCTAGTGGTAGCATGAGACGGAGTCTACAACCCACACAAGTGGCTCAGGTAGAGCAGTTCATCCAGGATGGCACATCAATGCGAGCTGTGGCAAAAAGGTTTGCTGTGTCTGTCAGCGTAGTGTCCAGAGCATGGAGGCGCTACCAGGAGACAGGCCAGTACATCAGGAGACGTGGAGGAGGCCGTAGGAGGGCAACAACCCAGCAGCAGGACCGCTACCTCCGCCTTTGTGCAAGGAGGTGCACTGCCAGCGCCCTGCAAAATGACCTCCAGCAGGCCACAAATGTGCATGTGTCTGCTCAAACGGTCAGAAACAGACTCCATGAGGGTGGTATGAGGGCCCGACGTCCACAGGTGGGGGTTGTGCTTACAGCCCAACACCGTGCAGGACGTTTGGCATTTGCCAGAGAACACCAAGATTGGCAAATTCGTCACTGGCGCCCTGTGCTCTTCACAGATGAAAGCAGGTTCACACTGAGCACATGAGCACATGTGACAGAGTCTGGAGACGCCGTGGAGAACGTTCTGCTGCCTGCAACATCCTCCAGCATGACCGGTTTGGCGATGGGTCAGTCATGGTGTGGGGTGGCATTTCTTTGTGGGGCCGCACAGCCCTCCATGTGCTCTCCAGAGGTAGCCTGACTGCCAATAGGTACCGAGATGAGATCCTCAGACCCCTTGTGAGACCATATGCTGACACATGCACATTTGTGGCCTGCTGGAGGTCATTTTGCAGGGCTCTGGCAGTGCACCTCCTTGCACAAAGGCGGAGGTAGCGGTCCTGCTGCTGGGTTGTTGCCCTCCTACGGCCTCCTCCACGTCTCCTGATGTACTGGCCTGTCTCCTGGTAGCGCCTCCATGCTCTGGACACTACGCTGACAGACACAGCAAACCTTTTTGCCACAGCTCGCATTGATGTGCCATCCTGGATGAACTGCTCTACCTGAGCCACTTGTGTGGGTTGTAGACTCCGTCTCATGCTACCACTAGAGTGAGAGCACCGCCAGCATTCAAAAGTGACCAAAACATCAGCCAGGAAGCATAGGAACTGAGAAGTGGTCTGTGGTCACCACCTGCAGAATCACTCCTTTTTTGGGGGTGTCTTACTAATTGCCTATAATTTCCACCTTTTGTCTATTCCATTTGCACAACAGCATGTGAAATTTATTGTCAATCAGTGTTGCTTCCTAAGTGGACAGTTTGATTTCACAGAAGTGTGATTGACTTGGAGTTACATTGTGTTGTTTAAGTGTTCCCTTTATTTTTTTGAGCAGTGTATATTCGAGTAGCATTTGTGGTGCGTTGACAAACATTTTGCCCGACTTCAGTGTCTAACTGATGACAAAAACAATGTAATTAACAGGTGGTGAGAAAATGTGTGTGTGTACTTAAATAATCATTTGGTGGGTGCTTATATTTGTCCTATTTCACACATGCACAAGTGAATATTAGATGCATGTGTGACTTGGAAATGTATTTTTTGCACATCCCAAATCTGAGACAACCTCTCTCTCTCTCTCTGTGTGTGTGAGTGAGTGAGTGAGTGAGAGAGAGAGAGAGGGGATTCAAGAAGTTGGTCATTTGGCACTGGTTCCTTCTTCACAGTAGGGATGTTAGATTATTATTATTTCTTCAGAAATGCCTTTGAACATTCATGTGCCTTAATAACAAAGTGTGTATTTTCTGTAAAATATGAATACATCTGAAACATGTTTAATTACAAGCCTAGTTTAGCCAAGGAGAAAGCACTGAGCTACACTGGAGCTACAAATTCCAGTAGGCCTATCTGAAATGGATCTTTGTGGTTAAATTGTTTAAGCGAAAGATGGACAATTTATGGCATTTACGGCAGCCAGTCAAGTTGAGCCCGCTCTGTGGTTGTCCCATTAGGCAAGGGATTTTTTAAAAACTGAACACAGAATTCCAGCAGCCGAACAGTGCTACACTGGGGCGTCGCAAAAGCAGTTGATTTTTTTAAATTTACATTAGAGTGTCTAGTTTGAGAAACAGATGCCTCACAAGTCCTCAACTGGCAGCTTCATTAAACAGTACCCGCAAAACACCAGTCTCAACGGCAACAGTGAAGGGACTCCGGGATGCTGGCCATCTAGGCATAGTTCCTCTGTCCAGTGTCTGTGTTCTTTTGCCAATCTTAATCTTTTCTTTTTATTGGCCAGTCTGAGATATGGCTCTTTCTTCGCCTCTTCACTGTTGACGTTGAGACTGGTGTTTTGCGGGTACTATTTAATGAAGCTGCCAGTTGAGGACTTGTGAGGCGTCAGTGTCTAGTTTGAGAAACACTAATGTACTTGTCCTCTTCCTCAATTGTGCACCGGGGCCTCCCACGCTTTCTATTCTGGTTAGAGCCAGTTTGCGCTGTTCTGTGAAGGGAGTAGTACATTGTGTTGTACGAGATCTTCAGTTTCTTGGCAATTTCTCACATGGAATAGCCTTCATTTCTCAGAACAAGAATAGACTGAAGAGTTTCAGAAGAAAGGTCTTTGTTTCTGGCCATTTTGAGCCTGTAATCGAACCCACAAATGCTGATGCTCCAGATATTCAATTAGTCTAAAGAAGGACAGTTTTATTGCTTCTTTAAATCAGCACAACAGTTTTCAGATGTGCTAACATAATTGCAACAGGGTCTTCTAATGATCAATTAGCCTTTTAAAATTATAAATTAAAACGCAACGTTCCATTGGAACACAGGAGTGATGGTTGCTGATAATGGGCCTCTGTACTACTATGTAGATATTCCTTAAAAAAAAAATATATATTTTTAAAATCAGCTGTTTCCAGTTACAATAGTCATTTACAACATTAACAATGGTCTACGCTGTATTTCTGATCAATTTGATGTTATTTTAAAAATGGACAAAAAAAAGTGCTCTTTTCTTTCAAAAACAAGGACATTTCTAAGTGACCCCAAACCTTTGAACGGTGGTGTGTGTATATAAACTCAGCAAAAAAGTAAACGTCCTCTCACTGTCAACAGCGTTTATTTTCAGCAAACTTAACATGTGTAAATATTTGTATGAACATAACAAGACTCAACAACTGAGACATGTGACTAACAGAAATTTAATAATGTGTCCCTGAACAAAGGGGGGGGGGGGGGGGGTCGGTCAAAATCAAAAGTCAGTCAGTATCTGGTGTGGCCACCAGCGGCATTAAGTACTGCAGTGCAGTACTCATGGACAGCACCAGATTTGCCAGTTCTGGCTGTGAGACGTTACCCCACTCTTCACACCAAGGCACCTGGAAGTTCCCGGACATTTCTGGGGGGAATGGCCCTAGCCCTCATCCTCTGATCCAACAGGTCCCATTAGGTGCTCAATGGGATTGAGATCCGGGCTCGTCGCTGGCCATGGCAGAATACTGACATTCCTGTCTTGCAGGAAATCACGCACAGAACGAGCAGTATTGTTATGCTGGAGGGTCATGTCAGGATGAGCCTGCAGGAAGGGTACCACTTGAGGAACGAGGATGTCTTCCCTGTGTCGCACAGCGTTGAGATAGCTTGTTGTCATTGCAGGCACAGTCCAATGATGCTGTGACACACCGCCCCAGACCATGACGGACTCCAGAGTACAGGCCTCGGTGTAATGCTCACTCCGACGATAAACGCGAACCGACCATCACCCCTGGTGAGACGAAACCGCAAATCGTCAGTGAAGAGCACTTTTTGCCAGTCCTGTCTGGTCCAGCGACGGTGGGTTTGTGCCATAGACGACGTAGTTGCCGGCGATGTCTGTTAAGGACCTGCCTTACAACAGGCCTACAAGCCCTCAGTCCAGCCTCTCTCAGCATATTGAGGACAGTCTGAGCACTGATGGAGGGATTGTGCGTTCCTGGTGTAACTCGGGCAGTTGTTGCCATCCTGTACCTGTCCCGCAGGTGTGATGTTTGGATGTACCAATCCTGTGCAGGTGTTGTTACACGTGGTCTGCCACTGCGAGGACGATCAGCTGTACATCCTGCCTCCCTGTAGCGCTGTCTTAGGCGTCTCACAGTACTGACATTACAATTTATTGCCCTGGCCACATCTGCAGTCCTCATGCCTATTTGCAGCATGCCTAAGGCACGTTCACGCAGATGAGCAGGGACCCTGGACATCTTTCTTTTGGTGCTTTTCAGAGTCTGCAGAAAGGCCTCTTTAGTGTCCTAAGTTTTCATAACTGTGACCTTGCCTATCGTCTGTAAGCGGTTAATGTCTTAACGACCGTTCCACAGCTGCATGTTCATTAATTGTTTACGGTTCATTGAACAAGCATGGGAAACAATGTTTAAACCCTTTACAATAAAGATCTGTGAAGTTATTTGGATTTTTCAGAATTATCTTAGACTGAAAAAGGACGTTATTTTTTTTGCATATATATATATATTACACATACTTACATACATACACGAAGTCGGAAGTTTACATACACTTAGGTTGGAATCATTAAAACTTGTTCTTCAACCACTCCACAAATTTCTTATTAACAAACTATAGTTTTGCCAAGTCGGTTAGGACATCTACTTTGTTCATGACACAAGTAATTCTTGCAACAATTGTTTACAGACAGATGATTTCACCTTATCACAATTCCAGTGGGTCAGAAGTTTACATACACTAAGTTGACTGTGCCTTTAAACAGCTTGGAAAATTCCAGAAAATGATATCATGGCTTTAGAAGCTTCTGATAGGCTAATTGACATAATTTGAGTCAATTGGAGGTGTACCTGTGGATGTATTTCAAGGCCTACCTTCAAACTCAGTGCCTCTTTGCTTGACATAATGGGGAAATCAAAAGAAATCAGCCAAGACCTCAGAAAAAAAAGATAGACCTCTACAAGTCTGGTTCATCCTTGGGAGCAATTTCCAAATGCCTGAAGGTATCTCGTTCATCTATACAAACAATAGTACGCAAGTATAAACAACATGGGACCACGCAGCTGTCATACCACTCAGGAAGGAGACGCGTTCTGTCTCCTAGAGATGAGCGTACTTTGGTGCGAAAAGTGCAAATCAGTCCCAGAACAACAGCAAAGGACCTTGTGAAGATGCTGGAGGAAACAGGTATAAAAGTATCTATATCCACAGTAAAACGAGTCCTATATCGACATAACCTGAAAGGCCGCTCAGCAAGGAAGAAGCCACTGCTCCAAAACCGCCATAAAAAAGCCAGACTACGATTTGCAACTGTACATGGGGACAAAAATCATACTTTTTGGAGAAATGTCCTCTGGTCTGATGAAACAAAAACAGAACTGTTTGGCCATAATGACCATCGTTATGTTTGGAGGAAAAAGGGGGAGGCTTGCAAGCCGCAGAACACCATCCCAACTGTGAAGCAGCATCATGTTGTGGGGGTGCTTTGCTGCAGGAGGGACCGGTGCAAAATAGATGGCATCATGAGGCAGGAAAATTATGTGGACATATTAAAGCAACATCTCAAGACATCAGTCAGGAAGTTAAAGCTTGGTCGCAAATGGGTCTTCCAAATGGACAATGACCCCAAGTATACTTCCAAAGTTGTGGCAAAATGGCTTAAGGACAACAAAGTCAAGGAATTGGAGTGGCCATCACAAAGCCCTGACCTCAATCCCATAGAAAATTTGTGGAAAGAACTGAAAAAGCGTGTGTGAGCAAGGAGGCCTACAAACCTGACTCAGTTACACCAGCTGTCAGGAGGAATGGGCCAAAATTCACCCAACTTATTATAGGAAGCTTGTGGACGGCTTCCCGAAACATTTGACCCAAGATAAAAACTTTAAAAAGGCAATGCTACCAAATACTAATGGAGTGTGTATGTAAACTTCTGGCCCACTGGGAATGTGATGAAAGAAAGAAATGAATCATTCTCTCAACTATTATTCTGACATTTCACAATCTTAAAATAAAAGTGGTGATCCTAACTGACATAAGACAGGGATTTTTTTTACTATGATTAAATGTCAGGAATTGTGAAAAACTGAGTTTAAATATATTTGGCTATGGTGTATGTATACTTTCGACTTCAACTGTATACATACATACATACATACATACATACATACATACATACATAGCGAAAGTATTCACCCCCTTGGCATTTTTCCTTTTTTGTTACCTTACAACCTGGAATTAAAATATATATTTTTTTGGGGGGGGGGGTATATCATTTGATTTACACAACATATTGTGAAACAAGAAATAAGACAAAAAAACTGAACTTGAGCGTGCATAACTATTCACCCCCCCAAAGTCAATACTTTGTAGAGCCACCTTTTGCAGCAATTACAGCTGCAAGTCTCTTGGGATATGTCTCTATAAGCTTTGCACATCTAGCCACTGGGATTTTTGCCCATTCTTCAAGGCAAAACTGCTCCAGCTCCTTCAAGTTGGATGGGTTCCTGCTGGTGTACAGCAATCTTTAAGTCATCCCACAGATTCTCAATTGGATCGAGGTCTGGGCTTTGACTAGTCCATTCCAAGACATTCAAATGTTTCCCCTTAAACCACTCGAGTGTTGCTTTAGCAGTACGCGTAGGGTAATTGTCCTGCTGGAAGGTGAACCTCCATCCCAGTCTCAAATCTCTGGAAGACTGAAACAGGTTTACCTCAAGAATTTACATGTATTTAGCACCATCCATCATTCCTTCAATTCTGACCAGTTTCCCAGTCCCTGTCGATGAAAAACATGATGATGATGTTCTCGGGGTGATGAGATGTGTTTGGGGAGTCTCCCACATGCCTTTTGGGCGAACACCAAACGTGTTTGCTTATTTTCTTCTTTAAGCAATGGTCCTATGGACAGATACTCCAATCTCCGCTGTGGAGCTTTGAAGCTCCTTCAGGGTTATCTTTGGTCTCTTTGTTGCCTGTCTAATGCCTCCTTGCCTGGTCTGTGAGTTTTGGTGGACGGTCCTCCCTTGGCAGGTTTGTTGTGGTGCCTAATTCTTTTCATTTTTTAATAATGGATTTTTATTTTTATTTATTTTTTAAATGGTGCTCCGTGGAATGTTCAAAGTTTCTGATATTTTTTTATAACCCAACCCTGATCTGTACTTCTCCACAACTTTGTCCCTGACCTGTTTGGAGAGCTCCTTGGTCTTCATGGTGCCCCTTGCTTAGTGGTGTTGCAGACTCTGGGGCCTTTCAGAACAGGTGTTTATATACTGAGATCATGTGACACTTAGACTGCACACAGGTGGACTTTATTTAATTTATTAAGTGACTTCTGAAGGTAATTGTTTGCACCAGATCTTATTTAGGGGCTTCATAGCAAAGGGGGTGAATACATATGCACGCACCACTTTTACGTGTGTATTTTTTTAAATATTTTTTTAATTTCACTTCACCAATTTTGACTATTTTGTGTGTGTCCATTACATGAAATCCAAATAAAAATACATTACATTGCATTACAGGTTGTAATGCAACAAAATAGGGAAAAAAACACCAAGGGGGTGAATTATTTTGGAAGGCACTGTGTGTGTGGGTGTATATACATACACCCACACATACACTTTCATTACATATAAAGATAGAGCTTTACAGCCTTATTCTAAAATGTATTAAATAGCCCCCCCCCCCCTCCCCCCCCTCTCAATCAATCTACAAACAATACCCCATAATGACAAAGCCAAAACAGGTTTTTAGAATTATCACATTTACAGAAGTATTCAGACCCTTCACTCAGTACTTTGTTGTCTTTTTGGGTATGACGCTACAAGCTTGGCACATCTGTATTTGGGGAGTTTCTCCCATTCTTCTCTGCAGATCCTCAAGTGCTGTCAGGTTGGATGTGGCGCTGCACAGCTATTTTCAGGTCTCTCCAGAGATGTTTGATCGGATTCAAGTCCGGGCTCTGGTAGGGCCACTCAAGGACATTCAGAGACTTGTCCTGAAGCCCCTCCTATATTGTCTTGGTTGTGTGCTTAAGGTTGTTGGCCTGCTGGAATATGAACCTTCGCCCCAGTCTGAGGTCCTGTGTGCTCGAGAGCAAGTTTTCATCAACGATCTCTCTATACTTTGCTCCTTTCATCTTTCCTTCGATCCTGACTAGTCTTCTAGTCCCTGCCGCTGAAAAACATCCCCACAGCATGAAGCTACCAACACTATGCTTCACTGTAGGGATGGTGCCAGGTTTACTCCAGATGTGATGCTTGGCATTCAGGCCAAAGAGTTCAAAGTCTCATGATCTGAGAGTCTTTAGGTGACATTTGGCAAACTCCAAGCTCACTGTCATGTGCATTTTACTGAGGAGTAGCTTCCATCTGGCCACTATCATAAAGGCCTGATTGGTGGAGTGCTGCAGAGATGGTTGTCCTTCTGGAAGGTTCTCCCATCTCCACAGAGGAACTCTGCAGCTCTGTCAGACTCCCTGACCAAGGCCCTTCTCCCCCGATTGCTCAGATTGGCCGGGCGGCCAGCTCTAGGAAAAGTCTTCTTGGTTCCAAACTTCTTCCAATTAAGAATGATGGAGGCCACTGTGTTCTTGGTGACCTTCAATCCTGCAGAAATTATTTGGTACCCTTCCCCAGATCTGTGCCTCGACACAAGCCTGTCTCAGAGCTCTACGGACAATTCCTTCGACCTCATGGCTTGGTTTTTGCTCTGACATTCACTGTCAACTGTGGGACCTTATCTAGACCGGTTGTGTGCCTTTCCAAATCATGTCCAATTAATTTACCACAGGTGGACTCCAATCAAGTTGTAGAAACAGCTCAAGGATGATCAATGGGAACAAGATGCACCGGAGCTCAATTTCGAATACTTACTTATGTAAATAAGGTATTTCTGTTTTGTATTTTTAATACATTTGCAAAATTGTCTTAAAACCGGTTTTCACTTTGTCATTATGGATATTTTTGTAGATTGATGAGCTAAAAAACCATTTGATTAATTTGAGTAAGGCTGTAACGTAACAAAATTCCGGAAAAAGTCAAGGGGTCTGAATACTTTCCGAATGCACTGTATATATGGAAAAATAAATAAGGACATCTTTCGGTCGACCAAGATTTTTTTGTTTTTGGGGACACCCCTAGTGGTTTTACAAGTTTGTCAACTTTCAAAGCAGCATAACTTTCCATGTTTCGAGTAGACTTAAGCTCACAGAGCTGTGCCGTCACATATTCACCTTGGCGGAGATGAGAAGCACTTCTGTTGGTCAGAATGTCTATGAAGACAGAGCAGTCTGTTCCCTTCCTCTTCTCTCCAGCCTCATACAGGGCCTATGGACCGATAGAGTAGGCACAGGCATCACATACAGGAATCACATTACACATTGACTTCTTAAATTCTCTCACATACAGACACAAACACACTCCCTCTCCCTCTTTTCTCCATACCCTGGCATCACTGTCAGCAAGTTCCTGGTTCACCATGGAGTCCTCAATCCTAGCAGCCTACAGTGTGTGAAGGGGGGGAGGGGGGTGGGTTTATTGTTCCAAACTATTCATCCGAAGTTAAACAATAACACACACACACACACACACACACACACACACACACACACCTTGCAGAGCGAGAGCAGAGCATTCCTGAAGTCTCCACCTGTGTCAGACTTGATGTCATTTTCCAGCTCCTTTTTGTATTCTAGCAAGAAAAAAAGCCAGGATTATTGGCTTGTTATAACTATCACATCATGTACAGGACATTTACATATTGCAGACAAACATATTACACACCTTCCTTATAGACCTTCTTTATCTCTTTGATCTCTTTATTGGTCCTGGAGGCCAGAATCTCAATCAGAGTATCCTCATCTGTGCCCAATCCCTGAGAGAGATAGGTGAGAGGGGTGAAGGGTCAACAAGGACAAAAGGGTCACGAGTCAAAGCGGAGACAAAAGAGCCCAGGATCGGATGACACAAACACAAAGAGCAGGGCCATGTTCCTTATACCCCAAATGGAACAAAATAGGCAAACAGGGGACTACCTGCACTTACAAGTCTATCACTATACCAGACACCGCACTGCTAGCATATAATGTTCTATGAACCAAATGTTTCCTAGAGCTTGGTGAGAGCGTGGTTGTCCTATGGTTATTTTGCATACAACCTTCCGGGAATGGTGCAGGATAGTTGCTTGGCTTTGGAACATTCTCAGCACATTTAAGGAACTTGACCAAAAAATATATATATATAATAATAATTGCCATTTCATTACCTTAACATTTACTAAAACCACAATAAAACATTAAAACGTTCAAAGAACGTTATAAAGCGAATTTAGGCCTAAATTCAGTTTGTGAGAAAACAAGCAACTATAGCGTAGAGAATCATTGTACCATCTAAACCGCTATGAAATGTGACCTTTTCAGGAAGCTAAATGTATGTCGCACGTCACTACAGGAGAGGCATTTAAATATAAACAAATACATTTTGTTTATAGTGACTTGACAACAGGACAAACAAGTGTTCATCCATGTATACAGGTAAGAGTCTAGCTTCATTTTCTGGTATTATACATTTCTAATTTAGTCAGAAATAAGTTGTTTTCATTTTAAGTTAAAGCGTACTGTTAGCTAGCTTGCGAAAGATAGCTAGCCAGCCAGCAACCTAACGTTAGGTGGATGATCTGCAATCCATTTCCATTTCTAGTTATAGTCTATTGTTAGCTAGCTAACATTGAACCTAGTTGGTTCGCTTTAGCTACCTGAATATTCAAACTACAGCATTTCATGCATGGTGGCTAGCTACAACAATCCATTTGTACTGTAGCTATGGGTTGGGATTATGGTTTATTGTTCAGCTACCTACCTGTCTAAACAGAATACTCCACTTCGCCAGACGATTACATAACCCATCAAGTTAGCCAGGTGTGTCTGGGGGTGATTATGGTGATCTATTGTATTTCATGAACATGTGTACATGTCTAGACAATAGTGACCCCTCCACTTAGCTTGATGTGGCTAGGTTGGTGGTTATAGCATTTCTTTCACATGAACCATCAATTTAGACAATATTTGTATAACCATTTCACTGTTCCGTTTACACCTTTATCCTGTACACGTGACAAATACATTGATTTAATATACTGTGTATTTACCAGAAACGGCAATATGAAGAACAGGACCTGCACCAAAGTCAGATTAGGATATAGGACTAGAGAGTGTATTTTTATTACTATTTTTTATATTACTTTCAGCACTTTTAGTATTGACATTTTTGGATGTTTACTACACTACCTTACTCACTCTGTTTAGCACATGGCCTCATGTGAATCCTTAAAGAGATGGGTGGGGTTTAAGAGGGTGTGAACGATGCTGAATGGGTGTAGACAAAGAAGAGCTCTCTAGTAGGTGTACCAAAACATTCAAGGACCATTTTCTCAAAGCAGAATTACTTTCCCATTGTTCCTCAATTGCAGTGTATGATATACCACTGTAGCTCTGAGTCTGTACTTTTATCCAATGTAAAAAACACAATTTAAAATGTTGACACATAAGACTGAATTGAGGTGGTGGGTCAAATATATTTTCCATAACCAATAATATTGTAATTTCAGCCGTTTGAAACTGGTGTACAAAACCAAACGTAAAAGACGCAAAAACAAAACTTAACGGTAAGCATAGAAAAAGTGCACATAGAACAGATCTACTGCTTCTTAGACTTGCTTTCAACGAGAATGACAGATGTATAACTCACATTTCTATGTGAATTTGGTCGGGTCACCCAAAAAGTTACACAATGCAGCTTTAAATGTATTCAAATGTATTAATTGGCCACACCTGATCTTAATGAGCACTTATTTTCCTTTGAAATGGTGTTTGTTTGAATAGACTAAAATGAACCGCTTTGTATGTGTTAAAAAGATATGGCATGGCGCAATAAACTAATTCCATGGATAGAGAACAGAAGATTATAGGTTCGAATCGGACTGACTCCATGCCACAATTAAAAAAAGAAATGTGTTTGCATGATTAATAATGCCTTAGCAAATTAAGTTCCATGTGTCCTGTGATTGGAGTTAACGCAAACTAAGTTAGCCGTGTTATTATACTGAACAAAAATAAAACGCAATTTCAACAATTTTACTGAGTTACAGTTCATATAAGGAAATCAGTCCAATTAAATAAATTCATTAGGGCCCAATCTATGAATTTCACAAGACTGGGAATACAGATATGTAGTTGTTGGTCACAGATACAAAAAAAGGTAAGGGCGTGAATCAGAAAACCAGTCAGTATCTGTTGTGTCCACCATTTGCCTCATACAGCATAACATCTACTTCACATAGAGTTGATCAGGCTGTTGATTGTGACCTGTGGAATGTTGTCCTAGTCCTCTTCAATGGCGGTTCAAAATGGCTGGATATTGGTGGGAACTGGAACACGCTATCATAGAAGTGAATCCAGAGCATCGCAAATTTGCTCAATGGTCTGGTGAGTATGCAGGCCATGGAAGAACTGGGACATTTTCAGCTTCCAGGAATTGTGTACAGATCCTTGCGACATGGGGCTGTGCATTATCATGTTGAAACATGGCAGCGGATGAATGGCACAACAATGGGCATCAGGATCTTGTCATTTTATCTCTGTGCATTCAAATGACCATTGATAAAATGCAATTGTGTTCGTTGTCTGTCGCTTACACCAGCCCATACCATAACACCACCATAGGGCACTCTGTTCACAACATCGACATCAACAAAACGCTCACCCACACGACGCCATACTGCCCGGTACAGTTTAAACCTGGATTAATCCGTGAAGAGCGCACTTCTCCAGCGTGCCAGTGGCCATCGAAGGTGAGCATTTGCCCGCTTAAGTCAGTTACGACGCCGAACTGCAGTCAGGCCAAGACAATGGTGAGGACGATGAGCACACAGATGAGCTTCCCTGAGACGGTTACTGAATGTTTGTGCAGGAATTCCTCGGTTGTGCAAACCCAGAGTTTCATCAGCTGTCCGGGTGGTTGGTCTCAGACAATCCCGCAGGTGAAGAAGCCTGATGGAGGTCGTGGGCTGGCATGGTTACACATGGTCTGCGGTGGTCTGCGAGGCCGGTTGTACAATCTGCCAAATTCTCTAAGACAACGTTGGAGGTGGCTTATGGCAGAGAAATGAACATTCAATTCTCTGGCAACAGCTATGGTGGATATTCTTGCAGTCAGCAAACCAACTGCATGCTCCCTCAACTTGAGACCTGTGGCATTGTGTTGTGTGACAAAACGGCACATTTTAGAGCGGCTTTTTCTTGTCCCCAGCACAAGGTGCACCTGTGTAATGATAATGCAGTTTAATCAGCTTATTGATATGCCACACCGGTAGGGTGGATGGATTACCTAGGCAAAGGAGAAATGCTCACTAACAGGGAAGTAAACAAATTTGTTCCAAAAATCTGAGAAATAACCTGGGGGGGGGTTCAGCTCATGAAACAGAGACCAACACTTTACATGTTGCATTTATATTTCTGTTCAGTATAAAAAAGTCTAATTGAAACATATTCACAGAACCTTATTAAATTACCTTTAAATAAACTATAATTTCCATTCTTAGAACATTAATAAAACCTCCCAGGAAAACTTTAAAGGAACCATAGGAACCTCCATGCAACCATTTTACCAGTCAGGAAACGTATGGCTTAGTTACCAGAACCAATGGGAAACCAAAAACATACATTCCCACAACTTCCTAGAAACCAAATGTGCTAGCTGGGCTCACACACACTGCACATGCACAGACTTGTGTATCCTGAAACTTAAAGTACCGTGAAACTTAAAGTACAGTAGGTACTCATCACCACTTTTCTTACCATCTCCTCACATATTAAAACAGTTCCACCCATTGTATAAAGAATACAGACAGTCCCACCCATTTTAAAAGTCCCACCGTTATTACACAACACTATAATAAAGCAGAATGAGTCACTATGGGTAGGGTGTTAGGAAGTGGGTGGGTCTGACTAAACAGCAGAACAAGAATACAGGATGACGTCATCACAGCTTCCTCTTTAGAAACAATTCATTACTCTTTAAACATTTGTACTATACAGTATCTGTTACCATCTGTAGTATTGTATATTCTTAGTAGGAGTGAGTGCGTGCATGTGTACCTTCATGGCCAGTTTGAGCTGTTGGGCGTCATATTGGGCTGGTGTTTTGAGCAGTGCCAGAACCACCTCCTCCAGCTCTCCATTTAGGGCTGACTTCAGGGCAGTCTCCAGAGGCTGCAGACAGAGGGATGATACACACTTCCACAGTCATACACGTGTGTGTTTTAGCTTTCCAGGTGCACCAGGTGGCTGGAGTTTGCACGTTTTGCATCGTTCCATTGATCCTGAAGTGCGAATTCCACCCACGAGCTGCCAAACCAAACGCACCTAGTGGGTGTCCCGTCTTACCTTGCCACTAGCCTTTTGGTAGCTAGCTTTGATCTGCTGTCTCTGGGCATTGCTCCTCTTCACCAGCACTTCAATGATGGTGTTCTCATCTACACCTACGTCACAGAGACAAGATGGAATGACTTGTTCAATAGATGGGTTGGCTGACAACGTCACGAAAATGATGAGCATGCATCGGTGTGGCCAGAAGGTGTGTGTTATGATTCTGAACGGTCAGATAGCTAGCAACAAATGACAAAAAGCTGTCATGTAGGGAATCGTGGGTATCTTTTTATTGATACCATGTCTTGTTTTGACTAATGTACTCTCTTTGCTAATATGGCTAAAATTCACTAGATAGCTAACCAACAACTTCAGACAAAGTATAGCCAATCCCATCTGTTTTGCCACATAGTTGTACACTCGTCAGTTTTGTTGCTAAACAGCCAACCCGTCTCTAGGAAACACCATTGCCTAGCTTAATCCATGAACCCTTATCCATTTTTTAACTAACACAAAGAATCTGTGTGGCCCCAGGCTTACGGTGAGAAATCTTTCACTGCTCCCAAAGCAAAAGACAATAGAAACAGACATGTACACACATGCTCACATTCCCTCCCAGAATGTCCTTCTATGCTGCCTCATGTTACACACGGAGTGAGTTCTATTCTAACACATTCAAACATTATTTGTGTGTGTGTGTGTGTGTGTGTGTGTGTGTGTGTGTGTGTGTGTGTGTGTGTGTGTGTGTGTGTGTGTGTGACAACCTCACCTTTGGCCTTGATGGCCTTATCCAAGATGCCTGCATCCCCATCGGCACTGAAATGCGGGTAGGGAGTCACAGTGCCCTGATTGAGTAAGGTCTGAGACAGAACAATTTCACTTAGCTGCCATGCAGTGAATCAATGGATGCCTTCACAAAATGTAGAGAATAGTTCAGAAGCAAAGAGAGAAACATCCCATACAAGGAATAGGGATAGAGTGGGAAAGAGAAGGAATTGTGCATTTTGTATTTTTGGTTTCTAATGGTTCTGAACCGAAGGGCTCCACCTACTCAATTCCTTCTATGAATCACAAGATAAGTATGGTCATCCATCTCTCCTCCCATGACTCTCTGTCTCAGACTGACCCTCTTTCTTTACCCTCAACATCCATCACTTTTGCTCTCACTCTGTCCTCCCCCGTCCCCTCCTCTCTATCTGGCTAGAAATGTAGAAACACAGCCTGGTAAATATTTGCAGATTCAAGGCTATTCCTCAAGCAAGTGGAACAGAACCCTACCATGTCATCGGGCATGCCCAGATAGACGGTCTGTTCCAGGAAGGCTGCAACGAAGGACATGGTGGAACAGGTCTGCAGAGAGGAATAGGGGGATTCAGTAATAACCACAGTACAGTATTAATAATATCCTCTATATTGACACCAAAGTCTATTGAATTTCTAAAATAATTATAGTTGAAAAACTAATTATTTGATGCCAGAATATGCTACAGTAACAGACCATGCATATATTTTGTCAAACTGTATTTCATGGACTCACAAAAGTAAACAATGTCTCTGCCTATGATAGGTTGCCACTTAGATCTGCTAATCATCATTCCATAGAATACAATTATATGCCTACAACAACTGGATAGACATGTGTTTGAGGCTGTACAGATTATGTATGTCACTGCAGAACAAACTGCCCCCATCTATCGCACAATGTTAGCAAAAAATCTGGTGATGACCGCGCCTAACTGGAATCATGTAGAACTCACACAAAACTTTAACCGTTTCGTCACTTTTACTCAGTTAGTTCACAATGCTTTTCTGCTTTTCAAGACATAACATGATCTGCTCACTCAGGTAAATGCAACCGTTACAGAAAATAAGGAATCAAAATAACTCTGAAATGTTACTACTGCGCCACAGCCACTGGCTACCAGATCAGAGCGACAAAGAAACAGGGAAGTTAGTTTCCCATCTAAACACGTTTCAACGTCCCGAAAAAGGAGAGTTCCCAAATGCTAAATATAATGGTTCATGACAACAACAAATTATTGTTATCTAGGATTGGAAGTCGAGGTGCTCAATTTCCTGCAGAAGGTATATTGAATCAAAAATTGGATATCTTACCAGCTGGCCACAGGTAGGGACTGTGAAACTTTCTCAGACTGAGATTGCAGGGGGGTTGGGAATTTGCACAACCATGTATATATATGCGAAAAACCCCACCTACAGTAGCAACGGTGCAGCCCACACTCGCAATACGTACCATTGGACAGGCACTTCTGGTTGCAAGACTGCGTAAACGTTTCCATGTAGCGCAATAAAGTTGTCAGTAAATTAATAGCAGCCATGTCGAAAAAAAACTGTTGGTCCTGACACAATTTGGTTAAATGAAAACAGATGTGGATTGTTTAATAAGGTTCCTTCTTGTGTCGATGTGAACAAATTCAATATTTAATGTAGACACTATACATTGAAGTAAAATGTGATTTCTTAGCCTATGGAAGTTGTGCTTCGATCTGGGGTTACAATTACCGGTAGGCCAAAAGGGGTTCCCTTGATTTTTAAATTAATGATATTTAGCCATTGAGTCTTGAAGAATATAACCTATAAATACTTCATGACCTGCGTTACCCATCAGAGCCCAATATATAAGCTTGTTTTACTACATTGTTTGTAATATTTTTTATTTATTGTAAACAAACACTGTAAAGCAGGGTCCCCAACTGGTGGCCGGGTGGTTTTATGTGCCCCAAGTTTAATGAGCAAACATAATAAACTGTAAAAACACCAGGAAATAAGTCCCAAGTGATTCTTATTTAAGAAATCTGTTCTTGAGTATTCCCATGCATAATAGAGAGACATGTGAACAAATATAAGCAAGGCTTGAAATTATTCACTTTTAGTCAAACATATCTGTTTGGACTTCTCGTGGTCAATTTGCAGTCTACGCTCAAGAAAAACCATCCGCTTAAGAAAAAAATCATCCATGGCTGAATCTAGTTGATGATCCCTGCTGTAAAGCTTTAGAACATGATTCAACTATCACTTTTATCTCATGTATAATCCTCCTTTGAGGCTGGCGGTAAAGAGTGCCTCACGGGTGTGGTTGTTAAGGCCACAGGTCTGAGACCTGATGCTACCTGTAAATTGCCTGCCAAGCTTGTGCCTGCCTCTGTCAATGTTATTTTAAAGAGTTACCTGCATATTTGTTTGTTTTGATACATCTCTATAGATTAGTGAGAGGACACCACCTTTTCACTTCTCTTTGGTAATAGGTAAAACCCTTTGGGTTCCCACCTTTTAGGTTCTGCTTTGCCTCATTGAAAACACCTTAAATTCCTGCTCATGATGACTGACTGTCCATCCACACCTGTACAACACCTGTAGCAGGCAACCAGCAGACACCGCCCACAGATCTGCTTGAGCGTACACGCTTTCAAAAAAGGGTTTCAAAAGGGTTCGGCTGTCCCTACAGGAGAACCCTTTTTGGTTCCCTCTGTGACATGGAATCCAAAAGGGTTCTACCTGGAACCAAAAGGGTTTTTACCTAGTACCAAAAAGGGTTCTATAAAGGGTTATCCTATGGGGACAGCCAAATAACCCTTTTAGGTTCTAGATAGTACATTTTTGGGTTATAGATAGCCACAAGTGTTATATCATCTCAGGTCTATGGTCTACGTAAAACCAAACACACCTGGTTATCTTTAATGTAGGCCTATCATCCATGACTATGTGAACAGTGATTCCCAGAGATCCTCCTTTGAGGCTGGTGGTAAAGAGTGGCTCAAGGGTGTGGTTTACTAGCTATCTCCTGTGGTTGTCAAGGCCACAAGACTGTCTGGGACCTGACACTAACTGTAAGCTACCTGTCCAACATGTTTCAACATTCCATGCTTCATACAATGAAGATGTTTGTACAAGTTACTCAGAAGGAGTAGACTACAACCTTTTCAAAGCATGCACATAATAGGGTTGAGGAGAAACTGATTACATGTAATATTGTAGAGGATTCATTATTGGATGACTTTTAAATTCAGTAAGGATGTTTTTTGTTATCGACCAAATTGTATTTATTTTGTAATATTTTATAATTATCAGTTATCTCAGCAGGGTTGTTGTGAGAAGCTCTGTTACCCTGAGTAACAAGACTATCAGAGATAAAGTGAAATAACATTCACTGGAAGTTACAATCAAAGAGGAAAAGACTGAGATTGCAGAGGAACAGCTATGGATGGTCAGTCCTTGCATCCATTTCTCTGTCTATGAATTTGAAAGTGGATATATTTCTCCACCCCATCAGCTGTTTACCAAAAAGTGGTGGGGTGTCCTCTTTGTTGTTGAATCCCAGATGGATCCTTAATGGACAGATATATTTTCTGAAAATACCTCATTGGACAAAATAAGGGGCACACCTCCCTACACCCAGCAGCAAAAGATCAATTAACATTTACTGCATCCTCACTTTTGTAACTGTAGTAGTGCAGTCATTTTGTAATTAAACTGCAGTTCAACCTTAGCTATTTTGCAGCCAGTCCTTCAGGGTGGGGGTCCTTCAGGTCGCCACTGAGCCCCACATTTTTAGCCCCACATTTGGGGGGGGGGGGGGGGGGGTTCGCCTGCTTTGCATGTTATTTTGGCATTGATACGTGTCACATATCACTTTTCAAGCTATGTAAAAAAATATATACATTGAGTTAATAAAGCCGCATACAAACATGGTCTCTTTTTTGCTTTTTTGAGTAAGACAGCTCCAAAATGCAGGTGTTTCAGCCTAGCTCAGTGCTTTCTGTGGTGGTGGGACAGCCAGCGGAAAATACGGAGCGCTCAATGTTCTGTTACTCATCGGGACACTATGTCACCACCAAATCTAAGGGTAAAGCTCGAAATTCAAGCCCCTTGGGTGCTGCCATAGAGTTACAGTGCCCATCCAAGAAGGGTCAAGGTCATTGGCCACAGATAAAATGACGTCAAATCACTTTATATCTACAGTAGCTTTGATTGGACTGATCATGTCAACGTCATACTTTCAAAAAGCTAGTAGTCATCATCATCAATCAAGTCGACAATCTACTGGCAAATCCTTTTTAATCCTTGTCATATGAAGAGAAATTATAGATAAAACGTATCGGTGCTCATCGGCAATTGGACATTTTTTACATTTTATTTAACCTTTATTTAACTAGGCAAGTCAGTTAAGAACTAATTCTTATTTACAATGACGGCCTACCCCGGCCAAAACCGGACGACGCTGGGCAAATTGTGCGCCGCCCTATGGGACATAAACATTACACAACTAGTTGGATATCGCAAATTCAACAATGAGTGTTATGGAAGGAATCAGTGGCTAACTGCAAGCATTGCAAAGCAATCACTAGCCTGCTATTCAACGGACCATGTTCTGAATTCTGTCGCTGTACATTTCAAAAGTGCTGAACAATTAGTATTATTGACTATGTCTGTCTAGCTCGCTCATTAATGTCTTAATCGAAATTACGGATTGCCTCTTATCCGCTTGTCGTCCCTTTAAGCCGTGTTTTGTACATCTCAATTGTCAGTAGAAACCCCATTTGTTTAAGCAAGTCAGCCATATCAGCTATGTTTTTTTTAAAGGCAGTAAATGAGGCTGAATGAACTGTTTCGCTGCCAGACAAGGCTCAGCTGATAGCCAGGTGTAGCAGTGGTAAGGTGTTGGGACTGCTGTTGGGACAGCTTTATGTAGGCCCTAACAGTTTGTGGACACCGTTTGTCACCGTCATAGTGCAAATCATGTATTTTTTGTGTTGTGTTGTGGCTTTGCTAAAATCGCCACTGATACTGCATACAAATTAACACTGTTTATTTTTGTAAAGGTAGGTATCAAGGATTGCCTGTCAATGTCTTTTTAAGAGTTACCTACATATGTTTGTTTTGATAAATCTCTATACGTTAGTGAGAGGAAACCTCCCTTTTTCACTGCTCTCCATATTTGAAAACACATTCCTGCGCATGATGAATGCGTGTCCATCCACACCTGTAGCAGGAAACCAGCAGACACTGTCCACTGATCTGATCGAGCCTACCTGGCCACAAGGGTTATGTAATCTCAGGTCTATGGTGTACGTAAAAACCAAACACCCCTAATTATCTTTGCTGTAAGCCGATCATCCTTGACTGTGCAAGCAATGATTTCCAACTCCTGTCCTCCAGTCCCCCAACACCATACTATTTTGTTGTAACTCCAGAAAAACTCAGCTGATTCAACTCATTCAGGGCTTGATGATTAGTTGACAATTTGAATCAGGTGAGTTTGTCTGGGTCTACAACAAATATATGTGCAGTTGGGGGACTGGCGTTGGGAAACACTGCTCTAGAGATCCTCCTTTGACGCTGACAGTAAAGAGTGCCTCAAGGATATGGTTGAATAGCTAATTCCTGCAGTTGTCAACACCACAAGACTGTCTGGGACCTGACACAACCTGTAAGCTACCTGCTCAACTTGTTTGAACATTCCATGCTTCATAAAATGGAGATGTTTGGACAAGTTACTCAGAAAGATTAGGCTACAATCTCTTCAAAACTTGCACTTATTATAGTCCACTTCAGCGATGGGGAGCTCTAGTCCTCGAGGGCCTGATTGGTGTCACAGTTTTGCCCCAGCTCCAGATAACACACCTGACTCCAATAATCATCTAATCATGATCTTCAGTTTAGAATGACATTAGTTTAATCAGCTGTGTTTGCTAGGGATGGAGAAAAAGTGTAACACCACTCAGGCCCTCGAGGACTGTAGTTGCCCATCCCTGGTCTACCTATTTCATCATCAAAATAACTTGGTTACTTGTGTCATGGCTTAATGGACTCCATAAAAACAAAAGCTATTAATAACCTATCAAACAGATTCAGAATATGCCGTTTGAGTGTTATAAGAATCATTACTGAAGACAAAATTGTCAATGATCAGTTATAATGATCAGTTATTTCAGCAGGGTTGTTGTGAGAAGCTCTGTCTCTCTGAGTAACAAGACTGAATCAGAGATGAAGTTAAATAACTTTCCCTGGCAGTTACTATCAAAGAGGATAAGACTGAGATTGCAGAGGCAGTCAGGCCGATGATGGCCCGCTAAACACGACATTCCATAGCTGTGGCCCTTGGAGAGTTTTGTGGCACTCTTACTTGCTAGATCCCTGGCAGGGAGGCAGAGAGACTAGTGGTTAACATTTTAGCGCCAGTAACCGAAAGGTTGCTGGTTTGAATACCCAAGCCGACAAAGTGAAAATCTGTTGATGTGCCCTTGAGCAAGGCACTTAACCCTAATGTGCTCCAGGGGCGCTGTACTACTACTATGATCCTGTAAAACAACACATTTCACTGCACCTATCCCGTGTGTACACTGAGTATATCAAACATTAGGAACACCGTCCTAATATTGCACCCACCTTTTGCCCTTAGACAGCCTCAGTTCATCGGGTCATGGACTCTACAACGTGTCGAAAGCTTGTTGGCCCATGTTGACTCCAATGCTTCCCACAGTTGTGTCAAGTTGACTGGATGTCCTTTAGGTGGTGGACCAATGTTTTGTATACTCAGTGTGTATGGCAACACAACATATTTATATATGTATGTGTGCCTGGCATGCATTGTTAACTGTGAGTGAGTTAGTGACTGACTGACTGACTGACTGACAGATCTGTATCTGTCTACCAGGCTATGGATGTCCTCTGGGTATTTTGGGTAGTGGAAGCAGAAGCAGGGATGCTATTAGTCATTTCCTGCCAAGTCAGGATGTTCATTAAAAAGGCATAAGTATGGGTTTAGGGCATCTGGGTTATACCAGATGCTCCCTTTGTGCCTTTCAATTCAGATCTTTAGATGGCGCATGGGTGGTTTCATACCTTTTTTCCTGGCCATGTGACCTGATTACTGCAAATCTTACAGATTGTGGTTTTAAAGTAAGTCACTAATAGTCCTCTGACCTTCCTGTTGGCCAGGTCACACTGTTTCTGCTCTGGACAACTCTGCTGTTGTTCGGCATGACAACAACAATAACAAAGTTGGCGAAAGTTACTATTCATAAAGCATCTCAGATCTTGGACCAGTTTTGCCTTTTAGATGATAATTAATAAAATCCTGATGCTACATTTTAGCAGATGCTCTTATCTAGAGCAATTAGGGTAAAGTGCCTTGCTCAAGGGCACATCAACAGATTTTTCATTTAGTCTAGTTACAATCTCTAACTCACACACTGGAAACCTGCTGATTGTTTGAAGTTCGTCCTCTGCAGCGAACAGGGCAAGCTAATATCAAAGTGGTAAAACCCCATCTTAAAGTATAATATTTAAGGATTAATTTAGTTTGTATCATTTTTGGATACAATGTTAATGCCATACTTGACATATAACTGTTTGTTGTGCTTTAGCTGTCACCTTGAGACATTGGCTGCACTAGCTAGCTAGTGCTTCACTCGCGGTAAAGTTAACAGAACTGTGGGAAAGCAGTGTTCGACAGGCGCTGACAGTGAGATTTTCTACATTGTAGAATAATAGTGAAGACATAAAAACTACGAAATAACACATATGGAATCATGTAGTAACCAAAAAAGTGATCAACAAATCAAAATATATTTTATTTGAGATTCTTCAAAATAGCCACCCTTTGCCTTGATGACAGCTTTGCACACTCTTGGCATTCTCTCAACCAGCTTCATGAGGTAGTCACCTGGAATGCATTTGACTTATCAGGTGTGCCTTGTTAAAAGTTAATTTGTAGAATTTCTTTCCATCTTAATGCGTTTGAGCCAATCAGTTGTGTTGTGACAAGCTAGGGCGGTATACAGAAGATAGCTCTATTTGTAAAATATCAAGTCCATATTATGGCAAGAACAGCTCAAATAAGCAAAGAGAGACGACAGTCCATCATTACTTTAAGACATGAAGGTCAGTCAATCCGGAACATTTCAAGAACTTTGAAAGTTTCTTTCATGTACAGTCACAAAAACCATCAAGTGCTATGATGAAACTGGCTCTCATGAGGACCGCCACAGGAATGGAAGACCCAAAGTTATCTCTGCTGTAGAGGATAAGTTCATTGGAGATAACTGCACCTCAGATTGCAGCCCAAATTAATGTTCAAGTAACAGACACATCTCAACATCAACTGTTCAGACGAGACTGCATGAATCAGGCCTTCATGGTCGAATTGCTGCAAAGGAACCACTACTAAAGGACACCAATAAGAGGAAGAGACTTGCTTGGGCCAAGAAACACAAGCAATGGACATTAGACTGGTGGAAATCTGTCCTTTGGTCTGATGAGTCCAAATTTTTGATTTTTGGTTCCAACCGCTGTGTCTTTTGGAGATGCAGAGTAGGTGAACGGATGATCTCTGCATGTGTGGTTCCCACTGTGAAGCATGGAGGAGGAGGTGTGATGGTGTGGGGGTGCTTTGCTGGTGACACTGTCAGTGATTTATTTAGAATTCAAGGTGTTCTTAACCAGCATGGCTAACACAGTGATACACCATCCCATCAGGTTTGGGACTATCATTTGTTTTTCAACAGGACAATGACCCAAAACACACCTCCAGGCTGTGTAAGGGCTATTTCACCAATAAGATGAGTGATGGTGCTGCATCAGATGACCTGGCCTCCACAATCACCCAACCTCAACCCAATTGAGATGGTTTGGGATGAGTTGGACCGCGGAGTGAAGAAAAAGCAGCCATCAATTTCTCAGCATATGTGGGAACTTCAAGACTGTTGGAAAAGTTTTGAAGCTGGTTGAGAGAATGCCAAGAGTTTACAAAGCTGTCATCAAACCAAAGGGTGGTTACTTTGAAGAATCTCAAATATAAAACATATTTGGATTTGTTTAACACTTTTTTGGTAACTACATGATTCCATAGGTGTTATTTCATAGTTTTGATGTCTTCACTATTATTCTACAACGTAGAAAAGAGTAAAAAATAAAGAAAAACCCTGGAATGAGTAAGTGTGTCCAACCTTTTGACTGGTACTGTATATTTGTTTACTGCATCAGGGATAGTGTACACAGACGTTTCGGCTTTACACTCAATATGGCCACAGGTTCACCCTTCACAGAACGGTGACTTGAACGGAAATGTCCATTCTAGTCCCTCTATTTCTATGGGAGTAGCAAAGGGAGTGTGTTGGAGAGGATTGGTATATTTTGGTGTAGAGAGAATTAGGGAGCGAGTGGGTGGAAAATAAACAATGACATTTTCTAGAATACTTAGGCTTGACTGAAGAGTCAGGATGAGGAAGATTTTGTGTATTTTGTTAGACTGTGTGTGGATTCTCTACCGCTGACAAGCATCTCTCAATCTCTGCCATCGGGGTGGAAGCAGAGGGGTCATGGAGGTCCAGATTTACATCCCCTACGAGTCAGCTGAACTGCATTACGCAGATACAGTGACATTCATATGTCAGAGAATATCTGGGGGAAATTAACATTACAAAGAGTTTTTATGGTACTATACAGTACATTCGGAAAGTATTCAGACGTCTTGATTTTTCACACATGTTGTTACGTTACAGCCTTATTTCCCCTCCCTCGTCAATCTACACACAATAGCCCACAATGACAAAGCCAAAACAGGTTTTTAGAAAATAAAAAAGTATAAAAAATACATAATATTCAGAACCTTTGCTATGAGACTCGAAATTGAGCTCAGGTGCATCCTGTTCCCATTAATCATCATTGAGATGTTTCTACAACTTGATTGGAGTCCACCTGTGGCAAATTCAATTGATTGGACATGATTTGGAAAGGCACACACCTGTCTATATAAGGTCCCACAGTTGACAGTGCATGTCAGAGCAAAAACCAAGCCATGAGGTCGAAGGAATTGTCCGTAGAGCTCCAAGACAAGATTGTGTCGAGGCACAGATCTAGGGGAATGTACCAAAAAATGTCTGCAGCATTGAAGGTCCCCAAGAACACAGTGGCTTCCATCATTCTTAAATGGAAGAGGTTTGGAACCATCAGGAATCTTCCTAGAGCTGGCCACATGGCCAAATTGAGCAATCGGGGGAGAAGGGCCTTGGTCAGGGAGGGGAGGCAACAAGAATCTTATGGTCACTCTAAGAGAGCTGCAGAGTTCCTCTGTGGAGATGGGAGAACCTTCCAGAAGGACAACCATCTCTGCAGCACTCCACCAATCAGGCCTTTATGGTAGAGTGGTCAGACGGAAGCCACTCCTCAGTAAAAGGTACATGACGGCCCGCTTGGAGTTTGCCAAAAGGCACTTAAAGGACTCTCAGACCATGAGAAACAAAATTCTCTGGTCTGATGAAACCAAGATTGAACTCTTTGGCTTGAATGCCAAGCGTCGCGTCTGGAGGAAACCTGGCACCATCCCTACAGTGAAGCACGGTGGTGGCAGCATCATGCTGTGGGGATGTTTTTCAGCGGCAGGAACTGGGAGACTGGTCAGGATCAAGGGAAAGATGAACGGAGCAAAGTACAGAGAGATCCTTGATGAAAACCTGCTCCAGAGCGCTCAGGACAGTTCACCTTCCAACAGGACAACGACCCTAAGCACACAGTCAAGACAACGCTGGAGTGGCTTCAGGACAAGTCTCTGAATGTCCTTGAGTGGCCCAGCCAGAGTCCGGACTTGAACCCGATCAAACATCTCTGGAGACCTGAAAATAGCTGTGCAGCAACGCTCCCCATCCAACCTGACAGAGCTTGAGAGGATCTGCAGAGAATAATGGGAGAAAATCCCCAAATACAGATGTGCCAAGCTTATAGCGTCATACCCAAGAAGACTCAAGGCTGTAATCGCTGCCAAAAGGTCCTTCAACAAAGTACTGAGTAAAGGGTCTGAATACTCATGTAAGTGTGATATTTCATTTTTATATTTGTTATAAATTTCCAAACATTTCTAAAAACCTGTTTTTTCTTTGTCATTATGAGGTATTGTGCGTAGATGAGGGGGGAAAATGTTTTAATCAATTTTAGAATAAGGCTGTAACATAACAAAATGTGGATAAAGTCATGGGGTCTGAATACTTTCCTGAATGTACTGTAAGTGTTTAGCATTTCTGTGAAGCCACATAGTAGACTATTGAGTTCAAGAGCAGTAATCATAATGCAATGTACAGAGAAGGAATGGGTTAAAATAGTCAGACGTGTGACTCAGGAACAGGCCTGATGTTGATGTGGGAAAAGAAACACACAGTGAGTTCATTGATAGAGATAGTGTTGTGTTCTCCTCTTTACTCACATGTCTGTGGCTCCTTCTGCCTAGAGGCGTGTGTGTGCGTGCATTTGCATGCAGATCAGATTAGAATTACCTGGTGTTTGTGATTTGTCAGTCTTTATCGCTATGTAATCTGTGCTGTCATGCTGCTGTAAACTCTTTGTGTGTATATGAGTCATTAACCTTTGTCCTGGCATATTATCAGTTGACTGATCTTAAATCAAATCAAATAGTCACGTACACAGATTTGCAGGTGTTATAGCAAGTGCAGTAGAATGCTTATGTTACTAGCTCCAACTGTGCAGTAGAATGTCTGACAAATACACAAATAATCCCCCCAAATTAACAAGAAATCAAGAAATAACAATCCAAAGTAGATATATTAGAGTGAGCACACATGAGAATCCAGAATTTTCACTGAGTGCACAAAACATTAGGAACACCATCCTAATATCGAGTTTTGGCCCTCAGAACAGCCTCAATCGGGGCATGGACTATTCAAGGTGTCGAAAGCTTCTTTTGTCTTGCCCATTCACCCTATGAATGGCACACACACAATCCACGTCTCAATAGTCTTAAGGCTTAAACATCATTTAACCTGCTTCCTCCCCTTCATCTACACTGATTGAAGTGGATTTAACAAGTGACATCAATAAGAGATCTTAGACTGACCAGGTGAATCCAGGTGAAAGTTCTCATGGAAAGAGCAGGTGTTCTTAATGTTTGGTACACTCAGTGTAAATGTTTTCCATTGTGATCAGGTATTCAGTTTTATGGAGAGTTGCTAGAAGTTCCCCCAAAATGCTTTCGTTACCTTAATTGTGATGGTAAGGATTGGGGGTAGAGTAATCTGATCCTTGATCTGTGGTTACTGGCAATTTCTACCATAAGCATTCAGTGTAGTGGGGTTGTGACTTTGAGCACTGAGCAGGCTTTGTGGTCCATATGGGTGCAGTGACACAGTGCTGCCTCTGGAGGGGGCCCAAGCCCGCCTAGAGAAGTTGAAGGAGAGTCTATATACTGGAGAGAGGGGCTAAAACCCAAATCCCCCCTTCCCCTTCTCGTCACCCCTCGGCCCTACATTTGAGCGTACACTTGTGCCTCCACCACTTGAACAAGTGTCCCAAAGCTGAGGGAGTGACAATTTTGATTGTAGGGTCTAATTAGACCCTCGGACACTTCGACTGAGAGGCTGCAATGCTGCAGGCTTCAGAGCGAAGTGCTATCCCGACACGCACTGCGATATGTTTGTAATTTGCACGATTTCATCAAAAGAATGGAGAGGTGGGCTTAATTATATTCCATTTGCATTTGTTTGTCTGATTTTGAGACTTGACACATAATGTAACAGATGAAGTTCTTCCCAAATTAAATGTTTACCTGTTACTGAGGTTAATATCTTGTAAAACGACAGACGGGATTTGTTCATTTGAATTTGTATTATTTAAAAGTGGAACATGAATTCCATCATTCAAGTCAGGAAGGTGTCCTGAAGTTGATGTTTTTTTTTTACCCTATCCCCTTGGAGTTTTGTCAGCAACATGTAACAATTGAGGGCCCACCGAGCAAGTTGGTAGGGGCGAGGTTAGGGGGTGGTTTGGGATTCATAAGAGATTACTGAGCTCCTGCATGCAGAGCAGACACCATCCCACCTGTCTCTATGGCATAGCCCCCATGGGGTGGCCTGCTCTGCACTGTCATTGAGAAGGTGAGGCAGTCTTGAAATGTCTCCATTATACAGTGTCTTTTAAAAAGTATCTAATCTCGGAAACCCAGAACTAAAATCTGTCAACGAGAGATTAAACAGTCTCCATTATGTTTATGTACTGTATGTAGCCCCAGGGCTACATACAGTATTGACTATATAGCTATACAGTATTGACTATATAGCACTGATCTTTATTATCATCATTGAAGCTATGGAAAGTAAAAAGGAAGGAGCACTGCTTGAGGGCCAGTTTCCCAGACACAGATTAGTCCTTGTCCTGGACTAAAAAGTGCTTTCAATGGAGAATCTCCTTTGTGAATGCTTTTTAGTCCAGGTCTAGGCTTAATTAGTGTCTGGGAAACTGTCCCTTAAAGAACCGTGAGGAGAACCGTGTGGCCTTGTGCCAAGCAAGAGAGAAGCTTGACTATATGTCACAACTACTTTATTAAGGAAAAATGTACTCACTATAACTGTGAAATCTGGTTGGCCCACCTAGCTATCTTAAGATGAATGCACTAACTGAAAGTCACTCTGGATAAGAGTGTCTGTTATATAACTAGAATTGAAACATTTTAATATAATATGACAGCAGATGACCACAATCGCAAAGAGGAGGACAATCCTGACCCAGAATGGTCAGTATACAAACTACAATGCTGATTTCCATCCCATGAAAATGTCTTTGACTTACTGTAGCTTCCTTTCCAGCCATGGAATCTTCCTTATTCAATCTTGTTCTTAGGGCATCTCTGCCTCAAGGGCAGAACAAATGTGGTTGTGTTTAGGCAAGAAGTCCCAATTGGTTAGGGTTGAGGCTAAGGTTAGTGTTGAACAGTGATATGGACATGAAGCTACAGTTAGGATTAGAGTTGAGGCTAGGATAAGGGTTGAACCAGGATATCGACATGAAGCTACGGTTAGGATTGGAGTTGAGGCTAGGATAAGGGTTGAACCAGGATATGGACATGAAGCTACGGTTAGGATTAGAGTTGAGGCTAGGATAAGGGTTGAACCAGGATATGGACATGAAGCTACGGTTAGGATTAGAGTTGAGGCTAGGATAAGGGTTGAACCAGGATATGGACATGAAGCTACGGTTAGGATTAGAGTTGAGGCTAGGATAAGGGTTGAACCAGGATATGGACATGAAGCTACGGTTAGGATTGGAGTTGAGGCTAGGATAAGGGTTGAACCAGGATATGGACATGAAGCTACGGTTAGGATTGGAGTTGAGGCTAGGATAAGGGTTGAACCAGGATATGGACATGAAGCTACGGTTAGGATTGGAGTTGAGGCTAGGATAAGGGTTGAACCAGGATATGGACATGAAGCTACGGTTAGGATTAGAGTTGAGGCTAGGATAAGGGTTGAACCAGGATATGGACATGAAGCTACGGTTAGGATTAGAGTTGAGGCTAGGATAAGGGTTGAACCAGGATATGGACATGAAGCTACGGTTAGGATTGGAGTTGAGGCTAGGATAAGGGTTGAACCAGGATATGGACATGAAGCTACGGTTAGGATTAGAGTTGAGGCTAGGATAAGGGTTGAACCAGGATATGGACATGAAGCTACGGTTAGGCTAAGGGTTGCGGTAAGTTTTCGAACCAACAACCTTTTGAATGGAAACCTGTGTGGAAGCACTAAAGAGACCATAGCTAACCCCTATATTACATAGTACCCTTTAGATAGTGGGGCAAAAAAGTATTTAGTCAGCCACCAATTGTGCAAGTTCTCCCACTTAAAAAGATGAGAGAGGCCTGTAATTTACATCATAGGTACACTTCAACTATGACAGACAAAATGAGAAAAAAAAATCCAGAAAAACACATTGTACGATTTTTAATGAATTTATTTGCAAATTATGGTGGAAAATAAGTATTTGGTCAATAACAAAAGTTTCTCAATACTTTGTTATATACCCTTTGTTGGCAATGACAGAGGTCAAACGTTTTCTGTAAGTCTTCACAAGGTTTTCACACAGTTGCTGGTATTTTGGCCCATTCCTCCATGCAGATCTCCTCTAGAGCAGTGATGTTTTGGGGCTGTTGCTGGGCAACACGGACTTTCAACTCCCTCCAAAGATTTTCTATGGGGTTGAGATCTGGAGACTAGCTAGGCCACTCCATGACCTTGAAATGCTTCTTACGAAGCCACTCCTTCGTTGCCTGGGCGGTGTGTTTGGGATCATTGTCATGCTGAAAGACCCAGCCACGTTTCAATCACCCCCCTCAATCATTCTTAAATGGAAGAAGTTTGGAACCACCAAGACTCTTCCTAGAGCTAAAACAGGTGAGAGAGGAGAATGGGAAAGTCGTGGAGAACTACACTTCAGAGAGGACAATGAGGAAGAAATACTACAACATGGTGGAGGACATGAAATGTAGTTATCCATCATTGGGACCAACTAGGTTTGAACACAGGTCTTCTACGTGCCCAAAGACTATTTCAGTTGAGCTTAAGCTTAGGCGCAATTTCAGTACTGTACAGTGTGGGGTCGCTTGACCTTTGCGGTTGCTTTGTCGTGGTGCAGATTACATGTTGGTGTTCTGTCAGATACAATCAATGAGCCAGGCCAAGCCAGCTCAGGGAGGGGACATTGCCGTGGAGCATCTGGACGATTACTCTGTTACCGTGGAAACGCCAAGGGGGCCAAGAGCGTTCCGAATCGACCGGGTATTCAGCGGTGAGAGCTCCCAGGAAGATGTGTTCCAAAACACCAACATGTGATGCTGCCAATCTTAACATCCTTTTATTGGTTAAAAGTGAACTAAAGGAAACAAGAAAGGAGGAAAGCCTCTGCCAAAGCCCATCCCTAACCCCTTTACCCCTATCGCAGATTCAGCAAGTCTGTCACGAAATACAGCACTGAGCACTGGGATTGCTTGAGCGTAATCAGGGGTTGAATGGGTTCAGTTGAGGTGGTGGAACTGGAAATGTACTCAAAGGTATTTTTTCAATTAAGAATTTTGTTCTTCTTGTACGCACCGTTGTTTAACTAAACCCAACCTCCTGCTCTTGATTGTTGCCAATGTTTTCGCTGGCCCACAGTAGCTCGAGGACATTAAGCATACCTGTTTGAACCAGTCATGTTTCCAGCATGATCCAGTCAGCCATCGACGGCTACAACGTGTGTATCATTGCGTACATTCAGACAGGCTCCGGAAAGACATTCACCATGGTGGGTGACAGAGACCAGAGAAGCCCAGGCATCATGCATGCTGAGAGCGTTCAGCGCCATATTTGACATCCTCCAGGAGAATGCCCCAAGTTTGACTTTAAGGTGAGGGCTAAGAAGTCTCACTGAGCGAGGAGAAACTATTTGCCTATTGTTCATCAGCAACAAGAAGCAAATACACCTTATATTAAACATAAAAAGACATCCATCTAATTTTTTCTCCTCTCCCCTCTTTTCTCCTTTCTCCTCTCCTCTTCGTGCTACGCTCTCCCTACATGTTGGAGCTGTATAATGACTGGCTCCAGGACCTCTTTGTGAGTGGACCAAGGTCCTGAGTAGGCGGGTGGAGATTAAGAGGAACAGAAAGGGGCTTGTGTTTGCCCAGGGAGCAGAGACAAAGGAGGTCCCCAGCGCCGGGGAGCTCTTCACCATGTTTCAGCAGGCCTGCGCCAACCGCCATATCGCAGCCACCAGTACACCCAAACGCCCGCGCCCCATTTCAAAGGGGCCCTATTAAATTGGTTTAGTCAGAGTGTGAATAGTAGGTACATCATTACAGACCCGGGCTCAGAGAGGGATAGCTGCCAATCAAGGCATACGTAAAAGGAGATCGGGGGTCTTAGCACAATGACTGGCTCTTTAATGTACTTCAGGGGTTAATGTGACAACCCTGATACCACCCTTCTTAATTCAACCTCATGTCATGATGCAGTTTTGCAGATAAAATATGATACAATCAGAAAATAGGAATAAAGTAAACAGGAAATAAATATATATACAGTACCAGTCAAAAGTTGACACACCTACTCATTACAGGGTTCTTCTTTATTTGTACTATTTTCTACATTGTAGAATAATAGTGAAGACATCAAAACTATGAAATAACACATTTTGAAACATGTAGTAACCAATAAAGTGTTAAACAAATCAAAATATATTTAATATTTGAGATTCTTCAAAGTAGCCACCTTTTGCCTTGATGACAGCTTTGCACACTCTCTTCAGTTATCCCGGGGAAGCTCTAGCAGGGCAGAAATTTGACGAACTGACTTGTTGGAAAGGTGGCATCCTATGACGGTGCCACGTTGAAAGTCACTGGGCTCTTTAGTAAGGCCATTCTACTGCCAATGTTTGTTTATGGAGATTGCATGGCTATGTGCTCGATTTTATACACCTGTCAGCAACGGGTGTGGCTGAAATAGCTGAACCCACTAATTTAAAGGGGGTATATAGTGTACATCTAACTTATATATTGTACAAATTTATGTACTCTAACTAATATCATAGGCTAATTCATTTGGGGCTCAACACCTGAGGAAGTGTAAAATCAAAACACATGAACTAATACCCACTGCTAGTAGCTAAGTATTAATCCAACAGTAAATGTAATGTCCTAAAAACTTTGTAGTTGTAGGCTACTACCAAATGAGACCTATAGGCCTATGCCCTCGCAATGGCCGGTGTGCATTAAACACTCACGCCACTCCATAATCGCAAAGATTTATAAAATATTTTGGTTGTGAAATAGTTCATCAACTATGAAATAACACATGTAGTAAAAAAAAAAAAAAAAAAAAAAAGTTATATTTGAGATTCGTCAAAGTAGCCACCCTTTGCCTTGACAGCTTTGCACACTCTTGGCATTCTCTAAACCAGCTTCATGAGGTAGTCAACTGGAATCCATTTCAATTAACACGTGTGCCTTGTTAAAATTGCATTTGTGGAATTAATTTCCTTCTTCATGTGTTTAAGCCAATCAGTTGTGTCGTGACCAGGTAGGGGTGGTATACAGAAGATAGCCCTATTTGGTAAAATACCAATTTCATAAATTGGCAAGAACACCTCAAATAAGCAAAGAGAAACGACAGTCCATCATTACTTTAAGACATGAAGGTCAGTCAATCCGGAACATTTCAGAACATTGAAAGTTTCTTCAAGTGCAGTCGCAAAAACCATCAAGTGCTATGATGAAACTGGCTCTCATGAGGACGGCCACAGGAAAGGAAGACCCAGAGTTACCTCTGCTGCAGAGGATAAGTTCATTGGAGTTACCAGCCTCAGAAATTGCATCCCAAATAAATGCTTCAGAGTTCAAGTAACAGACATATCTCAACATCAACTGTTCAGAGGAGACTGCTTGAATCAGGCCTTCGTGGTCTAATTGCTGCAAAGAAACCACTACTAAATGACACCAATAAGGAGAAGAGACTTGCTTGGGCCAAGAAACACGAGCAATGGACATTAGACCGGTGGAAATACGTCCTTTGGTCTGACGAGTCCAAATTTGAGATTTTTGTTTCCAACCGCCATGCCTTTGTGAGATGCAGAGTAGATGAATGAGGATCTCTGCACTGTGAAGCATGGAGGTGGAAATGGTGTGTGGAGGTGCTTTGCTGGTGACACTGTCAGTGATTTATTTAGAATTCATGGCACACTTAGCCAGCATGGCTACCACAGCATTCTGCAGCGATACGCCATCCCCTCTGGTTTGCGCTTAGTGGGACTATGATTTGTTTTTCAACTGGACAATGACCCAACACACCTCTAGGCTGTGTAAGGGCTATTTGACCAAGAAGGAGAGTGATGGAGTGCTGCATCAGATGATCTGGCCTCCACAATCACCCGACCTCAGAGTGAAGGAAAAGCAGCCAACAAGTGCTCAGCATGTGGGAACTCTTTCAAGACTGTTGGAAAAGCATTCCAGGTGAAGCTGGTTGAGAGAAGCCAAGAGTGTGCAAAGCTGTCATCAAGGCAAAGGGTGGCTACTTTGAAGAATATAAAATATATTTAGATTTGTTTAACACTTTTTTGGTTACTACATGTTTCCATATGTGTTATTTCATAGTTTTGTCGTCACTATTATTCTACAATGTAGACAATTGTAAAAATAAAGAAAAACCCTTGAATGAGTAGGTGTCCAAACTTTTCTTTAGTAACATATATATATATATAATTTCCCCCCATGGATATCATTGTTGAATACTCCTGTCTTTCTCTCGCTCTCTGTCCCTCCCTCCATTCCCGCTCTTTCTGAGGCTAGCTCCATTAACTTCTACTTGGTCACAATCCCGGATCCGGGAGCACCCCCATCAGTAAAAAAGCTGACTAGCATAGCCTAGCATAGCGTCACAAGTAAATACTAGCATCTAAATATCATTAAATCACAAGTCCAAGACACCAGATGAAAGATACACATCTTGTGAATCCAGCCATCATTTCTGATTTTTAAAATGTTTTACAGGGAAGACACTATGTATTTCTATTAGCTAACCACGATAGCAAAAGACACAACTTTTTTTTCCCACCATTTTTTTCCTGCATAGGTAGCTATCACAATTCGACCAAATAAAGATATAAATAGTCACTAACCAAGAAACAACTTCATCAGATGACAGTCTGATAACATATTTATTGTATAGCATATGTTTTGTTAGAAAAATGTGCATATTTCAGGTATAAATCATAGTTTTACATTGCAGCCACCATCACAACTCTCACCAAAGCAACTAGAATAACTACAGAGACCAACGTGAATTACCTAATACTCGTCATAAAACAAGATCTTGTGAATCCAGCCAATATTTCAGATTTTTTAAGTGTTTTGCAGCGAAAACACAATATAGCATTATATTAGCTTACTACAATAGCCAACCACACAACAGCATTGATTCAAGCCAACAATAGCGATAACGAATAAACCAGCAAAAGATATTAATTTTTTCACTAACCTTCTCAAACTTCTTCAGATGACAGTCCTATAACATCATATTACACAATACATATAGAGTTTGTTCGAAAATGTGCATATTTAGCAGCACAAATCGTGGTTATACAATGAGAATAGTAGCCAAGCTGCCAACAAAATGTCGGGAGAAATCTTGGGAGAGGCACCTAATCTAATCAGTAACTAATCATAAACTTGACTAAAAAAATACAGGTTGGACAGCAAATGAAAGATACATTAGTTCTTAATGCAACCGCTGTGTTAGATTTTTAAAATTAACGTTACTACGACATACAGCGTGCGTTAAAGCGAGACCGCACCGAAATTAATGGCGGAATAGTAGGTCAACATTTTTCAACAGAACAACGAATTAACTTCATAAATAGTTCTTACTTTTTGATGAGCTCCCATCAGAATCTTGGGCAAGTTGTCCTTTGTCCAGAGGAATCGTTGCTCGGTTGTAGATTGTCGCCTTCAACTTTGGAATTAGCAGTAAACATTAGCCATGTGGCGAAGACGTGTCCAACTCACTATAACGCAGCACTAAGAAATATCCGAAAATCGCAATATACTGATATAACTCGGTTTAAAATAACAACATTATGATGTCTAACACCTATATCGAATAAAATCAGAGCCGGATATATCTAAGGCCTATAACGGGAGCTTTCCAGAACGCAATCCTGAGGTCTGTCTTGCGTCATGGCGAATGAAGAAAAGACTGGACCCCACGTTCCCAGACCCTTTATATGGCCTCAGATCTGCCTAGCAACTCCATTCCAATTCTCACTATTTGCTGACATCTAGGGGAAGGCGTATGCAGTGCATCTCGACCAATAGAAGACATGCAAATTAATAAACTGACCTCAGAACAGCCTGCCTGATTTCAGATTTCTCACTTCCTTACAGGAAAATTGCTCCAACTTGAGTTCTGTTTTACTCACAGATATAATTCAAACGGTTTTAGAAACTAGAGAGTGTTTTATATCCAATAGTAATAATAATATGCATATTGTACGAGCAAGAATTGAGTACGAGGTAGTTTAATTTGGGAACGAAATTTTTACAAAGTGAAAACAGCACCCCCTATTGAGAAAAGGTTTTAACAAGTCTCTGAGTGCTCTGGGAGATGTGATCTCGGCCATGTCATCAGAGCTGCCCTATATCCCCTATAGCAGGGTTGCCCAACTGGCGTCCCGGGGGTGTTTTTTATTTTATTGTTTGACATAAGACTGTAATAACACAGGCAAACAATTTTAGAAATCTGTTCCAAAGTATTCCCACACATAAGAGAGATATGTGATCGTATACAAATGTCAAGGTTTGAAATTATTACATTTTAGGCCGATAATATAACTGTTTGGGCTTCTTGCGATAAATTATTTGTAATTATCTTTCCGGACCCATGCTAATCTCCCTCATGTGAGAGATACTTACCAAACACACCGGGACCAAAGACCCGGACAACAACACACACACCTATAAGAAAATAAACAAAAATGGCCCATGCCCATATGGGTACAAAATGCTGAAATCACATCTCTTCATCCTTACCTGGCTGGAGCACCAGGAAATGGATAAACTGTAGTATGCAAAACATAGGTAACCATTCTGCATAGTATCATGGTTTTGTCCGAATAGGCAACCCTTGCTTGGGTTTTTCTTAGAAATGTTGTTTGTATGATGTATAGTGAGAGGATTTGATCAGTGTATGGCGAAATATGATGAAACTTCCACCTAGCCTGTTAGAGGGCAAGGTGGAGCTCTTGATTACACCTGTCAAATCCTCTCAGCTCTCCGCTAGTGCATAGGGCTTACGGGTCCATTTGGGATTGGACCTATGTGTACTGTGTTTGTGTGTGTGTGAGCGTGTGTATGTATGTGTGTACAGTATGTATTGTATGTTTACTGTCTGGCTGGGGGCTAGGTTTATGGCTGGGGGGGGGGGGGGGTGGCATTGCGTGCAGGGTGTTAATGGGAGCCCCTGGGCAGCAGAATGGGGCCCACAGAGGACCAGCGGGGCAATTAGGAAGTCACTTGGCCAGTTTGTGCTTCTATTGTGGGAAAATCATTCAGTGTGAAGCGCATTAGCGTTCGCTTGGCAGGTAGAGGCCCGCACTGAGCTGCCCATGGCCAGCCACTGTCACGCAGTCAGATCCCATAGCAGGGAACAGACAGGGTCACACTCAAACACGCAAAGGCCCTGTCATGTTGGTTTTGAGAACGACGGGGAGTCCAATAAAATTAGAGCATTCGGAACAGGCAACAGGAGGAGGGGTGGGTGGGGGCTGAAAGGATGCCTGGGTTTTAGTGGTTTGAGGGGAGTGGATCGGGTACGAACTGGCATTTTCTGGAAACTGTTACCACTGGTGAGCTTGATTCCACTGGTTTCTCTTTTACTCATTTCTCTCTGTGGTTTCCTCTTCTGGTGTTTATATATATATACACACATACACAATATGTCCCAGCAGGTGTCAATAAAAGTACAAATTCAAAATGGGCTTGTCTACTGTTGTGAGTGTAGCAAGGTAATTTTGTTCCCTAAGGTTATGAACAAGATAGTGGTATACCAAAGTAAAAACTGGTTCTTGGTACATTCTTACTTTAATACAGCAGAGTGATCTTAGAGTGGACTGGGTCAATCAGGTTACTTCAGGGGTAATTCCATTTCTGAATGAATATTATTCTGGTGTTATTGCTTTATTATTTATCATGACTGTGTGTTTTCACCAAACTACATACGAATCTGTCAAGTAATGAAACATTACGATCAAGACTAGAATGTCTCGGTCTGTTTCCCGTGAACTTGTTATAACCCCATTAGATGTTCTTTCCTTCTGCTCCTTTCGATGATTGGTTAAAAAAAACATTCTAATTGTGACATTAGTGTAATTTCACCCTATTTGTGAAATATATGTTACTTGTTTTAAACTTTTCATACATTGAGTTAGAATTTTGTTTGTTCAGAATATTATACACTACATTCCCTTCTTGTTATGTTTCAGCCTTATTCTAGAAGGCATTAAATAAAAACACTCAATCTACACAGATTTAGCCATTTTTGAAAATGTATTAAAACAGAAATACCTTATTTACATGAGTCTCATAGCAAAGGGTCTGAATACTTTAAATTTAACTCAGGTGCATCCTGTTTCCATTGATCATCCTTGATGTTTCTACAACTTGATTGGAGTTCACCTGTGGTCAATTCAATAGATTGGACATGATTTGGAAAGGCACACACTTGTCTATATAAGGTCCCACAGTTGACAGTGCATGTCAGCAAAAACCAAGCCATGAGGTTGAAGGAATTGTCCTTAGAGCTCCGAGACAGTATTGTGTCGAGGCACAGATCTGGGGAAGGGTACCAAAATATGTCTGCAGCATTGAAGGTCCGCAAGAACACAGTGGCCTCCATCATTCTTAAATGGAAGAAGTATGGAACCACCAAGACTCTCCCTAAAGCTGGTCGCCCAGACAAACTGAGCAGTCAGGGGAGAAGGGCCTTGGTCAGACAGGTGACCAAGAACCCGGTGGTCACTGATAGAGCTCCTCTGTGGAGAATCTTCCAGAAGGACAACCATCTCTGCAGCATTCCACCAATCAGGCCTTTATGGTAGGGTGGCCAGACGGAATCCATTTCTCAGTAAAAGGCACATGACAGCCCGCTTGGAGTTTGCCAAAAGGCACCTAAAGACTCTCAGACCATGAGAAACAAGATTCTCTGGTCTGATGAAACCAAGATTAAACTATTTTGCCTGAATGCCAAGCGGCACGTCTGGAGGAAACCTGGCACCATCCCTACAGTGAAGCATGGTGATGGCAGCATCATGCTGTGGGGACGTTTTTCCACCGGCAGGGACTGGAAGACTGGTCAGGAGAGAGGGAAAGATGAACGGAGCACAGTACAGTGCAATCCTTGATGAAAACCTGCTCCAGAGCGATCAGGACCTCAGACTGGGGTGAAGGTAGAACAAGATGGCGGCGGAAGAAAATGGCAGCCGTTTTACAGGCGCCTAACCGATTGTGCCATTGTTTTGTTTTCGCGTTATTTGTAAGTTATGTTTGTACATAATGTTTCTGCCACCGTGTCTTGCGGCAAAAAAATAACTTCTGCATACCAGGACAGCGAGCAGTCACCTCGGCTTAGACAAAGATTTTATCTTCAACAAGCAGGACGCACGGGATGTGTTTCAGACACCCAACAAGGCCAAAATCCCCGTCATTGGCAAGAGACGCAAGTATAGAGGACACAGGGCGGGGTGCCTCGTAAGGATCCGCCAACGGCGAGGGGAAATCTGCCATTACCATCAATATGACTTGCCAACGTACAATAAATTAGACGAGGTACGAGCACGAATATCCTACCAACGTGACATCAAAAACTGTAATGTCTCATGTTTCACCGAATCATGGCTGAATGACGACATGGAAAACATTCAGCGAGCGGGATATACGCTGCACCGGCTAGATAGAATAGCACACTCCGGTAAAACGAAGGGGGGGCGGTCTGTGTATATTTGTAAACAGCTGGTTCACGTAAGCTAAGGAAGTCTCTTGATTTTGCGCGCCTGAAGTAGAGTATCTCATGATTAGCTGCAGACCACACTATTTGCCAAGAGTTTAATTTTTTTTACCACCACAGACGGACGCTGGCACTAAGACAGCACTGAGTCAGCTGTATAAGGAAATAACCAAACAGGAAACCGCTCACCCAGAGGCGGAGCTCCTAGTGGCCGGGGACTTTAATGCAGGGAAACTTAATCAGTTTACCTAATTTCTATCAACATGTTAAATGCGCAACCAGAGGAAAACAAAATTCTAGATTACCTTTACTCCACACACAGAGACACATACAAAGCTCTCCCTCCATTTGGCAAATCTGACCATAATTATATCCTCCTGCTTATAAGCAAAAATTAAAGCAGGAAGCACCAGTGACTCGGTCTATAAAAAAAGTGATCGGATGAAGCAGATGCTAAACTACAGGACTGTTTTGCTATCACAGACTGGAAAATGTTCCGGGATTCTGCCGATGGCATTGAGGAGTACACCACATCAGTCACTGGCTTCATCAATAAGTGGATTGAGGATGTCGTCCCCACAGTGACTGTACATACATACCCCAACTAGAAGCCATGGATTATTTATTTTTTTAAGTTTACTCCGCTAGCCAGCACCTCACCGAAATAGGTGTGCATTTCTTTTTCCTCTAGACTTATCTATTGTTTACCTAATACCTATTTTTTACTTATATTGCACTGTTGGTTTGGGCTTGTACGTAATCATTTCACTGTAAGGTCTACACCTGTTGTAGTCAGCGCACGTGACAAATAAACTTTGATTTAATTTGAGGTTCACCTTCCAATAGGAAAACAACCCTAAGCATACAGCCAAGACAACACAGGAGTGGCTTTGGGACAAGTCTCGGGATGTCCTTGAGTTGCCCAGCCAGAGCCCTGTCTTGAACCCGATCGAACATCTCTGGAGAGACCAGAAACTCCCCAAATAAATGTGTGCCAAGCTTGTAGCGTTGTACCCAAGAAGACTTGAGGCTGCAATCGCTGCCAAAGGTACTTCAAAGTATTGAGTAAAGGGTCTGAATACTTAAGTAACTGATTTCAGGTCAATTTTATATACATTTGGGGAAAAAAAATAAAACCCTTTTTTTGCTTTGGCTTTGTCATTATGGGGTAGTGTGTAGATTGACGAGGAACAAAATGCAGAAAAAGTCAAGGGGTCTGAATACTTTCCAAATGCACTCTATTTGCACAACCTCAATGGAATGTTCACCATATAATGTTGAGCACAAACTGCTAGCTCTCTATGTTGTTATTAGCATTACATGTTAGCTTTTCAGCTGTGCTGTTATTTCAGGTAAACAAACTTGCATTATATTCTCACTGTTGAGGCACTGGAGAGTTATTGCTTTAAAAATCCAACAGGCATGGATACAGTTAAGAGACATTTAACTGAATGCCTCTTTCTATATGCAGGTATTGTACCTTATTCTGTGAAAATGTCAAATTTGTTTAAAATAAAATTTAAAAAAATCTGAAATGTAATGTGCATGTTAATTGTGTTGCCGTGTGAATTCTGCTCCAATCGAAGAAGGCAAGGTTTCAGTTGACACATTCTCTATTTCTGTAACTATGCAGGTAGAAAATATGCTGAACAAAATACAGTTGAAGTCGGAAGTTTACATACACTTAAGTTGGAGTCATTAAAAACGCCACAATTCTTATTAACAAACTATAGTTTTGGCAAGTGGGTTAGGACATCTACTTTGTGCATGACAAGTAATTTTTCCAACAATTGTTTACAGACAGATTATTTCACAAATCTAGTGGGTCAGACGTTTACATACACTAAGTTGACTAGACCTCCACAAGTCTGGTTCATCCTTGGAAGCAATTTCCAAACGCCTGAAGGTACCATGTTCATCTGTACAAACAAAAGTACGCACCTATAAACACCATGGGACCACGCAGCCGTCATACTGCTCAGGAAGGAGACGCGTTCTGTCTCCTAGAGATGAACGTACTTGTGTGAAAAGTGCAAATCAATCCCAGAACAGCAAAGGACCTTCTGAGGATGCTGGAGGAAACAGGTACAAAATTATCTATATCCACAGTTTCCTGAGGGTGTGTGATGAAAGAAATAAAAGCTGAAAAATCATTTACTATTATTCTGACATTTAACCTTAAAATAAAGTGGTGATCCTAACTGACAGGGAATTTTCTACTAGGATTATATGTCAGGAATTGTGAAAAACTGAGTTTAAATGTATTTGGCTAAGGTGTATGTAAACTTCCGACTTAATGTTTTTTCAAGATGAGGAGAGAATCGTCCAGCCCATTGGGTCTCTCACTACACCCCCACATGCCATGTCTTGAAACATGCAGACAGAAGGATTAGAAGTACATATATATTAATACTTCTGACAGCCAACTTTCTAGCACCACCAACAACTTCCAGACTTCTTAGCATTCCCAGAAAGCATGGATTATTGAGTCATTATTAGTTTTACACTTGAGGCATGACTCTGCCATTGTGCTATAGAATTTGTGAATTTTGTCTTGTATAATAAATTCTATACATTAGTTTATACCGGATGAAGTGTAAATTTACAGTACCAGTCAAAAGTTGACACCTGTAATGAATACGCCAGGAGAAAGAGGTGTAGATTCACGCGCAGAGCGCGGCAGATGTTTGCACAACCTCAGGTTCCCCTCCGACATCCAACGGAGACTGGAGGATGAAGAGGACTGTGGGTGACCGGTTTTAACAGAGACACATGGAAGGATGAGGAGATTTTATACTGACGGGGTAACTGGAGGCGATACGTGACAGGGTTGATGCGATGGGTCATCTTGAAGGGACCAATGAAGCGAGGACAGACATTTTTGCAGGTGAAGCGGATGTCTCTGGTAGAGAGCCACACATGCTGTCCGGGGTGAAGGAGTGGCGTTGGTCAGCAGCGTCTGTCAGCAAAGCGTTTCTGGGTATTAGAGGCTTCCTGCAGATGCCGTTGAGCGGTCTCCCATACCCGCTCACTACGCCAAAGCCAGTTGTTGACAGCTGGGACAGTACCAGGCTCTGCAGCCCAGGGGGGGGGGGGGGAATTGGTAACCAAGGACACACTGAAACAGATTAAGGCAGAGGGATGAGTGCATGAGTGAGTTCTGAGCGTATTCGGCCCAGGCCATATACTGACTCCAGTCATTTGGAGAGGCAGAACATTGTTGGAGGAAGTACTTCCCTATTTCTTGGTTCAGGCGTTCCGTTGGTCTGGGGGTGGTACCCGGAGGAGAGGCTGAGGGCGACCACCATTCGGTCACAGAAGGCTCACCATACCCGGGAGACAAACTTGGGCCCGCGGTCAGAGACATTGTCCTCCGTAACCCCATACAGATGGAACACACACTACGCCAATTCCATGGCATTAGGTAGATGAAGAGGAACCAGACGACACATTTTTGAAGAAAAAAAGGTCTACTATGACAAGGATGGAGGTGTTACCAGAAGATTCAGGAAGGTCTGTGATGAAGTCAACAGCTGTGTGGGACCAGGATCTGTGAGGGATTGGCAAAGGTTGAAGCTTCCCAGAAGGGAGATGAAAAGGGCTTTTGATTTGGGCGCAGACTGGACAGGAGTACATAATCCCTTACGTTGGATGCCAGTGAGGACCACCAGAACTTCCGGGCTAGAAGTTCGGTGGTTCGTGTAATGCCCGGATGTCTTGACCCCAAGGACGTGTGACACATTGCATCAGTTGGGGTCTAACAGCTGCTGGTACGTAACTCTTCCCAGCTTGTGTCTCAGGAGGAGCCGGGTCTGAGGTTAGGGCTTCTTGTTTGGCAGAGTGAACCTCCCACTGTACCGGTCCCATAATGCAAGAGGAAGGAAGAATGGGTGTAGGGTCTGATTTACTGGTCGGAAGGTCAGATGGCGGGAGAGAGCATCAACTTTTACGTTTCTTTCCAGGGAAGTAAGTAACATGATAATGGAAGCGTGTGAAGAGAGCCCAGCGGGCTTGTCTGGAGTTTAACCCCTTGGCCCCTCTGATATAGTCCAGATTATGATGATCGGTTAGGATGAGAACAGGATGTTGCACACCCTCCAACCAGTGTGCGCCACTCCGAGGGCCAGCTTGATGGTGGAGTTCTCGGTTTCCCACATCGTAATTGCTCTCAGTGGGGGAATAACTTTCTGGAGAAGGCACAGGGATGTGATTTGGGAGGTGTTACCACCCACCGGGAGAGTATGGCTCCTACTCCTACTTCAGAGGCATCCATCTCCAGGGTGAAAGGAAGGGTCGGATCAGGTTGGCGAAGGACAGGAGCTGAGGTGAAGAGGCGTTTCAAGTTGTTGAACGCAGTCAGGGCGATATCAGTCCATTGAAGGGTCCGGGTCTTTTGGCTGGTAAGGGCATTGAGGGGAGCGGCCGTAGAACTGAAGTTCCGAATGAACCGGCAATAGAAGTTGGAGAACCCAATGAAACGTTGGAGTTCCTTAACGGTGGTGGGTTTGGGCCAGTTACTGATGGCGGTGACTTTGCTCTCATCCATGCTGACCCCTCTAGGTGTCAGTACGATGCCGAGGAAGTATACCGAGGTTACATGGAAGGCACTCTTTTCAGTCTTCACAAAGGTTATGGTCAAGGAGCCGATGAAGAACCTTTGGCACATGCTGTTTGTGTTCCTTCAGGAAGTAGGAGTAAATCAGGATGTCATCAATGTAGACAATGAGAACGCGGTTGATCATATCTTGGGAAACCTCATTCATAAAGGATTGTAAGACGGCGAGTGCGTTCGTAAGGACGTAGGGCATGACCAGGTATTCGTAATGCCCTCGAGCGGTGATAAAGGCCGTCTTCCATTCGGTCGCCTTCACGTATATGGACAAGGTTATATGTACATCGCAGGTCGAGTTTAGTATAGATGTTGGCGCGGCCCACTTGTTAAAGGGTTGCTGGGATCAGAGGAAGAGGGAAACGGTTCTTGACCGTGACGTCATTCAGAGAACGATAATCAATAGAGACCACCGTCCTTTTTTCCAACAAAGAAGAAGCTGGACGCAGCCGGGGAAGAAGGATGAATGAAACCGCTTGAATGATTCATCAACGTAGTTCTCCATTGCCTCATTTTCCAGGATAGATGGGGGTAAACACGGCCCTTCGGTGGGGACACTCCAGGGAGTAAGTCAATAGCACAGTCTCCTGGGCGATGCGGTGGCAGAGTGGAGGCCTTGGTTTTGCTGAAGACATTGCTGTACTGGGCGTATTCAGATGGTATGGTGGGTGGCACTGCCGAGGCAGATTACTCAATAGTGGTGGCTCTGCAGGGTAGGCTGAGACAACTGGAGAAGCAGGTAGAAGACCAGGACAGTAGTTCACCTTGTTGCCACAAGATGGCAGGGTCATGACGACAAAGCCAGGGGTGTCTGAGAATGAGTGGCTGTTGGGGAATGAGAGTTCCATGAGTGTGGAAAACTCCAATCTGGAGGGTGACGCTCTGTGTCAGGTGCGCAATGAGGCCCGTGCCCATTGTCTGCCTGCCCAGGGTGTTAATCCTGCATGGCAGCGGGGGGACCCTTCTCATCTCTCCGTTGGGGGGGGGGGGGGGGGGGGGGGGGGGCTCACAGGGCAATGGCTGAGTAGATGATCTTTCCCTCCACAGTATAGGCAGAGCCCTTCTTGGATCCACTTTTGATGTTTGATACACGGGAGAGGAGCATGGCCCAACTACATGGGCACTGGAAGACTCGGACGGGATGACGTAATCATGGACAGAAAAGGTTTCGGGTTCCTGGGTGGCAGAGTTCTTCGGCGGTCGGCGATGAGGTGGTCAATGGAGATACGAATGTATTGATTTAAATCCAGAAGGTCACCTCTACAGGCCAGCGCCACCTGAAGTTCCCTGTTGAGCCCTCTTTGGTAGATGGTAAGAAAAGCAGCCTCAGTCCATCGAGGGCATACACGGCAGCTGAATTACGTCCTTGTTGAAGTTCTATGAGGAGGTCTCCTATAGGACGACTGGAGGGAGAGTACTGGAGGGAGAGTGATCGAATACCTTTTTGAAGAGGGTGTGGAAATGGTTCTCGGATCCGAGTTCTGTGCTGTTGGCAGTCCATATGGCGGTGCCCCAATACAGGACTTTGCCTGTGAGTAGAGACACAACACAATCCATCCTGCTCTTGTCGGTGGCGAAGTTAGTGGGGTTGTGCTCAATGTATTTGTTGCATTGCATCAGAAATCCCTAACATTTCCCAGGCAAACCGTCATATTTTCCAGGCATGGGTATGAACGAAGGAGGGCTATGGGTTACAATACCTGGCATTGGAGGTGTAGGGATAGGCTGGCGGAGAAGATGGCAAATTTACTCCACAAGTTCCTCTTGCTGGGTTAGGCTCCGCTGTCGCTCCGCTGAATCCATTCCGTTTTTAGGTGAGGTATTCTGTAATGAATACTAAAGATCAAACACAGGTAGGCAGTCAAAAACAAACAATAACTCACAACCATACAAACAGAAAGAACTGAACTAAATAGGGAGCTAATGAGACCAGGTGAGAAACGAACACAGGTGAAATCAATTAACAAAAATGAAAGACAGGGCTAGGTTCCAGAACACAAAGAAACAGGGCTACGTTCAAGAACACAAAGAAAAAGAACACAAGGTTGACTAAGAAATGAAAATGTTGTTTTCTACATTGTAGAATAATAGTGAAGACATCAAAACTATGAAATAACACATATGGAATCATGTAGTAACCTAAAAAGTGTTAAACAAATCAAAATAGATTTTAGATTTTAGATTCTTCAAAGTAGCCACCTTTGCCTTGTTGACAGCTTTGCACACTCTTGGCATGGAAGATATCCACACCTGCAGAGTGCGTTACGCGACTAAATAAGGTACATTTGAATACCAAATACTGAGAAGTGCGTAGGAAAGGCGTGTGTAGGAAAGGCATAAATTCATAAATCTGAATTGTCCCCTTAGTGCATAAGAACCTATTATAAACATGGCCCCAGGAATAACCAGTCTAGTAGTTGACCCTTTATTGGAACCCTGGGCTTGCCTATGATATATGTCCAGGGATGAGCCAGGACAGCCTTAGGCTAAGACTAGCTCTACCATGCTTTCGGAGCCCTGGTGTTTAACCCTGGTCAAACCCTAACCTAGAACAGTCCAGTGTAAATAAGAACCATATACCGAGCCAAGAGGCCACCATTCTAAAAGTAGACCTCCCATTGTCTTGAATGAGGCCGATCATAATTGTGTAACATTTTTAAACCATACTGTAACCCTGAGTGTTTACCACCGCATTACCTACCGATTCCTTTCATACATTTCTATGGATTTGCCCCTTCAGATCAGAGCTGTCTCTACACTTGCTCACCCTGGTTTGTTATTCTTAATAACTCCATAGTTTAATCCATACAATGAGCTCTGTGGACTAGAACTAAGTGAGAGACAAAGGGTTGATCACATTGCGGAGGCAGTCAGGGAAATGGGATGAGTGGTGGGGGGGTGTCTTGTTCCCCAGAGAGTATGACAGCTATTTTGCTAATTAACAACTGTTATTTCAACCACCAAAATGATCTCTGCTGTAACAGACATTGTTGGAGTCTCTCCTATGACCACACACAGGCGAATACATTAGAAATGTGGGTAGGTCATGAGCTTTAAAGAAATGTCTAAACTGTCTGCCGGAGTCTGAGGTACAGTAGCAGATAACACTCACTACTCCGGACCACACAAGCTCCCGTCCCGATGGGGGTTCAAGCCCCCATATCGGCCACTTCAGTCCATGCCCCTCTTAACCTTGTATCTCCCTCTCTCCATTTCCGGATGTCTTTCAAATAAAATAAAGACAAAATGCTCCTAAACTGCCATGCTTGTACATCTGCAATTCAGAGAGCATGAGTGTTTCTCTGGCTGTTGGCCAATGTGAGTGTTTGTTATAAGATCAAGTTGCATATCCCGACGTGCCTCTCAGTGGCATTTTAGCATGTAAATCTTGTAAATCTTGGTGGGCCAAACTCAACATTTTTGTTTTGGATGCATGCCAGCAAAGCCACAGTATATGAATTGCACTATGAAGGTGACAAACTGTTAGGGTCTATATAAAGCTGTCCCAACAGCAGAGCTTCATTTTAAGCACCATGGATTGAATTCTTACCCCGCTACACCTGGCTATCAGCGGAGCCTTATCTGGCAGTGAAACAGTTAATTCAGCCTCATTTGCAACCTTAAAAAACATAGCTGATATGGCTGACTTGCTTAAACATATGGGGTTTCTACTGACAATTGAGATGTACAAACTATGTACCATGGCATAAGGGAGCAATGATCCGTAATTTTGCTTAAGACATTAATGAGTGAGCTGAGACGGACATAGTAAATATAACTATTTGTTCAGCACTTTTGAAATGTACAGAGACAGATTTCAGAACATGGGGCGTTCTTACAGTATTCTACCTGTACACCAAGTCAGAACTGTATGATAAATAAAGGGGGCATATAAGCAGACAATGAAAGCTCTTACAATATTTGATGATGACATTTCTTTAAAACAAGCTATAGGCTACATGTGCACCACCAAGTGAGAACAGTAAGCTAAATTACAGTATGTGGGGGAACCAGCTTAATACACAACATACACATAGTATTACTTTCTTAGCTACAGTATACATATCTCCCTGGAATAATACATAGTTTATGCAGAAGCATACAAGACATTTTTGGACTCACAGTTGTTCTGTGCTCACTTGAAAAGGAAGGTGGTGCGGCAGTCCTTCTTGTGGGCAAATTTTGTCATAAAACTTTGTCATCAAAGTCTGGTATTCTCTAGATGTATGGTGCTTTCAACTGGGAACTCTGGAAAAAAACAAGGTCAAATCATGACGTCAGTGATCTCCAGCTCGGAGCTCTAGAAAGAGGCCAGAGTTCCCGACTTGGAATTCCAAGTTGGATGACGGTTCAAAACGTTTTTTCCCAGCCAGAGATATTTTTTTTCAGAGTTCACAGTGGTCTTGAATTTCCCAGTTCCGAGTTTCCAGTTGTTTTGAACGCGGCAGAAGTAATACTGTCTTGACCAGCATGGCCAATGTATTCAACCTTTTCTGGCCCATGATGTTGCATGTGAATGTTTATCCTTTTAAGCTTGGAAAAGAGACCCTTAAACCCAGACGTGGACCAGAACGAATAGCAGGCAAGGGAAGCGAAATAGGGATTGCTTTGCAATGCTTGCAGTTAGCCACTGATTCCTTACAAACCACTCATTGTTGAATTTGCGATTTCCAACTTGTTGTATAATGTTCATGTCCAATGGCCGATGAGCACTGATACATTTTTATCTATACAGTGCCTTTGGAAAGTATTCAGACCCCTTGACTTTTTCCACATTTTGTTACGTTACAGCCTTATTCTAAAATCGATTAAATCATTGTTTTTCCTCATCAATCCACACACAATACCGCATAATGACAAAGGGAAAACAGGTTTTTAGAAATGTTAGCACATTTGTTTTTACATGTTTGCAAAATGTATTTACATTGGTATTCAGACCCTTTGCTATGAGATTCGAAATTGAGCTCAGGTGCATCCTGTTTCCATTGATCATCCTTGAGATGTTTCTACAACTTCACTGGAGTCCTCCTGTGGTAAATAATGTAAGAAAAAACACATAAAAAAACAAAATACTGCAAAGTTTCCTATGAGCTAGAAGCACGGCAGCCCTCTCTGTAGGCGCCATCTTATTACATTGTCAGAGCAAACACCAAGTCATGAGGTCGAAAGAATTGTTCATAGAGCTCTGAGACAGCATTGTGTCGAGGCACAAATCTGGGGAAGTTTACCAAAACACTTACGCAGCATTGAAGGTCCCCAAGAACACAGTGGCCTCCATCATTCTTAAATGGAAGAAGTTTGGAACCACCAAGACTCTTCCTAGAAATGAGCAATCGGGGAAAAAGGGCCTTGGTCAGGGAGGTGACCAAGAACTTGATGGTCACTATGACAGAGCTCTACAGTTTCTCTGTGGAAATGGGAGAACCTTCCAGAAGGACAACCATCTCCGCAGCACTCCACCAATCAGGCCTTTATGGTGGAGTGGCCAGACGGAAGCCACTTCTCAGTAAAAGGCACATGACTGCCGGCTTGGAGTTTGCTAAAAGGCACCTAAAGACTCTCAGACCATGAGAAACAACATTTACATTTAAGTCATTTAGCAGACGCTCTTATCCAGAGCGACTTACAAGTTGGTGCATTCACCTTATGATATCCAGTGGAACAACCACTTTACAATAGTGCATCTAACTCTTTTAAGGGGGGGGGGGGGGTTAGAAGGATTACTTTATCCTATCCTAGGTATTCCTTAAAGAGGTGGTGTTTCAGGTGTTTCCGGAAGGTGGTGATTGACTCCGCTGACCTGGCGTCGTGGGGGAGTTTGTTCCACCATTGGGGTGCCAGAGCAGCGAACAGTTTTGACTGGGCTGAGCGGGAGCTGTACTTCCTCAGAGGTAGGGAGGCGAGCAGGCCAGAGGTGGATGAACGCAGTGCCCTTGTTTGGGTGTAGGGCCTGATCAGAGCCTGAAGGTACGGAGGTGCCGTTCCCCTCACAGCTCCGTAGGCAAGCACCATGGTCTTGTAGCGGATGCGAGCTTCAACTGGAAGCCAGTGGAGAGAGCGGAGGAGCGGGGTGACGTGAGAGAACTTGGGAAGGTTGAACACCAGACGGGCTGCGGCGTTCTGGATGAGTTGTAGGGGTTTAATGGCACAGGCAGGGAGCCCAGCCAACAGCGAGTTGCAGTAGTCCAGACGGGAGATGACAAGTGCCTGGATTAGGACCTGCGCCGCTTCCTGTGTGAGGCAGGGTCGTACTCTGCGAATGTTGTAGAGCATGAACCTACAGGAACGGGTCACCAGACCAGAACAAGATGCTCTGGTCTGATGAAACCAAGATTAAACTCTTTGGCCTGAATGACAAGTGTCACGTCTGGAGGAAACCTGGCACCATTGCTACGGTGAAGCATGGTGGTGGCAGCATCCGTAATGGGTCTGCGGTCAAACGACCAGCCCTCATCACTGTCAAACGCTCCCTAAAACACTTCTGCAAACAGGCCTTTCTAATTGACCTGGCCAGGGTATCCTGGAATGACATTGACCTCATCCCGTCAGTAGAGGATGCCTGGTTATTCTTTAAAAGTGCTTTCCTCACCATCTTAAATAAGCATGCTCCAATCAAAAAATGTAGAACTAGGAATAGATATAGCCCTTGGTTCACTCCAGACCTGTCTGCCCTTAACCAGCACAAAAACATCCTGTGGCGTACTGCATTAGCATCGAATAGCCCCATGATATGCTACTTTTTAGGGAAGTTAGGAACCAATATGCACAGGCAGTTACGAAAGCTTTTTCAAACAGAAATTTGCATCCTGTAGTACAAACTCAATTAAGTTCTGGGACACTGTAAAGTCCATGGAGAATAAAAGCACCTCCTCCCAGCTGCCCACTGCACTGAGGCTAGGAAACACTGTCACTACCGATAAATCCACAATAATTGAGAATTTCAAAAAGCATTTTTCTATGGCTGGCCATGCTTTCCACCTGGCTACCCCTACCCCGGTCAACAGCCCTGCGCTCCCCACAGCAACGCGCCCAAACTTCCCCCACTTCTCCTTCACCCAAATCCAGATAGCTGATGTTCTGAAAGAGCTGCAAAATCTGGACCCCTACAAATCAGCCGGGCTAGACAATCTGGACCCTCTCTTTCTAAATGATCTGCCCAAATTATTGCAACCCCTATTACTAGCCTGTTCAACCTCTCTTTCGTATCGTCTGAGATTCCCATAGATTGGAACGCTGCCGCGGTCATCCCCCTCTTCAAAGGGGGAGACACTCTAGACCCAAACTGCTACAGACCTATATCTATTCTACCCTGCCTTTCTAAGGTCTTTGAAAGCCAAGTTAACAAACAGATTACCGACCATTTCAAATCTCACCGTACCTTCTCCACTATGCAATCTGGTTTCAGAGCTGGTCATGGGTGCACCTCAGCCACGCTCAAGGTCCTAAATGATATCATAACCGCCATCGATAAGAGACATTACTGTGCAGCTGTATTCATCGACCTGGCTAAGGTTTCAACTCTGTCAATCACAACATTCTTATTGGCAGACTTAACAGCCTTGGTTTCTCAAATGATTGCCTCGCTTGGTTCACCAACTACTTCTCCGATAGAGTTCAGTGTGTCAAATCGGAGGGCCTGTTGTCAGGACCTCTGGCAGTCTCTATGGGGGTGCCACAGGGTTCAATTCTCGGGCCGACTCTCTTCTCTGTATACATCAATGATGTCGCTCTTGCTGCTGGTGATTCTTTGATCCACCTCTACGCAGACGACACCATTCTGTGTAACTCTGGCCCTTCGTAGGACACTCTGTTAACTAACCTCCAGATGAGCTTCAATGCCATACAACTCTCCTTCCATGGCCTCCAACTGCTCTTAAATGCAAGTAAAACTAAATGCATGCTCTTCAACCGATCGCTGCCCGCACCTGCCCGCCCGTCCAGCATCACTACTCTGGACGCTTCTGACTTAGAATATGTGGACAACTACAAATACCTAGGTGTCTGGTTAGACTGTAAACTCTCCTTCCAGACTCACATTAAACATCTCCAATCCAAAATTAAATCTAGAATCGGCTTCCTATTTCGCAACAAAACATCCTTCACTCATGCTGCCAAACATACCCTCGTAAAACGGACCATCCTACCGATCCTCGACTTCGGCGATGTCATTTACAAAATAGCCTCCAACACTCTACTCAACAAATTGGATGCAGTCTATCACAGTGCCATCTGTTTTGTCACCAAAGCCCCATATACTACCCACCACTGCGACCTGTATGAGCTCGTTGGCTGGCCCTCGCTTCATACTCATCGCAAAACCCACTGGCTCCAGGTCATCTACAAGTCTCTGCTAGGTAAAGCCCCGCCTTATCACAGCTCACTGGTCACCATAGCAGCACCCAGCCGTAGCACGCGCTCCAGCAGGTATATGTCACTGGTCACCCCCAAAGCCAATTCTTCCTTTGGCCGCCTCTCCTTCCAGTTCTCTGCTGCCAATGACTGGAACGAACTGCAAAAATCTCTGAAGCTGGAGACTCTTACCTCCCTCACTAGCTTTAAGCACCAGCTGTCAGAGCAGCTCACAGATCACTGCACCTGTACAAAGCTCATCTGTAAATAGCCCATCCAATCTACCTCATCCCCATACTGTATTTAATTCTTTATTTTGCTTCTTTGCACCCCAGTATCTCAACTTGCACATTCATCTTTTGCACATCCTACCATTCCAGTGTTTAGTTGTTATATTGTAATTACTTTGCCACCATGGCCTATTTATTTCCTTACCTCTTTTATCCTACCTCATTTGCACATGCTGTATATAGATCTTTCTACTGTATTATTGATTGTATGTTTGTTTATTCAACATGTAACTCTGTGTTGTTGTATGTGTCGAACTGCTTTGCTTTATCTTGGCCAGGTCGCAGTAGCAAATGAGAACTTGTTCTCAACTTGCCTACCTGGTTAAATAAAGATGAAATATATATATATTTTTAATCATGCCGTGGGGATGTTTTTTCAGTGTCAGGGACTGGGAGGCTGGTCAGGATCAAGGCAAAGATGAACGGAACAAAGTATAGAGAGATTCTTGATGAAAACCTGCTCCAGAGCGATCAGGTCCTCAGACTGGGGGACAAGTTTCTGGCCAAGTTTCTGAATGTCCTTGAGTGCTCCTGCCAGAGCCATGACTTGAACCGATCGAACATCTCTGGAGAGACCTGAAAATAGCTGTGCAGCAACGCTCCCCATCCAACCTGACAGAGCTTGAGAGGATCTGCATAGAAGAATGGGAGAAACTCCCCAAATACAGGTGTGCCAAGCTTGTAGCGTCATACCCAAGAAGACTCGATGCTGTAATCGCTACCAAAGGTGCTTCAACAACGTACTGAGTAAAGGGTCTGAATACTTATGTAAATGTGATATTTCAGTTTTCATTTTTTATAAATTAGCAAACATTTCTAAAAACCTGTTTTTTGCTTTGTCATTTAGGGGTATTGTGTGTACATTGATGACAAAAAATGATTTAATCCATTTTAGAATAAGGCTGTAACGTAACAAACTGTGGAAAAAGTCAAGAGGTCTGAATACTTTCTGAAGGCACTGTAATTTTTCTTCATATGACAAGGATTGAAAATATTTGCCAGTAGATTGTCAACGTGATTCATGACAATGACTGCTTGTCTAGCTTGCTTTTGAAAGTATGATGTTGACATGATCAGTCCAATCAAAGCTACGGTAGATATAACGTGAATTTACATCATTTTAACCTTTATTTAACTAGGCAAGACAGTTAAGAACAAATTCTTATTTACAATGACGGCCTAACAAAAGGCAAACGTCCTCCTGCGGGAATGGGGGCTGGGATTTAAAAAAGTAAATAAAAATATATAAATATAGGACCCAACACACATCACGACAAGAGAGACAACACAACACTACATAAAGAGAGACCTAAGACAACAACATAGCAAAGCAGCAACACATGACAACACAGCATGGTAGCAACACAACATGACAACAACATGGTAGAAATACAACATGGTAGCAGCACAAAACATGGTACAAACATTATTGGGCACGGTCAACAGCACAAAGGGCAAGAAGGTAGAGACAACATCACGCAAAGCAGTTCAATGGCATTGAGTCTTCTTGGATGGGCATTTCTAATGTAAATCTATGGCATCACTCAAGGGGGCTTGAACTTTCAAGCTCTCCCTGTAGATTTTGCGGTGACGTAGTGTCCCCATGATTGGCAGAACACTGAGCCAATCACGGCGCAACTAGAGAAGATTACCAAACCCTACACTCTGTATTTTCCACTGGCTACCCTCCACCACAGAAAGCACTGAGCTAGGCTGAAACACCTACATTTTGGAGCTGCCTTACTCAAGAAAGCAAAAAGGAGACCATGTTTGTATTCGGCTTTATTAACTCAATTTTTTTAAACAATGTTTGCAAACTGATATGTGACATGTATTAATGCCAAAATAACATGCAAAACAGGCAACAACAAGAAAAACGTTTTTTGTTTTTTTTGCCAAACAGGTCGCCACTGGTGCCTCTATACTGAGGCCTGAGGAATGTGGTTAAAACTCACTTAGGGTCAAATGTTTGAGAGCCTTTCTTTGTCCAAATTGAATGAAAGTATTTTTTTCTGATATGTTCACCTTGAAAGTGGTCTAAAGTTGAGTTGAGTCCATTCTTCATTCCAATCATGCTCATTAGTTTCTCATATGGCTCATATACTGTAACAGGATCTATCATGTAAGAGATGGCATGGAGCCTTAACATGAAACCAGTTCAAATTTGAATTAATTTAATTGATTTATAAATTACTTGAGCTTATACAACTGTATTCAATCTGGGTAGCCTAGTGATTAGAGGAATTGGGCCAGTAACCGAAAGGTTGCTGGATCGAATCCCCGAGCTGATAAGGTAAAAATCTATCATTCTACTCCTGAACAAGGCAGTTAACACACTTTTCCCAGTAGGCCGTCATTGTAAGTAAGAATTTGTTCTTAACTGACTTGCCTAGTTAAATAAAGGTTAAAAAAAAAACTCCACAGTCTGAGTTTTGTAAAACTCCACAGTCTGAGTTTTGTAAAACTCCACAGTCTGAGTTTTGTAAAACCACTTGTTTTGGTAAACAGTTGAGGGATGGGGCAGGAGAGATGTAACCACTCAAATTCATAGACGGAGCTTTGGATGCAAGGACTAATCAACCATGAGATGCTTTGAAGCTATACAATGTTTGTTTACAATTACATATTTACAAACAATGGAGTAAAACAAGTTTATTTTGGTTTCAGTTGGGTTTAGGCAGTTATGCTAAGCTTATGAGGCAAGTTACATTCTTCAAGAATCAGTCTTTGTAAACAGTGTATAGCTTAGAAATGTGTTTAAAATGATACTTTTTTATCTCAATCTATGAATTTGAAAGTGGCCACATATCTCCAGTCCCATCCCACAGCTTTGTACCAAACCAAGTGGGTAGGGCTGCCGTTTGGCTGAAACACGAATTAAGGATTGTACCTTTAATTCTGGAGAGAATGCCAGTGATTGTGACCAAAATAAAACAAAAACAAACTAATAATAACCACATACACAAACTTCCATCAGTTTTTATTCTCAGTCGCACTTTTCATATGCTAAATTAAGACAAAAAAGACTAACAAATGAAAAAATGTAATTTTCACAAGACACGTGTTAACAGGCATCATTAATATCGGATTTCAAAAAGGGGTGTATTGTCGTCTGAATAAAGACATGTCTCTTAAATGGCTTCACTGCTGTGACATCTGTGGAATTCTTCTGGGAACATATACTGGCAATCAAGTTACAATAATGTAAGAAACAATTCTCATTCAAACACATAGTCATGGCTTTTCAGTGATAGTTTTATCTCATAAAATAGAACATCACAGCATCAAAATTTGAATTTTACAGACGTGTCTTATCTTTCATATTAACCTCTGAAAGAAGTCTGGTAGAATACAAAGACTGTGTCTAATATTTTTTTTTAAATATATATTTTTTTAAAGGTGGTGCTCCTCGATCTCAGAGTATCACTGGCAACTACTTACAGTAGGAAGGGGAAAGGAGAGAGAAAGTGAGAAAGAGATCTCTTAAAACCCCGGAGTTACAGATGAAGAGGGGGGGTGGAAGAGTGCGTTGAGTAGTAATGAACCCTGAGTGAACGCTGCATAGTGCCCAAGTCTCTGATCACTTATATAAAACAACACTTGCTCTATCCCTCCCTAAGCATTTAGTTGAATTAATAACTACAGATAAGGATATTAATAAAAGGCATTTGTAATTATGTTTCACTTGATGAAGGTGGAAGGACCAATCACTGTCCCTAATAGTTAAAATAATACTGGGAATGGCCCTGTACCAATACTGTTTTCCAATAGGCATAGATATTGTAACATTACATGCATATTGAGATATCATAAAAATGCTAAGGTTACATATAGAATAGGTTTATCTTAAATATCTACAATAGGATATAACATACTTCAACTAAAATCTTAACAACTTCTAGGGAAATATCAATCCATTTGATGACCAATGAGGAAATGGATGTGAACAAATCCTTGGTTATGGCTACTTATACTAATACTATTGCACACTTTGTACCGGCTTAACTCTGTCTTGACTCTTCACAGCTAGGAACTGTGTTTGTGTTTACAGTGGTAATGACGCCACTGCCAGGTAAAGATGTTGTGTTCAGTCTGTATAGTAAATATGTTTTGGTGTCTGAGTATCCATGGTTTCTGTGCGTTATGATGATGTGGGCAAGGTGTTGCCCAGTCAAGCCAGTTGTAGCCTTATTGTAGTTGGTGCCGTATGGCTTAACGGACAGGACGGATCTAGAGGCGTGACGAGACACTGATCCTGTAGGGGCGGGGCTTCATGGTGAGCCCAAAGTCGGTACTGAGGTCCAGCTCCTGTCCCGGAACATTCTCGATACACAGCCGATGGAGCAGTGTGGTCAGGAATACAAACATCTCCAACCGAGCGAACCCATCACCCAGGCAACGCCTTTTCCCCATCCCGAAGATCATGACCTTCTCTGTCAGGTCTTTGTTGAGCAGTCCCTCTTTACCCAGGAAGCGCTCGGGGCGGAACACGTCCGGGTCACCCCACAGATCTCTACAAATGAGGAAAATGACAGCCAACCATTCACAACCACAACAAAGTTGTGTTCATTAGAGCACACAAAGGAAAACGTTTCGTAACTTGGAAACAAAAATGAGCAGAGTCCAGATAGTCAGTCCCTCACTTTAGTCCCTCCCTGCTGGTTGGTGCCTAGTGAACATGACCAAGACCAGTTGAACACTCAAACACATGCAAATATATTGTGAGAGAGCTGACATCTCCAAAAGGTAATGTCACCTCCTCAGTGTTGGTGAGTAGTGAACTACATGTAGTTCAACTAGTAATATAGCTACATTTTGCTTCATCTTGGTGGTAGTTGAACTCAATTCAAATCTAGGTAGTGTTTTCAGTAGTTAATTACTTGTTTGCCATGTAGTGGTGTAGCTATAACTACTGGAACTACACACTACTTTTAAAAAAGGGGGGGGGGGGATTAGGCAAGAATTTTCTTTCTTTTTCGGCATCAGACCTGTTAAATTCTCACTTCAAATATAGTTTTTTTGTTTAATAGGCTAAATTACACAATCTGTTAACATCTAAAATCAGATAAAATCTGACTCCAGAGTGATCTGTTCTTACAATTTGTAGTCTATGACATTTCAGATTTAGATATGATAATTCTTCACAAAGTAGTTTGGATGTAGTGAACTACTTTTCCAAAGTAACTTCAGTTAAGTAAACTATATGTTTCTTAAGGGTAGCTTTACTGTAGCTTAACCTCTTCCATTCTGAAGTAATTGGTAACTTGGCCAGCTATACTTTCAAAGTAACTTCCCCAACACTGCACAAAGGACTAAAATGTAACATAAATTGAGATGTGTGCTTTAAAACATATACAGATAACACTCACATGTCATGATTAACCTGATACTGATTGATGAAGACACAGGTGTCCTTTGGAATGAAGTATCCATTGAGTGTGATGTTTTGTGTGGTGCTTAAGGGAAGAAAAGCATGGGGGAAAAATACTATGTAAATCTCAACTTTCCCAGAGATAACGCTTTGACCTGAACATGCTAACAGACAGGCACCATGCAGATGTAAATATTACAAATTGTTACTGTGACTGTTATCAGAGCCTCACCAGTGTGGTATGGTGAAAGGGACATAGGATGTGTGACGGAACACCTCGTATAAGAAGGACTCGGTAAAAGGCATCCTGGGCTTGTCTTCAAACCGAGGTAGTCTGGATGGGCCAATGTGGTCGTCTGAACCAGAGAAAGGCAAAAACATACAGTCACAATCAAAATACCTCGGTGAAGAAAGTGACAAGAAAAGAATGTACCTGAAAGTGAAAATAGAGAGAAAAGGATCAGCGACATTACAGAGGCAATCAGAACAAGTGAGACCCAGGAAGAAAGAAAGACGATTGGATTATTGCCATCTAGTCTTACATTTCCATTCGCAAGTAAGGGGATGATTTGTGTGGCGTGATTCTCGTATGGTGCAATACCCCTGCGTGTGATCCCCTTTGTTCCTGTCAGAGTAGACTGTCCAAGTATCCAACATCTCTCTCTCTTTTCTCTCTCTGTCTCTGTGAATGAATCGTGCTTACTGAACAGACTGTACCAGTTTTCTCAGCCCACTTCAAAAATTGCTCCGGCGTTGGCGAATTCATGACCTTTTGCGTGTTACCATGGCGAGCAATGGTCTCTAGCCATTGAGGACGGAATGGGGGGTAGGGTGGGGGGACGCGTCTCTCAAAGATTAGATCATTGTGTGGAACTGCACAGACGGCCTATCAAACTGGCAAACTGGCTGGTACTGTAGGAGACTCTGCTCATTAGGATGTGCTGTTTGACAACACAGGAAGTACTTTCATTCATAAAACTCCTGAACTCTCACCTATTTTTATAAAACAAAGTGATTATTCTTAACAAGTAAAGCAGACACACAAGCAGGCGTACAAAGAGACTAAGTATAAGGAGACAAGAAGTCCATTTAGCGCTACAAGGGCAGACAGTACAGTATTACAGTTTTCTATAGGAAAAGTACTGTTCAGTCATACAGGAAGAAGTATTACTACACAGGATGTACAGTACCAATCTCCTGGTGTATTTTGACCTGGATGTCAGGAAACTTGATGAGGTATAAGAGGCTCCACTGTAAACCAGCTATGATGGTATCGAATCCTGTAATGTAAAAAAAACTCATATGTAACGTTAGTTACAATCGTCGTTATCACCGTCGTATCTATGCTATGAACGCCAACTTAATGAAGTTGCTCTAGAGTTGGTCTGTTCAAACGTATTGTTCAACCCATCACTGCTGGGAATGGTGATCCTCCAGAAGAAAAATACATCTGGATTTGGAAATCGAGTCTCAGCAAACATACTACAGCCACAGCCCTGAAATCGCCATAATACCAAGGTCTGTTTATAAACTTCTTGTAAAGAATTAACGTACTGTGTAATAGCCTAGTGTTAATATGCTGTTTATAAGCAGAGCTTCAAATCATTTGTTGCCAAACTTCTCTGTTCCATCTCTCTCACCTGCTCCAAAGATGTCGATGACAGTGTGTATGATCTGGGAGTTGGACAGCACTGCGGTGTCTTCATCCTCTTGCCGCTCCTCACAGAGGGCAATCAGAGCATCTGTGATGTCACGTATACAGTCCTGGAAACACACACATCATCACAGCTTTAGTTAACACTTTACTTTACACTCTACTTAATACCTGCAGCTGTATTTGTATTTGTATTTATTAGGGATCCCCATTATCGCCAGCAGCATACCACCCTGCATACTTCCCTGCATTGCTTCTGAAGCTAAGCAGGGTTGGTCCTGGTCAGTCCCTGGATGGGAGACCAAATGCTGTTGGAAGTGGTGTTGGAGGGCCAGTAGGAGGCACTCTTTCCTCTGGTCTAAAAAAAAAATCCCAATCCCAAAGTGTAGGGTGCTGTCTTTCAGATGGGATGTTAAACGGGTGTCCGTCATTAAAGATCCCATGGCACTTAATGTAAGAGTAGGGGTGTTAACCCTGGTGTCCTGGCTAAATTCCCAATCTGGCCCTCAAACCATCATGGTCACCCAATAATCCCCAGTTTACAATTGGCTCATTCATCCCCCTCCTCTCCCCTGTAACTATTCCCCAGGTCGTTGCTGTAAATGAGAACATGTTCTCAGTCAACTTACCTGGTAAAATAATGGATAAAAAAAAAAAATCTGCTGCCAAGGCAGATAAAACACCACTATATTTCTGCAATACAAAATGTATAATACTACTGTGTTGAGTGTGTATGCTAGCACTTGTGTGTGAATTCTTGTGTGTGTCTCTTCACAGTCCCCGCTGTTCCATAAGGTGTATTTTTATCTGATTCTACTGCTTGCATCAGTTACCTGATGTGGAATAGAGTTCCATGTAGTTATAGCTCTATGTAGTACTGTGCGCATTCCATAGTCTGTTCTGGACCTGGGGGTTGTGAAGAAATCTCTGGTGACATGTCTTGTGGGATATGCATGGGTGTCCGAGCTGTGTTCTAGTAGTGTAAACAGCTCAGTGCATTCAGCTCGTCAACACTTCTTACAAAAACAAATAGTGATGAAGTCAATCTCTCCTCCACTTTGAGCCATGAGAGATTGACATATATATATAATTAATGTTAGCCGCCTGTGTACTTTTAAGGGCCAGCCGTGATGCCCTGTGGTGAGCCAATTGTAATTTTCCAAAGTCCCTCTTTGTGGCACCTGACCACATGACTGAACAGTAGACAAAACTTGCACCCGTAGGACCTGCCTTGTTGATAGTGTTGTTAAGAAGGCAGAGCAGCGCTTTATTATGGACAGACCTTTCCCCATTTCAGCTACTGTTGCACCAATATGTTTTGAACATGACAGTTTAATGCTGTAATGCTTTAAAATGTATTAAAAGCACGTACAGTACCAGTCAAAAGTTTGGACACACCTACTCATTCAAGGGTTTTTCTTTATGCTTACTATTTTCTACATTGTAGAACAGTAGTGAAGACATCAAAACTATGAAATAAAACATATGGAATCATATAGTAACCAAAAAAGTGTTGAACAAATCAAAATATATTTTAGATTTTAGATTCTTCAAAGTAACCACCCTTTGTTTGATGACAGCTTTGCACACTCTTGTCATTCTCTCAACCAGCTTCACCTGGAATGCTTTTCCAACAGTCTTGAAGTTCCCGCATATGCTGAGCACTTGTTGGCTGCTTTTTCTTCACTCTGGGGTCCAACTCATCCCAAACCATCTCAATTGGGTTGGGGTCGGGTGATTGTGGAGGCCAGGTCATCTCATGCAGCACTCCATCACTCACCTTCTTGGTGAAATAGCCTTTACACAGCCTGGAGGTGTGTTGGTTCATTGTCCTGTTAAAAAACAATTGATAGTCCCATTAAGCACAAACCAGATGGGATGGCATATCACTGTAGAATGCTGTGGTAGCCATGCTGGTTAAGTGTGCCTTGAATTCTAAATAAATCACAGACAGTGTCACCAGCAAAGCACCCCCACACCATCACACCTCCTCCTCCATGCTTCACGGTGGGAACTACACATCATCTGTTCACCTACTCAAAGACGCGCCGGTTGGAACCAAATATCTCAAATTTGGATTTCCTCCGGTCTAATGTCCATTGCTCGGGTTTCTTGGCCCAAGTAAGTCTCTTCTCCTTATTGGTCTCCTTTAGTAGTGGTTTCTTTGCAGAAATACTGACCATGAAGGCCTGATTTACGCAGTCTTCTCTGAACAGTTGATGTTGAGATATGTCTGTTACTTGAACTCTGTGAAACATTTATTTGGGCTGCAATTTCTGAGGCTGGTAACTCTAATGAACTTATCGTCTGCAACTCTGAATCTTCCTTTCCTGTGGCGGTCCTCATGAGAGCAAGTTTCATTACAGTGCTTGATGGTTTTTGCGACTGCACTTGAAGAAAGTATCAAAGTTGTTGACATTTTCCGAATTGAGTGACCTTCATGTCTTCAAGTAATGATGGACTGTCGTTTCCCTTTACTTATTTGAGCTGTTCTTGCCATAATAAGGACTTGGTCTTTTACCAAATAGGGCTATCTTCTGTATACCACGCCTACATTGTCACAACACAACTGATTGTCTCAAACGCATTAAGGAAATAAATTACACAAATTAACTTTTAACAAGGCACACCTGTTAATTGAAATGCATTCCAGGTGACTACCTCATGAAGCTGTTTGAGAGAACCACAAGAGTGTGCAAAGCTGTCATCAAGGCAAAGGGTGGCTACTTTGAAGAATAGAAAATATATTTTGATTTGTTTAACACTTTTTTGGTTACTGCAAGATTCCATATGTGTTATTTCATAGTTTTTGTGTCTTTGCTATTATTCTGCAATGTAGAAAATAGTAAAAATGAAGAAAAACCCTTGAATGAGTAGGTGTGTCCAAACTTGTGGCTGGTACTGTATGAGCCTTTATAATGTCTAATAATAAGGCTTATATGTTTTGTCTCTCTAAGTAAGCCTATACATGTGGCTAGTCCTAACCTAGCCACTCCAGGTTATATCTGTGTCATATTCCAAATACTGATTTCAAATTAAATGTAATCCTTTCAAATTCACAAAACCCTCATACACAACCCGCCAATCAAATGTACCATCAAATTGTGAGAGTGAGACTGACAGTAAATGACAGCATCTTCTAGAAAACATGTGAGCCTGGGTCTTCCACCAGATTGATAATTCCTCATTAAAGAGTGCGTGCGAGCATTTTAGCCCCTGCGCAAGAACAAAGTTTCACTTTAGCCTCACCCGATATATATAAGCCTGGTCTGGCCTGTCCTCCTACCTAGAGTATAGATCTCTTATATTGTAGCTCAACTATTTCAATATTTCAAATAACTACCTGTTCAATGTATTCCCTACTGTAATATACAACCTGTTATATGTAACCTAAAATCACAAGCAAAAACATGCTTTCCAAAAAGGAACTTTCCTTTCTACCTAATCTACCTCTGCTCATGCTATATCTCCCTCACTCTATCCCATCTCTTCCTTTTTTCCCCCCCTGCATTATTCCTTCTCTCTCTGTCTATCCCTCTGGCACTGAAACAGATCCCTCAATGACTGGCTGGTTTTCTGTGCCTCTGTACCAGAATCTGATTGCACAGATCATATCTTTCTAACAGTTTACTTATCTACCAAATTCAGCCTAAATGTCATATGAAAATAGAGATTTCTCTACAAGTTGATGTCTGCAAAAACGATTACCGTCAACTTTCTGTTTCAGTGAATACACATTACAGAATATACGCCTCTAGGCAATAGTTTTAATAGCACATGTATCAACATATCTTACCTCTGTCTCAAGCTGTAACAGTAGAACGGTTGAATGTCAATTGGATATCTTATCATACATTGCAATATTATCATACCGTCTGCTTTCAGGGTCTGTTAATTAAACACCAAACAGAAGAAAACTGAAACAGGGAGGGACTACGTGGACTTGTCCCAAAAAGGACTAATTTTAAATTTTCCACTGAAAAACTTTATAAAACGTTTTCTGTGGCATGCTCTAATTTGCATGACCCAGGTGTGGCTCAAACCTTGTCAAAGGTCTCCAGGTGCTCCTCAATGTTGTGTTCCATGAAGCTGTTCATTCTCCTGATGTGCTGGACCATCTTACGCAGGGACGGGCTCGGCAGGTAGCGGAACACAGGGAAGAAGTCGGCCATGTTGCCTGCAGCGAAGATCCGCATCACCTCGGTGTTGATGTGCACAATAGTGAGGAACTCCTTGTCATTGTAGTCATACCTCTTCCCGAAACACAGAGCACACACCACATTGGCCACCGACATAACCAGCGGGACCACAGGGTCCAGACCTAGCCCCTCGCTCGCCTCTGATCGCTCCCAAATGGCCTCCACCATCCCAGCTGCCTCAGCGCACACGTGCTCCTCTAGCAGACAGGTGGTGTCGGGACCCCGCGGCTCTGCCTGCGAGAAGGAGCGTAGGGCGTTCTTGCAGAGCTTCTTGTGGAGCACCCAGGCGGGGCCATACTTCTCACTGAAGGTCATGCTGGTGCCATTGGCCACGGCAGAGAAGGTGAAGAGGTCAGGGCGTCCAGCGAAAGCCTCACCCTGCCGAACCAGCGCCTGCCTAATGGTGGCATAGCCGCTAAGCACCACCACAACAAGGGAGCCCATACGCATCTGGAAGACGTCTCCGTACTGCAGCCGGAGCTGCGTCAGTGACAGGTGGATCTGGTCGCCCATCTGGAACAGGTTACCCACCAGGGGCCAGGGGGTCGGCCCCGGTGGCAGGGTGCCTTTGGGGTGTCCCGCACCCTCTCGCTTGCGGCCCCTGAGAGCCACTAGAAGCAGGGTGAGGGTACAGAGAGCCATGGTGACTCCGGAGAGGGACATACTGAGGCCATCCTTGGGGAATATCCCAAATGTCAGCCTCATATTGCCGTCTGAGAGCTCCCTAGCCAGGACAGAAGCACTAAGACACAAACTAGAATCTGGAAGAGAGAGTGAAAACAAATACTTTATCACTTTCATAAACATGAAAGAAAAAGAAAGAAAGATAATCTGTTCAGAATAGTCCTGTATGAGAACACAACTGTTTAGGTTTTTATTTCACAGAAATAAGAATCTATGATTTTATGGCAATAAGAAAATAAAGTGGTATCTCCCAATGAACTACCAACATGTAGCCTACTTTTGTTTAACAAGTAGTCAATGCATAAATTTGATGACAACCAAAAGACAATGATATGTTACTCACCAGACGCGAGCAGTGAAAGTTCTCTTAAGTTGGAGACTGTCTAATGAGTGCAGTTTGACCTACTGCAATGCAAATTGCCGGGGGACGCAAAACTGGATACACTTTGCAAGAGGACTGGCGCTAGGCAGGGCCAAGTACCACGAGAGGCAGCGACAAGATCAGCCTATTTAAGCAGACACTGCAAACTGGTGAGCATTCAATTGAACAACTTCATAGAGCTTGATCTAGCATCCCAGCCCATTATCAGCCTGAAAATGTCACCCTGGCACGTTTTTGCAAAAAGATAAAATGTCACAGTAGCTGATGTTTTCTCAATACAATGCAGTTAATGGAAAAAGATGAGTGTCACAGGGTTGATGTTTATCTCAGTACATTCAATTGGAAAAGATAAGCATCAGCCAATTTAATCTTATGTCAATAAATTGCAGTCAATGGGAAAATATGAGCTTTAAAGAGTTGATGCCTAAGTGAAAACATTGCATTCAATGGGAGAAGATTAGCATCACAATATGGATACATAGAGAAAGGCCTCACAGAAAATATACACTCCTCTCTCGCTCTGTCTCTCTCTTTTTTAATCTATTTTTCCCTCCTGTCTATCTCTCTCTTCCCACCTCCCTTCTTCAACCTCTCCCTCTCTCTCTCCCCTCTCTCTCCCCCCTCCCCCTCCCCCTCCATTATACCTACCTTCATCTTTCCCTCTTCCCTCTAACCTATTTCTGTCCCTCCTCTTTCTCCCTCTTCTCTTTCCCAACTCCACCTCTCTCTCCACTTTCCCACCTCCACAGACAGGATATTCACTCATAGATATGCATCAAGGGTATTGGACCATGAAGTGCATTCGGAAAGTATTCAGACCCCGTCCCTTTTTCCACCTTTCGTTACATTACAGCCTTATTCTAAAATTTAATAAATACATTTTCCCTCATGAATCTACACACAATAGCCCATAATGACAAAGCCAAAACAGGTTTTAACAAAATAAAAACAGAAATACCTTATTTACATAAGTATTCAGACCCTTTGCTATGAGACTCGAAATTGAGCTCAGGTGCACCCTGTTTCCATTGATCATCCTTGAGATGTGTCTACAACTTGATTGGAGTTCACCTGTGGTAAATTCAAATGATTGGACATGATTTGGAAAGGCACACATATATAAGGTCCCACAGTTGACAGTGCATGTCAGAGCAAAAATCAAGCCATGAGGTCGAAGGAATTGTCTGTAGAGCTCTGAGACATCATTGTGTTGAGGCAACGATCTTGGGAAGGGTACCAAAAAATGTCTGCAGCACTCCACCAATCAGGCCTTTATGGTTGAGTGGCTAGACAAAAGCCACTCCTCAGTAAAAGGCACATGACAGCCCGCTTGGAGTTTGCCAAAAGGAACCTAAAGAACGTTCAGACCATGAGAAACAAGATTCTCTGGTCTGATGAAACCAAGATTGAACTCTTTGGCCTGAATGCCAAGAGTCAGGTCTGGAGGAAACCTGGCACCATCCCTACAGTGAAGCATGGTGGTGGCAGCATCATGCTGTGGGGATGTTTGTCAGTGGCAGGGACTGGGAATCTAGTCAGATTCAAGGGAAAGAATAACAGAGCAAAGTACAGAGAGATCCTTGATGAAACCTGCTCCAGAGCGCTCAGGACCTCAGACTGGTGCGAAGGTTCACCTTCCAAAAGGACAATGACCCTAAGCACACAGCCAAGACAATGCAGGAGTGGCTTCGGGACAAGTCTCTGAATGTCCTTCAGTGACCCAGCTAGAGCCCGGACTTGAACTCGAAGGAACATCTCTGTAGAGACCTGAAAATAGCTGTCCAGCTCAATACCTTGACTTTGTTGTCCTTAAGCCACTTTGCCACAACTTTGGAAGTATGCTTGGGGTCATTGTCCATTTGGAAGACCCATTTGCAACCAAGCTTTAACTTTCTGACTGATGCCTTGAAATGTTGCTTCAATATATCCACATAGTTTTCCTTCTCATGATGCCATCTATTTTGTGTGTGCACCAGTCCCTCCTGCAGCAAAACAACATGATGCTGCCACCACCGTGCTTCACGGTTGGGATGGTGTTCTTCGGCTTGCAAGCCTCCCCCTTTTTCCTCCAAACATAACAATGGTCATTATGGCCAAACAGTTTTATTTTTGTTTCATCAGACCAGAGGACATTTCTCCAAAAAGTATGATCTTTGTCCCAATGTGCAGTTGCAAACCGTAGTCTAGCATTTTATGGCGGTTTTGGAGCAGTGGCTTCTTCCTTGCTGAGCGGCCTTTCAGGTTATGTCGATATAGGACTCGTTTTACTGTGGATATAGATAATTTTGTACCTGTTTCCTCCAGCATCTTCACAAGGTCCTTTGCTGTTGTTCTTGGATTGATTTGCACTTTTCGTACCAAAGTACGTTCATCTCTATTAGACAGAACGCATGTCCTTCCTGAGCGGTATGACGGCTGCGTGGTCCCATGGTGTTTACGCTTGCGTACTATTGTACTATTTGCGTATCAGTTCATGAACCATGTCAAAAATCTCTTCCCAACTATTTTGGAATCTATGTGGCACGGCTGTCAATTTTTTTTGGTCCTTAAATTAAGCTGGTATACTTTCTTATTGATCATGATTTTCTTTAACCAATTATGGTCTTCAATGCAGGGCCGACAGACAAGTTCCTTACCTTTTCCCCTGTCCACTTTCCTCTTCCATTTTGCATTTTTGTAATGCTGCAATTAGTTGGTTGTAATTCTGGGTAGAGCGGACATTTCCATATGTTTTTGTTAGCTGCATGTATGACATAACTCCACCAGTCGTAATTATGATATAATTTACGAAGAGTATACCTTTTTATTTTTTTTATTTCTAAGAATAATGTTTTTTTAATCAATTAGTATATTTGAGTTGAAACACGATATTTTTGTAGTATTTGTCTGCCTTTACAGGTGGATTACATTGAAATTGCAACCAACTTTCTATGGATTGTTTTAAAAATAGCGATATTTGGGAGATGATTTCCTTTTCAAATAACTGAAAGTGAGAGGTTGTAAACTGAATAAAGGGGAAAAGGCCTTTCTTGAACATAGGGTACAAATTTTCTAGAGAACCAGTTTGGATTTAAGTATAATTTTTGTATGACTGAAGCCTTTAGTGAGAGGACCAATGCTTTTCTGCCCTCCGAATTCATATTCATTATATAAATAGGCCCGTTTAATTTTGTCTGGCTTGCCATTCCAAATAAAATAGAATCTTTTTTTCTCATACAATTAAAAAAAACTGTTCACTAGGTGGAGGCAAGACCATAAGCAAATTGTTAAACTAGGATATGACTAAAGAGTTAATCAGCGTGATTTTTTTATACAAATAGAAAGGTATTTGCCTTTCCATGGTAATAAGATCTTATCTATTTTTGCTAACTTTCTATTAAAATGTTTTTGAATGATATCATTTCTTTTTTTCGGGATATGTATACCAAGTATATCCATATCCATATCACCATCACACCATTCTATTGATAAACTACATGACAATGTAAAAGTTTTATTTTTTAGTGACCCAATATGAAATATAGTAAGTACACTTATCATAATTTGGTTGTAATCCAGAGAGGTTAGAACATTTATCTAGATCCTCTATGAGGCTGTGGAGGGATCCAAGTTGTGGATTTAAAAGAAAACATGAATAATCAGCTTACAATGACACCTTTGTTTTTAAGCCATGTATTTCTAATCTCTTGATATTATTGTTGGATCTGATTTTAATAGCTAACATTTCGATGGCCATAATAAATATATATGCCGATAGTTTTACTCCTCTTGACAGTTTTCAACTTTCTGAGAAGTAGCATTATTTACTATTTTACACCTAGGGTGTCACACCCTGATCTGTTTCACCTGTCTTTGTGCTTGTCTCCACCCCCCTCCAGGTGTCGTCTATCTTCCCCATTATCCCCAGTATATTTATACCTGTGTTCTCTGTTTGTCTGTTGCCAGTTTGTTTTGTTGTGTGAAACCTACTGGCATTTTCCCACCTTGCGCCTGTCTGTTCTAGTTCCTGTTTACTAGTTTTTCCCGGTTTTGACCATTCTGCCTGCTCTGGCCCTGAGACTGCCTGCCGTTCTGGACCTTTTGCACCCTATCTGGATTACTGCCTTCTGCCTGCCCCTGTACTAGTAATAATCTTTTGTTACTTTGACACTGTCTGCATCTGGGTCTTACCTGAAACGTGATAGTACGAACTGGCCAGCACGTCATCCGGATCCATGGACTGCCAGTAGACGTGGTCTACGACCAGGGTCCTCAGTTCTCGTCCCGGTTCTGGAAGGCATTCTGCACACTCATTGGGTCGTCGGCTAGCCTGTCCTCCGGGTTCCACCACCAGTCCAACGGCCGGGTGGAGTCCCGCAAACTTCCCCCCTGCTTCATTGTCTCTTTCACCATCTCCAAGATCATTAGCCGCTCTGCTGTTTCTCTTCTGTTGCCCCATACCCTCCGTATCCATCCCACTTTTCATGTCTCTAGGATTAAACCTATGACTCACAGCCCTTTGTCTCCTGTTTCTGCCTGTCCTGACCCCGAGCCTGGCTGCTGTTCTGTACCTTATTGATTCTGCCCTGGATTACGGACCTCTGCCTGCCTTTGACCTGTCTTTTGCCTGCCCCCTGTTTGGGTCAATAAACATCTGTGACTCTAGCTGTCTAGTTCTGAGAGACAAAGTATTCTGAGGAATGTTCAGAGTGGTCTTTTTATGGATTATTTGAGAAATGATAAGTATTAAATCATTGCACAGGACTTGACTTACCCCTAACCAATAGAGCTAATAAATGCTTAGATTTCCTCCACCCTAGTAATGCATTTTGAAATAAGACCATACCCTGTCAAATAGAACCAATGAATGTTGAACATGATTTTCTGTTAACTTAACTTAAAAGGCTCCAATCTATTGTACTCCCGATGGAGTTTTTTTAAATATCCCAAATGATGACATTCTAAACCAATTCGTGAGTAGGCAAAATGGATACTGCATCTGTTTCCCTGTTATCTCAGGTGCCAAACTTATTATGGACCAAGTGCGACATCTCCTGGGGATGGAGACAGTGCAACCCAGTTACAGTTTTTCTCAATTGCTAAAACACTAAAACCCATTGGCTGAACAAAGTTCTCAGTTGCCTGGACTCATTTAGCTAATTATGCAGTCTGTTGTCAATACCTTAAACCATTTCACATGGTAAAACACAATTTGCAGATCTCACTTAGACTTTTCAGCAAAACTCTAAACACATTCTCATTCTCAAAACACATTCTGCACTCTAATGCACATGTCATCCATACTGGTAAACACAAGTGGCAACAATCAAATACAAATAGAGAACACATGTCATTGATTGAACACAACCACTCAAAATTAATTTAACCTGTTTCAAATGATGCGACACAACCAATATAAGCCAGTTCAGAGAGCAAACAGGTTGTTGAAGGTGGGAAGGAGAAAGTCTGAGAATGGATAGAAGAAACAATGTGAGAGGACGAGGACGAGTGCGTATGTGAGGTGGGCGACAAGGAGGAGGGCAAGAAAGAGGAAGAGGAGGACAAAGAGGAAGAGGAAGACAAAGAGTGGAAATATCTGATGAAATTCGAGCATCAGTTATAGACCATGTTCTTGTCCATGGACTGACAATGAGGGAAGCAGGACTTAGAGTGCAACCCAATTTGAGCCGATTTTCTGTGTCCACCATAGTAAGGACATTCAGAGAAGAGAGCAGGTACAGTATACTACTGTATTTTTGTAATTGCAAATTTACTGTACTACACTATATGTAGCTGTTTCAATAGACATTTGTAAAGTTAATCACTGTATGTCTTGTACTACATGAATATGTTTTGTAACTGCACAACTACTTTTTGTAGAATTGCAAGGCTGCCACATGCAGGTGGAAGGACAGCTATATTCACTCGGGAGCAAGAGGCCGTTATAGTTTGCATGGTCCTTCAAGATAATGCAATACGACTCAGAGAAATCCAGGAACGAGTGATACAAGACAACACATACTTCCAGGGAATCGACAGTGTGAGCATTTCCTCAATTGACCGTGTCCTCCATCGTAACAGGATGCGAATGAAACAAGTATACAGAGTACCTTTTGAGCGCAACTCACCAAGGGTGAAAGAACTGCGAGCTCAGTATGTGCAAGTAAGTGTACATTCATAAACATTTACTGTAATCCAGATTGTCTACAGTACTAACACATACTATGTGAATGACATTACTCTTCAGTACATACAATGTATGTGAATCAGAAGCCTTATTGTACTCTACAGTATAGCACTGTCTCTGTACGACTTACAAAATCCTACATACAGTATATTGTATTTCTACACAGACAATATTTGACTTGGAATCCTTGGACAGACCCCATGAGTTCATCTTTGTCGATGAAGCAGCCTTCAATCTAACAAAGAGGAGAAGGAGAGGCCGAAACATGATTGGACAGCGGGCCATTGTTGAAGTCCCTGGTCAACGAGGTGGCAATGTCACAATCTGTGCTGCTATCAGCAACCATGGTGTTCTACATCACCATGTTACACTCGGGCCATATAACACCCAGCACCTTCTAAGATTTATTGCCAATCTAAGAGATATTTTATTTGAGCAGCAGGTTCAAGAGCAGCAGGGTCAAGAGCTAAATGAGAATCCCATTCCCACCTATGTGATTGTGTGGGACAATGTCAGTTTCCACCGAGCTGCTCAGGTAAGGGAATGGTTTAACATCAATGGGCAGTTTATGAACTTGTACCTCCCTCCATACTCGCCTTTCCTGAATCCGATTGAGGAGTTTTTTGTCCTCTTGGAGATGGAAAGTGTATGATAGACAACCCTACACCAGAGTAAATCTGCTGCAAGCCATGGATTTAGCCTGTGGTGATATAGGTGAGGAATCATGTCAGGGCTGGATACGGCACACAAGAGGCTTCTTCCCTCGTTGCCTCAGGAGGGACAATATTGCTTGTGATGTCGACAAAGTGCTCTGGCCTGACCCAGCCCAAAGACAAGAAGAAGCACATTGATCACATGTTTACTCCTTTGATTTTTGTCCCTTTTAGTAGTGTATACTGTAGTACAGTGCATTGTAGGCTGTATACTGTACAATGGACAAATTGTATGGCCCTGAACATTGTGCTTTCCATTTATTAACAGTACTGACTGCTCAATAGATTTTGACTGGTTGCGGGTTCATATCAACAAAGAACAAGAATTACAGTATCACAGAGACAAAGAAGAAGAATTACAGTATCACAGAGACAAAGGACAAGAATTACAGTATCACAGAGACAAAGGACACGTTTGTGAGATGCAGGGTACAGTACTGTAAAAATAGGGGTACAAGGAGGAGGAAGAACAAAAAAAACAAATTGCAAAGAGCAAAGCAGAGTAGTAATTTCTCATCAATTTTGAGCTACTATGATAGAACATGTTTTCGTTCATCAAAAGACAATGATGGAAAAATATGAATATTTTTTTAGATTAAAAATGTACTTCTCCCTGAGAATTGTATGTTTTGAACAATGTGTTTTCTTTTTTTCGGTGTATTGTTTACTGACTGCTTGAGAGTGTATATCATTTTGATCACTTTGTTTATGTTTGATTTTTTGATTTTTTGAACACAGGTAAAACTGTTTTGAGGCGAATGTTTCATTTTGCGAGAGGAGTCAGAGGTTATGTAAATAGTGCTTGAAGATGAGGTTTTGTGTTTAATGTTTTAAGGAAATGGAGCAAGGTTTCAGAAATTGTGTTTTAGCAATTGAGAAAAACTGTAATACATAATGATCCCTACAAGGAATTACATATGAATCTTAAAATAATAGACATTTAATAAATATTGAAGAATATCCAACAGAGATTGGAAATAACAATATAGAGTAACTTTTTGAAGGTATACTAAAATGAAAACAATGCTTTCCAATATGGGGAAAGTTATCATGTTTGTTTTGTTTTGTCTTAACCCTTGCAATAGGGGAAAAAGCTAAATGTGGTTTGAGAGTGATCTGTGTGTTTTAAGCAGTAGTGATGAGGTATTCCTATTGGGAAGAAGGGAGTCCTAGTTGAAGGAAAGATTATGGAGACTAGTGAAAGTAACAAAGACTGGTTATTGGCTTTCAGATAGCAATCCAAGAATGTAATATCTTAGTAATTTGAAGGAGTAAAACAGAGGGATTGAGCATTGGGCCTGATATCAAATTAGAGGCTGCTCACTCTTCAAGGCTAGGTCCATTGCTCTCGTGTTTACGTCATCTGTTGTTTGGATTAGAGATAACCTTCCTGTGGAACAATAGATAGCTGCCAGTACACACTGAACTCAAAGAGGCTGTGAGAGGCACAGTGGGGAAATTTGGGACAGTTTGTAAATAATTGTATGTCAACGCAACAGGTCAAAAATATTAAGATTACAAGAGAGCAGTAAATTCGATTAACTTCTTGCCACTAGGGGGGTGCCATTTCGACATAGTACAAATTCGTTTCCAAATTAAACTGCCTCGTACTCAATTCTTGCTCGTACAATATGCATATTATTATTACTATTGGATAGAAAACACTCTCTAGTTTCTAAAACCGTTTGAATTATGTCTGTGGGTGAAACAGAACTGGACTTAGAGCAATTTCCCTATGTGGAGTTGAGAATGCAGAATTTTCCAACCTGTTCTCAGACCTGTTTATAAATCTGCCTGTCTTCTATTGGTTGAGATGCACTGCATACGCCTTCCTCTGGATGTCAGCGAATAGAGGGCCTTGAAATGGAGTCTCTAGGCAGAGCTGAAAGTCTATAAATTGATTGGAAACGAGGTGTATCGTTCTTTTCCCCTTCGCTCTGACGCACTGAGGACCTTGGAACGTTCTTTTGGAAACATCGGTTATAGATCTTACACATTTCCGGCTGTGTTTTTATTCGATATAGGCTTTAAAGACATCATAATCTTGTTATTTTGAACCGAATTATATCAGTTTATGTCAGTATATTGCGATTTTCGGGTATTTATTTTCTTGGCGCTGTAGGAAGTTGGGTATCTCTCTCTCTCAAGCTAATGTTTACTGCTAATTGCAACGTGGAAGACGACGTTCTCCAACCTAGCAACGATTCTTTTGGACAAAGGACACCTATCCCAAGATTCTGATGAGAGTTCATCGAAAAGTAAGAACTATTTATGCTGATAATTCATTGTTCTGTTGAAAAATGTCAAATGCATAAGACGCCATTTCTTGCAGTGTAGCCTTGCGTTATCGCACCCTGTATTGCACAGTAACGTTAATTTTAAAAATGTAATTCAGCGATTGCATTAAGAACTAATTTGTCTTTCAATTGCTGTCCAACCTGTATTTTTTTAGTCAAGTTTATGAATAGTTTTCGATAAGAATAGGTGCCTTTCCAAGATGGCGCCGGACAGATTGCTTGACGTTATGGACACTATTCTCATTGTATAAGCACGATTTGTGCCGCTAAATATGCACATTTTCGAACAAACTCTATATGAATTGTGTAATATGATGTTACAGGATTGTCATCTGAAGAATTCTGAGAAGGTTAGTGAAAAAATTTATATATTTTGGTGGTTTATACGTTATAGCTATTTTTGCCTTGAATCAATGCTGGTGTGATGTTTGCTATTGTGGTAGCTACTATAACGCTATATTGTGTTTTCGCTGTAAAACACTTAGAAAATCTGAAATATTGTCTTGATTCACAAGATCTGTGTCTTTCATCTGCTGCACGCTGTGTATTTTTAAGAAATGTTTTATGATGAGTAATTAGCTAATACACGATGGTCTCTGTAGTTATTCTAGTCGCTTTGGTGAGAGTTGGGATGGTGGCTGCAATGGTAAACTATGATTTATACCTGAAATATGCACATTTTTCTAACAAAACATATGCTATACAATAAATATGTTATCAGACTGTCATCTGATGAGGTTGTTTCTTGGTTAGTGGCTATTTATATCTTTATTTGGCCGAATTTGTGATAGCTACTGATGGAGTAAAAAAATGGTGGAGTAAGAAAAGTGGTGTCTTTTGCTAACGTGGTTAGCTAATAGATTTACATATTGTGTCTTCCCTGTAAAACATTTTAAAAATCAGAAATGATGGCTTTATTCACAAGATGTGTATCTTTCATTTGGTGTCTTGGACTTGTGATTTCATGAACATTTTATTAGATGATATCCCTGTGGCTTTAGGCTAGGCTATGCTAGTCAGCTTTTTTGATGGGGGGGATCCCGGATCCGGGTTTGGGAGGTGTTAGAGGTTTTAATGATGAAGAATTTTTTGGACTGATTAAAATGTAGCATCGTGAAAACGAAGTACATGTTTATTTGATTTTTTCCAGGACTGATGGAATGTCCGCTACCAAGTTTTCTTTTCATGTTTATCAATGATTCTGTATCTCTCCCTTTGAAAGGACTTCCTGAGGCAGGTGTCTTGGGAGAGCAGTTAAAAGTTTTAAGGGTCCTCCAAAATTAAGCAAGGCCTGGCCATGTTGTTTGTGTTTACCCTACAATTTTTGCCACACACATGCCAGCATCCACACACAACCCACCTGTTAATGTATATTTGTTAGTGGTTCGTACTCTGTTTGATTTAGGAGTGTGGGGTCTTTTTATTTTGTTTTAGTGGGTTTTTCACGGGTTAGAAAGGATGCTGTACACAACTGAAAGTTTCTATTGTCAGAGTTTTGGTTGCGCACATGTAAATTCTCTTGATTAGAAGAAATGTACTGAAAAACCTAATGTAAACCTGATACACACAATGTTTGAAATGTTTGAAATATCTTTAAATAATGTCTGAGGAACAGGGAAACAAACTCTCACTTAAAAGGGCTGACTGACCTCTGTTCTGACTTCCTGGTGAGGCCTGATCACCCCTACTAGGAAGACAGGATACGTTTTTTTATGGGCTATGTAAAAACAAATAATTAAGAAGAAGTTTATAATTTATCAATAGTCCTATGTGTGATTCTAACCGTAAGAAGGACAGAGAGAGAGAGCTGTCTCTAGTCTATTTTATCATTACCTTATGGGATACAATTATTTCCTGATGGAGTTATCCATAGATAATTCAATTTGATTTATTCTCATTTGTTTATTTTTGATTCAACAGCCAGTGTTGTTGTTTTTTTCAGACACGTGAATCACGATGTGAGTCATGTGTCCAAAGGGGGAATTACCGGTCCCCTGGGGCCCTTTGGTAAATATGTTAAAAAAATATATAAAAAAATCCCCCACCTCGTGTGATATGTGTGTATTGCTGTTGTTGTTTTCTTTACTTTGTTTTTGTCCTGCTTCAATAACAAGTCTCACCAGATTGGGTCTGCTGGATGGTCAGGATTTTTCCCTAAGGATTAGCCCTCTGACTCCCTGACCTGTAATGCCTCAGTGAGATCACCAAGGTGATAGGGGTGCATTTAAATAATGCATTTAAATACCAATCTGTCATTACCACAAGTGATGAGAAAAGTGAGGATCTTAAATTAAAGTGATAGAACCAACGTGAAGCACTAAGGACTGTCATTCTAAATTTGGGTTGGATAATATATCAATAATTACAATTATGATTTGGAAAGGCGTGGCTTCTAGAGACAGAGCTGTGCCCTAAATACGCGAGGAGAGACACTAGATTGTAGCTTGGGCTAACCTTGCCCCAATCTCATTCTTAGAAAGGTTGGTGTGAAACTGTTATAACATGTGTTCTCTCTCTCTTCCCTGTGAAATGTTATTAACATGCTGTAAGACGATGTGCCTCTCTGGCTGATAGGATTTTGGCAGCTATCTTGTTTTCTACTCCTCCAGAGGATGGTGAAACAGTTAGATGCCCACTCTGGATGAGCCTCCATTTCCCCCTGTAGATACGGACAATGAGTCATGATTGAAGGTTGTTTTATTTGAACAAGTTGAGGGTAAGGTCATCTAAACCCTTAACCTGTTTACATTATGTGGAACACTGAGCTGATGAGCAAGTTAAACAACTGGGTTTTATATTTTGACTAGGTGGATGTCCCAGGGACAGTTAGTGAAAACATAGGTCAATGCAATCCGACTGTGGTAAGAAATATGGAAACAAAGGTTAACATTGACATATTTATTCACCTCTGAATCTACAGATCCATTGTGTATTTTTGATTCTCAATCCAATTAATAAATTATAGCCTTTATTATGATTATAGTATTACCATACTAAGTGGATTGTCGAACCCAAAATGAAGGTTTTGAAATGATGAAGTGTCTGTTTTTTTTCTGTGTTGATTTCCCTTACTTTAATAGAGTATAGAATATTTTGATATAGAAGCTAAAATCAAAATGCTTACATTAAAATGTAATAATTATTATCACACATAGTGATAAGAGGATGGAATGTAATGGGAATTTTAATGTTTGTGCTTTTCGTATAACTAATTTCTGTGTTCTATTCATGTTCTGTTCTATAAACCAATTTCTGTGTTCATGCAAGTAGTTCACTGAACAAATCCTCCTCTTATCAGCAGCTGCAATTTGGCAGTACACCCAGACCTTGTTTTGATAACAAACTAAAGATATCTCAGTTTCAAGGTCTCAGCTTAGAGAGGAGAAGCCTTGTGAGGTGTGAATCTGTCACATGTTATGAAACAGAATTGGTCGATCGCATGAATGAAACAATTAATTAATTATGCTAAATCATGCAAATATAACTTGTCTGTGTATAGCGTATATAAAACAACTGCTGGGTCTGCTGAGGAAGAGCTCCTGATTGACATGTGTACTATGATGCATTGAGTTGGTTGGAACCTCTCCAGCGCGCTGACAATAAACAATGATTAATTTAAGATTGACTTCGAGTGTCCCTGTGCAAGAATTTTCCAACAACATTCCTACCCTTACAACTGCTGAAAACTAATATTTATGTTACAATGCACGTTAGTAGCCTTGAGAATCTTTTCAAGGATACTAATAAAACAAATATTAAAATAAGTGCCTTTTTAGAAGACTATTCTGTTCAAGTCTAGCCAGGTAACATGGCATGAACTATAAATTTACAAAAAAAGATCAACTGTGCAAGACAGCTAGACCAAAACAATGGCAAGCTCAGCTTTTATTGATGGATATTTTGTTTGCTAGTGACATTACCGGAATAGCTTGCTACAGTGCAGGACTTTTTTGGTTAGTCTCACAACTAGCTGCAATTGATTTGATATTAGTGGGCACTGTTAACAACTCTACATGTCTGTAGGTAACTCTTTTAGAACAGACACCTAGATAGCTAGGTTGCATCAACTGAATACTAGTTATTCTAGCCAGTTGTTTCTAGCCCAGCTCGATAGCTAGCCTCTCCTAGGTCAGCACCTGGTAAAATCAGGATGTAACAACTTCAATTACTAATTTCTCGGAAACAAGGGAAAAAAACTTCACCAAAATCACTGAGAATACATTACATAGGATGAAGAAACAATATTCCAAGCCGCAGCTCCATACTACTTGTCAGACATAGAGAACTGATACTGTATACTCATTGTTAGGGTGGGATTGGTGTGGAGGGTCCGTGGGTAGCTTTTGACAATTTTTTGGGATTCCTCATGTCTTACTCAATGTTAGAAACAAGTTTTGTGTAAATCGGATGTTGGGTACTATATTTATTGAATATTATATGAATCCTATCAATTAAAATGGCCAATTTGGGTGTAATCAATTAGCTTAATTTCTCAGAGATCTAATTATATTTCAACCAAATAATGTTGCAGGAATGTTAATCTTATCTGTTTCTAACTACAGGACAATCTGAGATGGTGGGTGTCATGGGTTGCTGAAATGACATGGAACGGCCCTTGCGCTAGGCATTGGAAAAACGTATAATATTATGTTCTAAAAGCATTTTCAGAACATCACGTTCAACAAGGTTACCCAACATCGCCGTGTAAAACAATGTTGCATGTTGATTTGAGCGTTTCAGTTCAACTTTAACACTAATGTAGAAATATACTTCAAACACGCATACAACATTGTGTAAAAGTATTATAAAGTCTAACAAATTTGAATTACCCACAATATACAAACGGAACCAAATGGCAAGTTGTTGCAAAAACGTAGAATTCTTAAGTTGATAGAAATATTATGAATATGGAGTAAATTAAACACAATTTCCTTTGTTGTAGTTTTCACTCACAAATAGTCGTTCAGATGTTGCAGTATATTTAATTAAATTAACATTTCTGAATATCATGCTTTTTGAACACATAAATAAGAAGTAAGTTATTCAAATATTGAAGCTAATATTTACTAATGTTTTACAGCGTGCTGTGACACTCAGTAGTCTAAATAAGCTTTCCCTAAATTGGTCACAGACAATCTGATCATCTGTTTGTCTATAAATAGGATTTAGGATGCTGTTATGTCATGATTGTGAGGGTGTTACAAATACTGCCTACAGGCTTTAGACTTTTGGCCAGATTCCTAGGGTCTTTTTCATTAGAACATGCAACACAAAACGTTTTGCAAGGGAAAACGGCAAGAAACTTTTCTTAAGTCCGAGTGTTTTAGTCCGTTTTCTTGCTTTTGTAAATCCTGATTTGTGAGGGTGGTGTGGACATCTTAGCACCCTGTTTTTCACCTAATTAGCATCTAGGAGGAGGTGCACCCCTCCCTCTGCCCCTTCCCGGCCCTGGGGGTGGTCCTCTGGCGTTTCCAGGCGGCCCCCTTGGGCCTGGGGGGCGGGTCACAGCCACTCGGGAGTTTGGTGCAGCCAATGAAACATCCTTCTGAAGGTTAACCCCCTTGACATTGACAGCTGCTCCTGGACGTTTTGCCACCTTGGGAAATGTGCTGCCCTTCTCGCTCATGTTGTCTGAAAAAGCAAAAGCGAAAAACGGGGTGTATGTACAGCTACTTATTCCACATATTATTGTGTTACAACCTGAATTCAAAATGGATCAAATATTTTTTTTTCTTACCCACCTACACATAATACCCCATAATGAAAAAGTGAAAACATGTTCTTAGATTTTTGTTTTCCATTAAAAAAATTAAATACATAAGTATTCACGCCCCTGAGTCAACGCATGTTATAATCAGTCTTTCTGGGTAGGTCTCTAAGAGCTTTGCACACCTGGACTGCACAGTATTTGCACATTATTCTTTCAAAAAGTATTCAAGCTCTGTCAAGTTGGTTGTTGATCATTGCTAGACAGACATTTTCATATCTTGCCATAGAGTTTCAAGCTGATTTAAGTCAAAACTGTAACTACGCCACTCAGAAATATTCAATGTTGTCATGGTAAGCAACTCCAGTGTATATTTGGCCTTGTGTTTTAGGTTATTGCCATGCTTAAATGTTAATTTGTCTCCCAGTGTCTGTTGGAAAGCAGACTGAACCAGGTTTTCCTATAGGATTTTGCCTGTGCTTGGCTCTATTCCATGTATTTTTATTTTTTATTTTAACTCCCTAGTCCTTGCCAATGACAAGCATACCCATAACATAATGCAGCCACCACCAAAAAATAACAAAGAAAAAAATAACAAATACATAAAATGATGTACCTTTTGTCTCTCTGTGTTTCAGAATGTCCCTTCAATTCGTAAGAGGCTGAATATATCTCATCGGAGAAAGCATCCAAGCGAGCGAAACATCTCCCCTTTGTCTCTGTATGTGTAGCCCAGCTATCTGATGCTGTCTGGTCAAAAAGAGTAGGATATTGTTGCCACCAGTAGCATTGAATGCAAGGGAAGCCAGCGAGCATGTGGCCTCCCTTGATTAAAATAGCCAATCAGCATTTAGCTAAACTGAGCGAGCTCAACTGTGAATGGTCTTGGCGCACCAAAAAAAAGTGTCATGGGAAATCCGTTTGGATTTGGCTTCACACCAATCATATTACAGACGTAAAACATCAAAAGCAAAACATCATTGACAGAAAAAAATTGAATTGTTGCATCTCGTTGTGTTGTTGTACTCTGGTGGATAGCTAGCTAGTTAAAATTGTCACTTTCCTAAATTAGCCATGAATGGAGATAGGGATTTGGACTTGTAGTTTTACTTAATTCTCCATAATGGCCAATGATTATAACGGCGATTGGGAATCAACGATAAAATCATACATTATGCCCCTGGCCTGAGAGGATAGAAGTTTAATATGTAGCTAGATGTAGTAGGCTAATGTTAACTAGCTGGCTCATCGTTGCCCATGAAGGAAAGTTAGGCTTGCGAGCAAGCATTTTAGTCAGGGAGTCTAGGAAAACACAAACTAAAAGTGTGTCCTGTATGACAGGGTAAAATACCGTTTTGGCAACATGAAGGAAAGGAGGATGGCATTGGCATTTCTCTACAAGTAGGGTGAGTCAACATGTTTTTTCTACTTATGCACACACACACACACACACACACACACACACACACACACACACACACACACACACACACACACACACACACACACACACACACACACACACACACACACACACACACACAGAAATCAGTAACATGGACAGCCACCTGATATTTAGCTTACATCAATTGGACTAAATTGTTTTGGGAATCTAGTTGTCACTGTATTAGACTAAGCATAAGTGATTTGATTGATGATGTTGAAGTTGAAATAGTGCTATTTTCTTTGCGACTTGTGATAACTCTGTTCTAAATCAATAGTTGTCTGAAAATGTCGGAGACATTAACTTGATTGACCTTCCTGTAGGCCATGTAACTGTTTGTTACATGCAATATGCATATGCATTGTGGACTCCACCTGAACGATGTTGCTCTCCGTTTTGTGATTAAACAAAGGTGTTGTTGAATTCATTCTCCCTCTGTGTCTTCTTATTGTCTCGACCTTAGGCCTATATATCACGGTGGCAAGGCATACAGTGCCTTTAGAAAGTATTCAGACCCCTTGACCTTTTCCACATTTTCTTAAGTTACAGCTTAGTCTAAAATTGCTTAAATAAATAAAAATCCTCAGCAATCTACACACAATACCCCCATAATGACAAAGTGAAAACGGGTTTTTAGAAATTTTTGCAAATTTGTAAAAAAAATAAACAGAAACAGCTTATTTATATAAGTATTCAGACACTTTGCTATGAGACTCGAAATTGAGCTCAGGTGCATCATGTTTCTACAATTTGATGGGAGTCCACCTGTGGTACACTCAATTGATTGGACATGATATGGAAAGGCACACACCTGTCTACATAAGGTCCTACAGTTGACAGTGCATGTCAGAGTAAAAACCAAGCCATGAGGTCGAAGGAATTGTCCGAAAAGCTTCGAAAGAGGATTGTGTCGAGGCACAGATCTGGGGAAGGGTACCAAAACATTTCTTCTGCATTGAAGGTGCCCAAGAACACAGTGGCCTCCATCATTCCAAAATGGAAGAAGTTTGGAACCACCAAGACTCTTCCTAGAGCTGGCCGCCCGCCCAAACTGAGCAATTGGGGGAGAAGGGCTTTGGTCAGGGAGGTGACCAAGAACCCGATGGTCACTCTGACGGGGATGGGGGAAGCTTCCAGAAGGACAACCATCTCTGCAGCACTCCACCAATCAGGTCTTTATGGTAGAGTGGCCAGACGGAAGACACTCCTCAGTAAAAGGCACATGACAGCCCGCTTGGAGTTTGCCAAAAGGCACCTAAAGACTCTCAGACCATGAGAAACAAGATTCTCTGGTCTGATGAAACCAAGATTGAACTCTTTGGCCTGAATGCCAAGTGTCACGTCTGGCACCATCCCTACGGTGAAGCATGGTGGTGACAGCATCATGCTGTGGGGATGCTTTTTAGGAACTGGGAGACTAGTCAAGATCGAGTGAAAAATGAAAGGAGCAAAGTACAGAGAGATCCTTGATGAAAATCTGCTCCAGAGTGCTCAGGACCTCAGACTGGGGTGAAGGTTCACCTTCCAACAGGACAGCAACCCTAAGCACACAGCCAAGACAACGCAGGAGTGGCTTTGGGACAAGTCTCAGAATGTCCTTGAGTGGCCCAGCCAGAGCCTGGAGTTGAACCCGATCGAACATCTCTGGAGAGACCTGAAAATAGCTGTGCAGCAACATTCCCCATCCAACCTGACAGAGCTTGAGAGGTTCTGCAGAGAAGAATGAGAGAAACTCCCCAAATACAGGTGTGCCAATCTTTTAGCGTCATACCCAAGAAGACTCAATGCTGTAATTGCTACCAAAGCTGCTTCAACAAAGTACTGAGTAAAGGGTCTGAATACTTATGTAAATGTAAAATTTCAGTTTTTATTTTTAATACATTTGTACAAATTTCTAAAAACCTGGTTTTGCTTTGTCATTATGGGGTATTGTGTGTAGATTGATGAGGGAAAAAACATGTAATCTATTTTAGAATAAGGCTGTAACGTAATAAAATGTGGAAAAAGTCAAGGGGTTTGAATACTTTCTGAAAGCACTGTATAAACTAAGGTGAGAGAGCAAATAATGGTGAGAGGGCAAAAAATGCAATTATCTGTGTTTGAAATTCACTGCTCGACTGAGAGACCTTACAGATAATTGTATGTGTCATGTATAGAGATGAGGTAATCATTCAAAAATCATGTTAAACACTATTATTGCACAGAGAGTGAGTCCATGCAACTTATTATGTGACTTGTTAAGCAGATGTTTCCTCCTGAATATATTTAGGCTTTCCAAAACAAAGGGGTTGAATACTTACTGAAGTGAGACATTTCAGCTTTTTGTTATTAATTAATTTGCTTTAAAAAATGTAAAACATAATTCCACTTTGACATTATGGGGTATTGTGTGTAGGCCAGTGACACAAAATCTCTATTTAATCCACCTTAAATTTAGGCTGTAACACAACAAAATGTGGAAAAAGTCAAGTTGTGTGAATACTTTTTGACAGCTCTTCTTCGGAGCGATATTATGATACAATTCACTCAAAACAAACGGTTTCTTCTATTGTTCTTTTTTTCCTAATGCCAAAAAAACATCCAACCACCAAGTGGTGCTGAGTGGAGATGGTAGGAAGGTAGAGTAGGCTATGTGAACTGACCTGGTGGGGGTGCTTCTTCCGTAGGAGGGGAGATTAGAGAGTGGTTGGGAAGAAGGCCAACCAGGTCATGCATCACCTGGTTGGTACTCTCCTTGTTGTTCCTCCGGTTCTTCTCCTCATCTCTAGCCTAAACACAACCACAGATTATACTGTTGGTGTTGCTGCATTCATATTTACACACCACTTCAGCATTACGTACATGCAGTTAACTTACAGTACTGAATAACATGTCATTATTCACAGTATAGGATTTAAGTCCTGAGAGACGGCAGCTCAGTTGCTCATGGTCATTTACCATTTGCATCTTCCTCTTCAGTTCCAGGTTGGCATTTTGATAGTTTTTGGAGGTCGCATTCAGATAGTAGATGGCCAACCTGAAACAGGATCACAGAACTCTTGATATGATGAGCATGTGTATGTTACTATGACCATATACGTGTTTGCTTTAGTGTGTGTGTGTGTGTGTGTGTGTGTGTGTGTGTGTGTGTGTGTGTGTGTGTGTGTGTGTGTGTGTGTGTGTGTGTGTGTGTGTGTGTGTGTGTGTGTGTACATACACCATCAGCAGCACAGCTGGTATGATCAGCCCAGGATTAGTTGCGTAGGTGAAGATATTACCAATGAACGCTGGTAGGTCCTTCTCTATAGTCTCCATGACAACATCATACATTTGCGCCCTTCCACTAGTAGACAAGAGACCAGCATTAGATGTGTGCCTAGTGTGTATGTGTGCGTGCGTGTGTGTGTGCATGAGAGACACCTGAAGGGGCCACAGTCAGAGGAGGGCGGCAGGGTCATTATGGTGTAAACCACAGGCAGAAGGCTGAGGAAGAGCACGAGGAGGAGGAGGCCCATGTAGAAGTTGTTGGATTTGGAGGCCTTGAAGACCCTCTCATGGGGAACGTTACAGCTCATCACGGCCCAGCACTGGTAGTACATCGAGGAGAGGAGACGCAGGACGTTCAGCCCTACCAGGCCAGGGGCGTAGAACGCACCCATCCTGAAACAAACACAGATACAGAAATATGTGATAAACACAACTTACAGGGTGAGTGGAAATGTGTTGATGGTTTATGTGGTGTCTCATATTTACTCACCAAATCATTCCTTGATTGAAGATTAATCCAAGCACGTTGCCGCTGATGTCAAACTCTCCATAAGACGGCTAGAATCACATATAAATATTTTAAATAGTGCAATGCATAATATAAATAATGTAAACGTAATTCTGTTCATCGTCCCCCCTTTATCTCTCCCTCTTTCTCTCTCAGTAATTAACTTCCCAGGGCAGTGTCCTGTGTCTTGGTGAATGTGAAGGATCACCTATCGTGCCAGATGTCGCTGTGTGGTATCAAGTTTACTTGTTCTCGCACATACAATAAGCAAAGAAAAACAAAGTAAAGAGCAATATAGCAGTGCTGGATTGTATTGATAGTGAGTAAGTATACCTTGTTACCATACTTCCATACATGTTATTACCACTTTATCCCATACTGTAATGTAAAGTACTACCAAAACACACACACACACAGTAGAACAGTAGTTATGTTATGCTTCGGAAGCCTAGCACGTACAAATCCAGCCTCCAGGTCCCAGCACCAGCAATAGTTGAGGAAACGCACAATCACGGCTCGCACAAAGTCACCAATGAGGATGGTCAGATATGTCACCTGGATGTCAGAGACGGTGAGCTTCACAAACTCCTAGAGGGCAGCACAGAAGGGAAACTAAACATGAAACGCCCAGCATGTCACACAGCCTCAGTCTCATCACTGGTGCACAATGACAGGAACTTTATGGGCTATCCAGGTCAGGTGGAGGAAAAACAAAAGAATAAAAAACGGTGGTCTGCCACCGCTATGTTTAGTAATAAAGGGAAAACGGAGGAAGAACACGGGTAATCCTCACTATGCCAACGTCGGTCTCCCAGCACGGCCCTCTGATGACATCAGCAGGAGGGATCTCCGGAGGGGGGATGTCAGTAGTGTTGTGGTAGGTGCTGTAGTTGGCATAGTACTCCTTCAGACCCCAGATAGTGGCATTCTTAATATACTTCTCCTGTTCCAACTGTACACATGTTAACACACAAAGACAGGTTCAGGTGAGTAAGTAAAATATACATTCATACAATATGTACGGAACACACACACACACACACACACACACACACACACACACACACACACACACACACACACACACACACACACACACACACACACACACACACACACACACAGGTGAATAAACACACAAACATGCATTTGCAGGTACATAACACTGACACATTGTCTGGTACCTTTTCGTTGACATCATCAAACAGGGCGAACAGGAAGGTGTAGAGGTTCCCAAGGAACAGGGCAAAGATGCGGCCCAGCTGCCACTTGAGGGCGATACGAGGGTGGTACTCCTCCAGCTCAGCGATAGTCTCAAAGAGAGGGGGGCACACCAGCCCCAGCAGTGACATCACAACCTCCACCTGGAAAGTAAAACACATCCAATCACCAGGATGAAGACTGAAAAAATAAATAATATAAGCATTAAATAGTGAACATACTATTATTAAATTAGTATTTCTTTATAAAGATGTATTAGCATTTATAAGCATTATAAGCATTACATTCATAAACATGTATAACATGTATCATATAATTTATAAACATGTAATAATTTTTAGTGGCTTATTCATGAAAGTTATTAAGTGTAACCAAAGTGTGGTATGATATATATATTTTATAAATGTTATAATTTTGACCATCATGACAACCCAGATAATAGCACAACAACCTACAACTGAAGAAAACAGGACAAACACCAAATGTACATTTCTGGCTCACTCCTTTTGACTAGACGAACCATAGCACAGCATCATAACAACTCAACCTGCCTCATTCTTTTCATACCAGGAGAGCGTATTCTGATCTAGTTTTGCAAAGTCCTGAGACCTCTTGACCACAAAATAGATGAGGAAGCCGCTGCCCCCCAGGCTGCAGAGAATGAAAAGATTGGCTAGAACCCGCAGGAACCTCCGCAAGTGGATGTTCTCATCCTTCTGGTTCTCCTGTTCGTCTACTATGGATTCCTACCGAGAACAGTCGATTAGTGAGAAACACAGTGGATACTATGGTTGAAGATAGTAAGTGTCTAGGCCCGTACATGTATGGATATTTGTAGAACAAATGGATATTTGTAGAACAAAGTTATGCATAAACAACAGTATCTTGTGCCAAGCTAGTGGAAGGTCGTTCTACTAGCTATGGATAGGCCTAAGTGTTAGCTGCTGCTGTGTTTACCTTAAAGCTGGTGGTGATGGAGGCATACTTGTTGTCTGCTGTCTCTGGGTTCCCAATGAGGTAATCCCAGCTGGTGAACATCTTAAAGGTGAAGGTAAACTGTCCATCATCCCCACCATCTCCTCCCTCATCCGAGTTACGGGCCATCCTGGGGGGGGGGGGTTGCTGGCATCAATATTTCAGATACTGTTTGCGTGTATGTGGATTAGTATGTATTTACTGTGTGCGTATGTGTATGTTCACGTGTGTGTGTTTTACCCACGTTCTAATGACCACCATCAGGCTGTAGCCGAAGATGCCAACACCGACCAGTAGGTAGGACAGTGGCAGTCTGAACTGGAGGAGTCCGATGGTGCGTTCGTCATTATAGTAGCCATAGAACATAATAGAGTACTTGCAGTAGCCCTGGTGAAATTAAGAAAAATAATCATGTTCATATGCAAGTCATTCATCCGAAATTAAGCTGACAGTGACAAGTACAATTGATGTACTGAAAATGTGTAACACTTTAAAGGACCCCCCCATAACAAGTTGCCGCCACTATTTCGATGCCATTTCCTGTCCGAAGAATAACGAAGGCTACATACACATATTCACAAATTGAAATATACATATTCATTGATTTGACAGGCTACAATAGCTTTGCTCATAATCATTCATGCCGCAAATGACATATAACATGTAGCTAACTCTAACTATAAGTTCGTTGAATTTTCTTTTGCGGGTTCCTTTGCATTATCTGAATAGACACTTGTGGGTTCTAGCTATCATTACACCAATCAAAGGA